>NC_056732.1:276411896-276654396 GCF_019279795.1 Protopterus annectens
CACTGTAGCATTAACTTTGGGGGAAAATTTTTGGGCTAGCCAGATGGTATTTGCAGGGATGGTTTTTAACTATAGCATGCACAACCAAGGTCATGTAGTAGTGTGTATGCCCTAGGCCATGTATGAGCATAGGATGTAAGGTTTTCTAGCTGTATCCGACAGCCATGTTCCCGCCGCCAGGTGAATCAGTGCCACATAACTGATCCAGACAGTTAATGATACATCTACCATGCGGTCATCACACCATGTCTGACTGAGATGACATGTGCAGCTTTGCTGGACAGGGTTGCATAGTATGGCAGGAGTATGTAACGTGTATGGCACAGGAATCTGTCCAGCATGTGGCGATCCTTCTACTAGGAAGGTGGCTGTCCATGACGTATGTTTTTCAGATCAGGATATGTACGTTTAGCATGTCCAACATCACAGTGTTGGACATGTCTTTATGCAGGGTAGGCAGCATGCTGCATAGTGGAGATAAGGATTGTGAAGGCTGGTGTCGCCCATCCAAGCATGGCCAATACCCCTTAAAGGTGATATGTGATCCGATATTGGTCACTTGAGTGATGAGTATGGCTGTACAATGATCTCCATGCTCATGGATGGTACCCTGTCATGACTAGGGTTGCCTCTTATGACTACCAAATAGGCCTGGTGATGTCACTAGCTCAGGGAGGTAAACTGCACAGCACCATCCCTTACACACAGTGTCCATTATGTTGACCGCTGCCTAGGTGGTAGTTCATGGGTACAGGGTTATTAACCTAGCAGTGACAATGCAATATGCAGCTGTCAGATTGTGCACATATGTCACGCACCTCACCCACAAAGCCCATTCTGTATGTTGTCCACAACACTGAGTCAGCTATTGCTCCTAGGTCATGGCCATTCACAAACGTGCATACGCAAATGCCTCCCATTTGTCTGTGTGGTATGGGCTACAATGAGTGGGGGAGTACAAAACATTAACCCTGTTTTACTGTAGCTGCCACTGGTGTGATATGCACATGTCACTCAGACACCTTTTGTAGTGTTGGTTCTGTCAACAGGCCACTGGCAGAAGAGTCCTGTGACATACAAAGGTACATCTAGTATACTGAGTGTAGGTGAAACACAGTATGGTTGATGATGTCCTATGATCTGTCATAGGTATGATATGCAGTGTAAAATCATCCGTACTGTCATCTACATCTGTACTGCTAACAACATATACGTTGATTAAGGTTCATGGACTTTCAGACCATACTCAGCAGAGTAATAGTGCAGTGCCTCCCATTATGAGTGGTGTCTCCACTTTGTGGGTTGTGATAACTGTTGGTGCGCACCATTCATTGTTTTCACAGACTGACATGAACCTATGTTTTACATGATGTGTATGTGTAGAACAAACTGTTTTACCATATGTGTATGATACAACCAGGGATGTGGACAGGTCACATGCAGCCTAAGTGCATCTTGTACCATCATAGTTATGGTTACAGGGGCTCTGTAGTGTTCATGGATATGTGATTGTGTACCTGTTGGGGGGGGCAGTGAGTTTATGTTATCCGACACCCTATCTGTATTGCTTATTCATGCTCAGCACTTGTTCAGAACATGTAAGCACTTCATGAGATACTAATTACTATAGCACCCAATCCTACTCATTTCCTACAGGTAAACACTGTTTGTACTTACATTTCCAGCTTGCTTAGAGTAAAACAGCTGTTGTACACACTTACCTCACATATCTAGTGAGAAATGATTGAATATTCAGGCATGTCCAAGTGTCAATTCCCAGTGTTATCACCTGTCTATATGACAAATATGGGCATCATGAGGCAATATAGCAATTGTCTCATGTACACAGTCAATGCTCACCTCCTAACATATGACACTACAACCTGTGGAAGATGCAGATATGTAGCCATGCTGGAGGTAATGCTCTCTCCAACTCAGACTGAACCTGACAATCATGTGGGGATGTTAAATGTTTGCACCACACCACACTCATCACATAGTCTCACTAGATCTCCACCACCACAGGCCACACATAGTAAAACTACAACATTTGCGGAGCCTCTCAATACTACTCTGTGTAGGCAACAGAGGACTCCGAAGCAGAAACACAGGCAGCCCCCATCACCAAACACAACACCAATTACTTATAGCCCACAGACTCATGTGTGCCCATCAACTACAGCCAATAGGGTGATATAACATACCCAACACACTAGTCATATGTGACTCTGTAGGCGGTCACATTGATGTCCCACACAGCAGGCTACACAAGGTGATAGTCACTTTCATATGGCTGTCGGGTAGCAGGAGCCACAACATAACCTATGCACTCAGGTCACTCCTCAACAGGTACAATATGACTGTCATTCTCCATGTTAGTGTGAATGCCCTGAGATGTAACTTCCTGGACTACATGTACAGAGACATGCAATAGCTCTCCGATCTTGTAGCCCAGGCAGGTATCGCCCTAGCCCTGAGAAGCATTCTGCATTCGTCCAGACTGATAACACAGTACAACGACTGAATTATTCACTTCAATAGTTGGCTATGCTTCTGGTGTCATTCCAAGGGTATCCAGTATCTGTCTGCTTTGAATGACATGGTCGACAGAACACGATGCTTTGGCACAGATGACCTGCACCTGTCAGCCCTGGGATTATGGATAAGGTCTAAGGCTCTTGCTGCTCCTATAGTGCCTGTTTTAGACATGGTTAAAATAACATATTCACCACCAGAACAGGAACAGGCAAGCAAAACCTGAGGGTAATGTTCCTCAATGCTTGACATCTTCATCTCAAATGCACTCACCTGAGGCACTCCTTATAATGGACCACTTCGATATCTCTGCAGTGACTGGGACCTGCTTCTAGGCTCCTGAGAGCACCCCTGCACTAACAGGCTATTATGCAGACCACACCTTTCACTCATGTAACCAGGACCGGAACACCCACGGCAGAGGTGTGTCCATATTTCACAAGAATGTACACACCTCCAGGCTGGTTGCTTAGCACAATGCATCAGAGGTAATCAAAGTGCAACTAACTGTGGCCGTAACTGCTATACAAATTGTAGTTTGCTACGGATTTCACACCATACCCCACGGTTAACGGCCCTCACTTCTTGGTGTACTGGAAAGTAGGGTTTAAACAGGAACTATTGATGTGAGACTGACACTACCCCACATTTAACTGGGATACCTACTCATGTACCAACACATTAGGCCAACGCTTTCTGGGATTCATAACCTCCAATCAGCTGGATCAACCTATCCACACCACCACCAGGGCCAACAATATCCTAGACCTGGACATTACCAACATGTGTGACTGGTGTTCCACACCTCGGGTTATCCCCTCATTGGTCAGATCCGAACGTATGCTAATCACCCTTGTTATCCACATCCCGGCACCACACCCTTCATGGAAAACACAGTACAATATTTCTACAAAGCCAACTTGAGGCTTCTTATGACAGCAGTAGTAAACGTCATGACACCCGTGCAGATGGACAATATAGTTACAAACGCTGAATCATACACAACTGCACTTCATTAGCACTTACACGACTGCATGAATCATGCTATCCCAAACAGAGCCATGACGGTACCCACCAGATAACGGACACCACTCTGGGGGTCCACTGCCATGGACATAATGTACAACAGAAGGAGGAGACTGTTGCAAAGTAGAGTACAATTCCATGGGTGGGGTAGCTCCCTGGTCAGCCTCAGTAGAAATCTGAGATCCCTTATCACATCCTCAAAAGCTAGCTACATAAACATTACTGCGACTCATACCAAGGACTACCACAAAGCATTATGGAGGTATGTCACTACTCTTGATGGCGATACCCACATCTGCACTGACATACAGCGGTTAGGCACAAACATTGCAGAACTGACTGATATTGGCAACATCCTGGCAGATAGGTTCAGTGCTAACTTTACACCCCTCTCACACCATAAAGGGCCCACATCTATACAGGAACAATGCAGAGTCCCTGCAGTCACAACTACACAGTTCAAAGCTGCACTCTCTAAAACCTGGATCACAGACTCCATGTGATCGTCCAACATCCCAGGCTGCGATTTACACAAACCTCAGAACGACATGCCTCCCCACTTGGGCACCAAATTCACTAAAAGCCTTGTATCAGGCATTGTGGCCCTGAATGGCACACAGCAACAGTTATCACACTCCACAAAGGTTGTGCCACAATGGACCAGAGGAACTATTGCCCTATACGCCTGACTAGACTGTTCTGCAAGGCTATGGAGCACATCATCATGGAAGTCATTCACAGAGACATTGGTGGCCTCCAAACCTTTGCTACCACCCAGTTTGGATTTGTTTGGGCCAAACCATGACTCCTACACCTGGTGGAGTCCTTTGCAATAGTTACCAAGGTAGTAAATGAGGGTAAGGAGGTCCACATAGCCTACCTTGTCCTCTCATTGGCTTTCAACACCGTTCCCCATTCTGGTATTGTCAAAATACACATCCACCTGCACATCAACCCCTACGTCACGAGATGTTATGCAAAGTAGCTCACGGACAGGACTCACACAGTGAGGGTAGCATACCCTAGTTCCTACTGTAAATCAATTACAATTGGCATACCCCAGTCCTCAGTCATAGGGCCCCTCATGTTCGGTATATGCTACTCTGGGGTACAGGCTAGCACAGAAGGACTTTCCCTGAATAGGTTTGCAGATGACTGCAAACTAGGGGCCATGATTGAGTTACCAGCTGATACAGACACCCTTCATAAGGGTGTCACTGTGACAGATACCTGGTGTCGATAACATGGCTTCAAGCTGCATGCCACAAGGTGCATAGACATCTCCTTTGGATTACACCAATCACCCACTGACTATCACATAGGTGGTAGTCCCCTACATTCACAAGACATTATAAGGGATCTTAGAACACAAGTATATAGCACCCACTCCTTTGATAACCATATTGCCAAGGTGGTGTGCTATCCTTCTACGTGGCCACCCTAATCTGTAATGGGTTTGTAGCCGGAACAAAGGCAGTCATTGTACCTCTCTACTCCTGACTTATGAAACACATTCAAGGGTACAACACACTATTTGGGGTGTATCTTATGAAACAACAGCAACAGCTTTGAATACCACAGCATTAACACATCAAGAGGATTACTGACCTCTGAAGGATGAAGTATGCAGCACAACTACAGAAACCCCAACTGTACTCATTTGCATACTGCATACTCAGAGGTGATCTCTATTGAACATACAAGGCCCATGTCCACAACAATATTGATGGATATGCTCCACATAAGCTACATAAGCAAAAGCCACTGAGAGCAACATGCTCTGGGATATGTAAGCAAACGCAACAATGACTAGAATGTGCTGGAGGGATACATTCTTGAACCAGACACTCACCATGCTTTGGAACATGATTCTTATGTACATCAGGCTAGCACTCTTCAAGAGATACCTCAATGGGTGGATAGGAGACAGACATGTATGCCAGGGATCACTGCAGTGGCTCTACTGTACACAGGTGCAGGAAACAAATGGCTCTGTTGTTCACAGGCACAGGACACTAACCTTGGGAGGTGCCACAAGTGAAAACACTGTAGATGGGCTTACGAATGGACTTGGCCAAACAGCATAGTACCTAACTATGAACCTATGAAGCTATTACATGTCCTTTGTGCATGGATAATTGAGTATCTCTTCCATTTAAATTAGTTATCATGCTGTTACACTGTCTGGTGACTACAAGTCATATGTATCCTGTTATTGTGTATTGTACATGCCAATAGACATACCTGATGTTTGCATAATATAACAGTAATGCTATGCAAAATATTTGACATATCTACCTACAATACTGTACATTTCACATTTTTGCAACAATATCCCATAATGCAAAGGATAATTGCACAGCAGGACCATTTTAGACATGTTATTCTCAGTTATACGCCCATACATATGCCTACTGTTACAGTATCTCAGCATATGCTATCCCCTGTTATGGCACGTACTTGTTGGACAAACTCTGCCACTGACAGCGTCTGGATTGGAATTGTTGTGTTTAAAGCCCTTATGTAGCATCCCTTCTGGTGTATGAGATGTTTACCTTGTGGCCCACAGCAGTACACACAATTTCTACAAGCGTTACTATGCTCAACAAGACATCACTACATAATACCTTTTCCCAATGTATGCATTGCGTACACTTTCATTAATACAGAACAGGCACTACATACACTAACATACTGAGTGTTCTACATACCTTCTTAGTGGTCTGAGTTTATGAAAATATCTGTCTTACTCCTTTCCTGTTTCAACGGTTTTATGGTATGTGCATATTGTTTGAATGTATGGCAAGCCATCCTTTTATACATAGATACCAGTAACATGTGGTATCCTGCCACCAATTGATGTTCCGGAGTAGATGATTACATGCACATCAGCTGTGCAGCTACTCCATTAGCCAATTACATGGCAACAGTGGGGTATAATTGAATACTCCACTTGGGCATTGTCATTTTGCCCTACCTTCGAGGAAGACGGCCTGGATGTGTTTTTTGTGATGAATTGCAACTGCTATATGGAGAGAGACATATATTTTGACTTCATGTCCCCTGTGGATTGTGTGTGATGGCTAGAGGATGTAGATCTACATGTGAGTGTAGCTGTTATCTCAACCGTCTGATATGAGACTATTGCAAACAAAACCTGTAACATCGGCGTCTGTTCCATTGTACAACAGCAATGATTTCACATAGCGCCATTATAGTGTGTCTCTCACAAGGTATGTTAAGGCTTCTGCAGATGTCATTGAGTGAATGGATATTTGTGATGTTATTACAGTCTGTATTGCAATTGTTTCGGGTGTGGGGGAGATGTAGGTGGGTGTACATAGCAGATAAAGGTTTGTGGGGACTGCATTTATACATATTCCATATGTGTGTGAGGGCTCCTTCCCTAATTGAAGACCTATCATTTAGTAGACTAATACTATGGTTATTTCAGGCTTATTCATTAAGCCATTGTTAATTGGTTCCTATATAGCATGCAGGTGATGTTGATCCTTCAATCCCTCTGGTAATACATCGATATGTAATGAAATGTTGCTACGTGAAAGCTGTCTC
Organism: Protopterus annectens; assembly: GCF_019279795.1. Lineage (NCBI taxonomy): Eukaryota > Metazoa > Chordata > Ceratodontiformes > Protopteridae > Protopterus > Protopterus annectens. The sequence continues at coordinate 276,419,031 of NC_056732.1, forward strand.
ATGTATTTCTGTCACAGAAATTTGCACTCATTGCAGTTGTGTTGTTGACTGAACCTCTTTGGCTTGGGTTGCCACCTTTTCAAATGGCCATAGTGGGACATTTGCAGGACACACATCGGATGTTAGAGGCCAACATATACCCACGGTCAGTACAAAGGATAGAACTTAACTTTTTTCCTAAATAAAACCTTATTCTTGTAGCAGTTTGGTTGCTTATTATGTTTCTTGCAACATTTAGGTATTTTAGATACAGAAATAACTATTTTATGCAACTATTACATAAAATATGGGACATAATTATGTCCTACAATCTCAGGGCATTTGCCCTTTTTAATATTTTTTGTCAGGACACAACTGCCCAAAGAGGGACTGTCCCTCTCAAAGTGGGACAGGTGGTAACCCTATGCCTAAGGCTGGCTATGACCACACCTACTGTAATAATCTACCTCCGAGTTAGCACGAAAAGACACACAAAGCAGACACACACACACACACACACACACACACACACACACACACACACACACACACACACACACACACACACACACATTACAGTCCCACAAAAACACACACCGCACTCAGAACACACACTTACACACACTACAGCAATCAGAAACACACTTAAACACAGTACCTACCTGGACCGCAGCACCAGCAGCAATAACTAAATGTCCCTTAACATCGTGATAATAGTACTCACAGTTCTAGTGTTCCGGTATTGTGGTCTTTTGGTCTTTAAGCCTCGTGATTACATGTGTTGGTATGTAAAGCATTCGGTAGTTGGCAGTATCCTATTTATTTGTACCTCCATGGTTGTTTACATATTGTTAACCTATCTATATATTTGCTGATATATGTATATCCATATATATCGACATATATCTCTCTATCACCCTCTCTATCTCTATATTATATATATATATATATATATATATATATATATATATATATATAATTAATTGGGTACATGGTGGTGTATACTATTTCCGGAACTCCGCCCTTTTGTGTTTTAACCTGTCACAATAAACACCTGCATTTGGTACATCTCAGGTAGCTTAGTGGTAGGTGATTGTGTACATGGTTGCGTGTTCTACTCCTGGCAGTGGTCATTTTACCTCTCAGAGCAGGCACTATTAGTACAAGGGTGAATAATGCAGATTTCACCTGTTCTGGCCATCTTTGACCATGATCTGCACAATATTCAGCAAAGCTTAGACCTGTTTTGCGCATATCCATGTAGTCATGTTTAAATGATGCTTACTGTCAATTGCCGGCACATAAACCTGCTAATATGTGCTTAAACATGCTCTAACGAACTGCATCCAACATCCATTATTCGTGCCATTGGAATTACGTAACGGCCTTTGCAGGTCGTGGAACCGGGAAAATGCACGACACAGTCAGTGACTTTACCACTTGGGCATCTGGGGTATGTACAAGCGTTATGGTGTTTTGTATGTGGACTGTACTACAGCTGTTCCTCCATACTGCAGACAAATGTGTAACTCAGTTAGTTTACATATGGATGATACCTATTAATGGTATGTCCAAGTGATGTTTAATGGATGTGCTCCAGATATGGGAATCCATGTCACAGTGAGCCACACACTGTAATGTGCTACACCTTGCCACAACCATAACTGGAGAATGCTGGGGTGACAGATACCTGTCATGGGTTCTCCCCATGCTTTGGAATTACATCCCTGATTACATTATATGGAGCCCCTCATTAACACACCATGGAATCCTTGCAAAGTGGGTGAGGAACAATGGTTACACACATGGATCCCGCAATTGCCTATGCTCCACAGAGGGACAGTTAGTTAATCGATGGGGTGGCGACAGCAGACACATTTTGCTTAGGCTGATGAATGGCCTCTGACAATCAGGCATGTACCTACCGATGTACCTAGGAACCTATACATACAGTATCAACACATGCTGTTAGCTTTGTTTACTGTTCAGGTGTTGACTTACCTTGTTCCAATAACTGTTGTGTGTGCAATAGTTGAGAGCTGCCTATGTAGGATTCACACAGCAGACCACCTATACATAACAATTTACAGGTAGTCGTGTGTGTGTGCCATCCATTTTACTGTGTGTGCAGGTGGAGAAGTGTGTCAGTCCGTAGGGGCCTACACTGTCAGTGTATGTGCTATACATTCCCTCTTTGCCAAGGCATGGGCATATTGGGCACGCTTCCATCTGCCTACTGGAGCTGGAACAAGGTGTTCGTGGTCTGAATCCCTTTGTGCCTGTGATGCCCTTGGCAATTGTGGTGGGCTGTGAGGGCCTTCACCATTATGTCCCTGCTGCAGCTGTTTCCGCAGGATCATATTATGTAGCATGGCACATACTATGAAGATGTAGGCACACATGCCTGGAGAGTACTGCAAGGCTCCACCAGATATGTCCAAGCAACAGAACTGTGATTTCAGCATCCCAAACACACGCTCTATGATGATTCTTGTTTGTGCGTGTGCCTCATTATGGTGTTCTTGCATGGGTGTGTGTGCATTTCTGATGGGAGTCATCATCCACGGCTCCAGTGCATAGCCAGCATCCCACACAAGGTGGCCATATGGGATGTCCCCCCTGACAAATACCTGATACAGCTGTGAGGCATGCCAAATGTGGGAGTCATGGTAGCTTCCAAGGCTGCCAGCACACACATCCATGATAATGCCCTGGGCATTGCACACGACCTGGCAGTTGATGGAGTGGTATCCCTTGTGGTTTATGTAGCACCTACCATGCTCACCGGGTCATGACTTGATATGTATGTGCATGCAGTCTATTGCACCCAGTACCTCTGGGTAGTCTGCCACATGGTGGAAGAGACGCATATTGCTGGCCACCTCCTCCTGAGTTCAGGGGAAGTATATATGCTCATTGACATGTGGTAACATGGCATCCAGGAACTGGTGGAGTACCCAGGATGCTGATGCCTGTGAGATCCCCATGATATCTCCAGTTGGCCTTTGAATGGTACCTGTGGCTAGTATTCTCAAGCTTACACATACCTTCATGTCCACTGGGATGGGTTCCCCTCTGTTGTTCCTGGATCTGAGGCATGGCCGGCACAGCTTAACTATTTGTTGTATGATGTCCCTGTCCACCCTGTAATGCTCTACTATCTCCAGATCATGTAGACCCTGGTAGGTTACCCTTGGTCTGAACACTCTTCTCCTCCTCTGGGGCCTGAGGTGGTTGTCAGCATCAACCTCCACATCACCGTCAGTCTCCAACACATGGTGATGAATCACAGCTATGGCAGCTCCCAACAAGTACATTGTAACAGTTCCCTGTCTGTTTACACTGATGGTGCAGTGTCTGGGAATACACAAGTGTGTGTGAGGTGCCTTCACACTTTATACTATTGTGCTTTTAACACTGATGATGTCATTGGGTGTGTATGTACAATCAGAGCTGCAGGGTATCTTATGTGTTTTACCACAGGTACTGCTATTGTGGTGCCTTTGGTGTTGAATTACATTTAGCTGCTGTGGATTACCTCTTGCCCTCGCCTTTACTTTTCTTAACAATTCCCCTCCCATTGTCGGGCATGCACCCATCAGCCTGCTTTCTTGTTTTGTACTTTCCCAAACCAGGATTGTGTTGCAAAATGTGTTCTATAGCCGATCTACTGCAGGTTTGCTTTGCTCTGCGGTGACAGTTCTCTTTTCTTTGCAATCTGACACCTCCCCTATCCTGCTCTGCAGGTTGCTACTAGCAGCCTTGTTAGCTGCCGTCAATGGCCCACTGTGAGTTAATAGGTGTTAATTACTCAGTTGTACTCAAATTACCCTACTGCAGCATTTCCTTATTGTCTTCCCGTAAACTTCCTGTTTGAGCTGTGGTGCATGGTGAGTGCATCTGCTTACCAGGTTTTGGGCATGTTGTCATCCACGTAAACATGCAATTTCAGGCACCATGTGTGCTCTCAGCTAAGCAAAGCAATACCTACATCCACACCCCTATTCTGCGGCTTTGCTTAGCAATGGGCAACCCGAATTTGCATTGCTCCAATGTTCTTACAGCTACGGTGGCAAACCCCACTGCTGATGTCATGAATACCTCCAGACCACTCCTCAGTGTTGTAGCGCTGTGCCGTATGGTACATCCTTAGGCCGGCGGGACGTTTGCGATTCAGTATTACTTGCCTCATTTGCATGCCATTGACTACTAATTCATAGTTACTGTGCTGAACACTGTCACAGACCCTTAGCAACCCTTGCAGCTTGGTTGTGGTGTAGCATGCAGATCATTGACTATTATGGTGAAATCATGATTTGTGTTACATTGCAATTTTATGACATCTGTATATATTTTCCTTGTGTTCCCGTTTGCGCACACATGCCTGCGGTTGTACTTTGTGTTACTGTGGCCATGACATTAAATGTTATTTTTTATGTGTTGTGCATGTTTTTTTATGCCATTGGCTGTATATTTAGCCATTGGCATATGCTAACTTTGTAATACGTAAGTTTGGTACGCTTTCATGGCTCCGATGTTCTGTTTGGAAAAATGTAAACCGTTTCTTTTGGTTTACATTTCTGTATGCTTACGCTATGCCTGCACCACTTCATGAATCGCTATGTACCCTCATTTGCATGCTGCAGTACTACGCATTGGGTGATTAGCATACATGAGCGGAGAGCTGCGCAGATCTGGCATACGCTGGTAGTGCATGTGGAATTGGATCGTACTTGAATCGCTCGGCGGCCATAGTTGGCATTATACCACCTACGCTACACCTGCGCCTGGTGCAAGCTTCATGAGTCCCAGGGACAGTCTTAATAAAGGGACTATTAATTATTTAGATATCACTATTTCAAAGGTGAGAGAAGATCAGGCCTTCAAGACAACATTATATAGAAAGCCAACTTATTCTAACACTTTACTTCATTATAACAGCTTTCAACCAATACATCAAAAAAGGGCCTTAGTAAAAGAGCAAGCAGTACGTCTTGCAAGAATGGTGTCAGACTGGGATGATTTTCTTCATGAAATTCAGATATTATATGATATGCTTTTACATAGGTACTATCCCTATGATTTTTCACATCCTTTACTACAAGAAGTGGTTAAAAAGAGGCAGAGAGGTATTTTATCATCTCTACCGGGGAAAGGTACTTCATTAGATATGGCTAACAAAGAGAATGATAAAGAACGTAACACTAGTTTTTCTGTTACAGGTGTCTTTAGTTATAATAAAAAATTTAATAATATTTGTGAAATAGTGCAACAAAACTGGAATATATTTAATATTGATCCTGAATTTAATGAGCTGATGGGTTTTAATCCTAAGATAGTTTATAAAAAAGGATTTGTGTTTCAAAAACATGTTGAAGAAGAATACTAGAGGGTGTTTGGAGATAGGAAAAATGACAAAATGTGGTTTTTGTTTGCAATGTAAATACATTTTAGAAGGGACTAGTGTCTTAATACTTAATTATGGAATTTTTTTCTATAAACAGAAGTTTTCCTGTAGTACAAAAGGTGTGGTGTATCTTGCACTGTGTAACTTTTGTAAAAGTTTCTGTATACGTAAAACTATTAATGCACTAAGAACGAGAATATATCAGCATTACTATGATATTAAAAAGAAGGATGCAAAAAACGCCCCTGCCTCACATAATGAAGAGCATTATTTTAGTTTTACCATTTTGGAACAGGTGTTTCTGAATGACAGAGGGGGTCCTAAAAATGATTTTTTTTAGAATTATTAGAGTTGCGGTGGCAATTGAGAACTAATGCCACCCAACAACCAGGGCTAAATAAGAATGTATCAATTGGTTCTATTCTTAGGTTAAAAGCTGATGGCTTCATGTAGTTATTTATGTATTTAATCATATAAATGTATGCTAGAAATGTGTATATATATATATATATATATATATATATATATATATATATATATATATATATATATATATACACATATGTTTTAGTTTAGATAGGATTTTATGAAGTTTTAAGCCTTTTTATGTTTTATCAAATGTATTATCTATATTTATAGGTATTTATTTACTAATTTTGATAATATTCCTTTAAGTAGGAAGGATAGGCATAATTGTTTGATTAACTTCTGCATAATGGGATATATATATATATATATATATATATATATATATATATATATATATAAATTTTGTTGAGTCAGTTGCCTGTCTGTTTTTCTACTCGATATTCTGATGAAGCTTTGTATTATACCAAATGAAAGCGCTCAATAAACATCTTTTGTGGATCTTCTTTCCTGCTGGGGTTTATTTTTACTGGTTTGCCTTTCATTCGTTTTTGTATTTTTTTTATAATTAGGATATAATTTTTTTTATATTTTTGATGTAAAACAGTATAATGTGTTGTAGTTTCTGTAGAATATATAGTTGCTGCTGGAGGATGTATTGTATATCTAATATATATGTATATATATATATATATATATATATATATATATATATATATATATATATATGTATATATATGTATATGGGTCCATGTTAGATGGACGAAAAGCCACATCAATGAAGATGATTCCTCCGAGACAAGATCGCCGACAACGGAAATGCCCGACAATGGTGAGTAGTGTGGAATGGGATGTATTCCCATTCCCACAATGTGGAGTGATCTCGGAGTTGGAATATTTAAGTAGGGGAGGGTGTGGTTATATCTGCTATACAGGTATTTGTGATTTTGTTTTGGTGTTTTACGGAGTCGGAAAGAGGTTTTGTGCTGTCATTTGTTTACTTACCTTTGTCGGGCATTTCTGTTGACTGTGATCTCGACGCAGCGGAATCGTATTTGTTGATGTGGCGTTTCGTCCATCTAACATGGACCCATCTATAGAGATATATATATATATATATATATATATATATATATATATATATATATATATATATATATATATATATATATATATATATATATATATATATATATATATATATATATATATATATATATATATATATATATATATATATATATATATATATATATATATATATATATATATATATATATATATATATATATATATATATATGTATATATATATATATATATATATATATATATATATATATATATATATATATATGTATATATATATATATATATATATATACATATATATTTAAGATTCCTATAAAGTCCAAAATATCGAGCAGCTGTATAAGCAAAAATGCTGTTCATCGAAGTGTTTTTTGTGAGATCAGTACAGTGAAGATCAGAAAATTTTCCCTTTCCTCACTGTAGTGTGATCTCGGAGTTGGTATATATATATATATATATATATATATATATATATATATATATATATATATATATATATATGTAATTAGCAGGGGGTGAGGGGGTGCAGCCCCCCACAGTAAAGGGTTTGACGTCTGGCATTTTCGCTGTGTACAGCGTTCGATTATATGAACTTTCATTCATATAACATATATATATATATATATATATATATATATATATATATATATATATATACATATATACACACATACATATATTATGTAAGTATTTACTATACACACACACAAACCCACAAACTGTTTTCTTGACTGTCTACACCTCACATCTCCATGTGATCAAATGAACGAGTGCCAAACAATGCATCTTCTCCTAATCCCATATACTTCTCAGCTGTCCCTGATTTTGTAGAATGTCCCTGATTTTGTCTCATATTTTGCCATGTCCCTTAAAAATGTTTGATTTTCTATCAAGATCTAAGGACTACAGTTAATCAATAAACCCAGCCATTACAGTTTCTAATTCTTATTGTTCAGAAAAAAATGCATATCGATGCAAACCCTTATCCACTATTAACTATTTAAGTGAATTAGGGTAATATTTAAAGATTTCTATAATTTTGAGTCCATAGCTTTCATTTATTGTTGGCTTTGTCCAGAATTCTTGAGCAAAGAAGTTAAGTATAGGCACTCACTCCCTCTCTTTCTCTTCCCCATCTCTCTATCTCTCTCTGTTTCTGAGACCCACACAACCACACACACACACACACACACACACACACACACACACACACACACACACACACACACACACACACACACACGCACACACGCTCGCACACACAGACACACACACACACACACACACACACACACACACACACATGTGCATGCTTGCTTACACACACTCACACACACACACACATACACACACACAAGTGCATGCTTGCTTATACACACTCACACACACACAAAAATGAACTTTGTCTCTCTCTCTCTCTCTCTCTTTGTCTCTCACAAACACATGCACAGTCACACCCATGCTTATTCTCTTCATCTATATCACACACACACACACACACACACACACACACACACACACACACACACACACACACACACATCCTTCAAATGCAGTTAACTGCACTCGTTTTCCTAGCTTTCAGAAAAAGCATGTGATGCAAAATCACTTTTTCCATTAACTATTTAAGTAAATTAGGGTAATATTCAAAATTTCTATGATTTTGGGTCTATATCTGTCAATTATTTTTGGCTTTGGTCATTATTTTTGAGCAAATAAGTTAAGAAATAAGGGCACCCACTCACTCTGTTTTCCCCGTTTTTCTTTCCCTTTTTCTTTGCTTTCTCTATCTCTCAAACACACCCATACCCCCAAACATAAACATCTTTCTAATGCAGGTAACTATATTCTTTTTGTTTTTGTCTGTTTTCCTCATTCTTGCAAAATGTTTTTTTAAGTGTAGCTGATAGTGAGAGGAAAGTAAAAAGGCAACTTCCTGTAATTGCTATTGCAGTTACATTTATTCTTTTAGTTGTTTTTCAGTTGCATTTATTTATTAACTGACACTCACTAAACAGTTGTATTTAGCAAGTGAAAACAACATGTTGGCTGTTTATTTTTTTATTTGCTCTTCACTGTGGCTTGATATGCTGCTAAGAAGTTGAGGACTTGATACCAAACCCTTGTACATTAAGAGCCTGCTGGAAAACATGTATTCTCCAGAAGAGTATCATTTTTAAATCCTTCTGTTTAAAAACTGGCTTTAGTAATCAGCATGCTGCTGGTGTCATTCTAGAGGGAACCAGTATGTATCACCTTGGGATGAGATAATTACCTACTTTCACAAGATTGGTCTTCACCTCTCCTACCAAGGCCTATGCGTTCTGGTTAACACTTGTTGCCCTGCAGTACCTTTCCAGGCAAAGTTTCTGCCTACTTACTGCACAGTTGTAAGGGTACAAAGGTGACTGTCTGGTAAGAACATCATGCATTTACAGAAAATACTGTGAAGAGAATTGTGCTTATGGAAAAGGTTCAAATGTTACCATAAGCAGGAGTTACAAAGTTATAGCTGTACCCATAAGACTCTTATGGCATCTGATCAGAAAGAGTCCATCAGCACCTGTAGAGCAGCCATGGGTATGTAGGCCCCTGAATACAGACCAATAGACAGTAAGCTTTTAGCTTAAGCAATGGTGAATAGGCTATAGTGTTCAAGGGAAATAAACCAACATTTCTCAGTTTTTTATCATCATTCTATCTATAGCTCTCTATTTATATATTGATCTTATAATCAATCTTATAATCTATGCATCTATACAGTCTGGATTACATAAATTCATTTGTTAAAAAAAATAGGTTGGCCTCCTTATGCATATGGAAACAACACTAGATACTGACCCCTTGAACATAGTTTGAAGACGGGTATTAGTAAAGGACAGCAATGCTCTGGATGTGAAGACATTTATGTGCTGCTCATTCATACATTCTGAGAATGTGAACTAGTAAATATACTGTGACACATATCAAGCATGACTACGCATGAAAGGTTTCTTATACATTGTTCTATAGCAATTAATTTCTTTTGTACAGTGTCTCACTCTGAATCTATGAAGTTATGATCTAAGGTTGTTTGGAACTTGTGGCTGGTGGAATCTAATCACACACACATTTAATAAAAATCCCCTGCATGACTGTCTATACAGAATATGGTTAATTTTATTAACAAAAAAATAGACACACATACATGGATCTTAGAAGACTTCTCAAAGACCTGATTATTTCTGGTTTTAATGTTGTCTCTATTAGAAATGATGTTCCACTGAGGCTATACTACATCTTGTTGTTAAAGTAAGTTTACTGCTTTGACTACTTTCCATTGTGTACACGACTATGACTGGGATTCAGGAACAGTTTTCACATTGTGGTAGGTAATTTTGCATGATGAGTAGTCATGTACATGGTGGGAGCAATTCAAAGATATCTGAGCATGGCATGACTGTGGATAGCTAAGAAATTCTGAATCCTGCATAATATGCAGATGAGTTATAATGACATGGTAATGAGCAACAGTATTAAAATGAGGGCCACCACAAACTTAAATGAGAGTAAATAATGCAGCAGAATGATTCTAAAACATATACGTATTTCACATCAAGAGGTGCTAACAGTTGTTGACGGCAACTATAACTTGGAGTTAAAGAAGACAGACCATGAAAACATGTACAGGATAGTCTCTGGTCTAGTCATCTGTATATGCAAGAGGCTATTTTCACTTTTGAAAGTCACTTTGTTCAAGTGAACATTTTCAATGGTGCTGAGTCATCCATCCATGCCTAACAGATCATGGCCTTCACAACAAAGAAACTGTGAGCTTCTACCATGTAGACAAAGGCATATATTAGCTGGCCAAGATATGTCACCCTTATATGTAGGTCAGTGGATTGTGTGGAGTGACTGTCCCTGTGGACACTACCGCATTTGTGACTTGGAAAATACCAGCTATAATGACCTTTTTCTAATCAGTGGAGGAACATTGTGGGTGTATCACAGGTGTCTGCCTCAAGTGTACTTCAATTCCTTGATATCATGCTATAGCATGTTGGGGACCATATGTGGTTTCCATGTACCACAGAGGAAAAAATCAACACCATGCAGGCTTTTTATGACAGGCCATTTCCCTAAAGTACTGGGGGCCATAGACAACACTCGCTTTGCAATAAAAGATATAGCTTGGGAGCAGAGAAGAAAGTATATTACCTGTTAGGGGTTTTATTCTACCAACCACCAAGTGGTCTGTGATGCAGTGATCAAGACTCCCACATATGGCACACATGCAACATCCTTCAAGGGTTTGGGAAAAGTGGTTTTGCCCAGTCACATCTTATAAGTGATGTTCAATATGCCACAGAGCCATGATTAATGACACATACTAGAAATCACTAGACCATGGCAGTAAATGGCTATAATAATGCCCTGTCACAGACCCATAATTGTTGAGCATGTGTTCAAACTGCAGAATGCCTGCTTCTACTGTCTAAATATATCATGTAGTGCAGGGCAACATGACCTTGTCACATGGAATAAAACCATTAAAGTCTGTGTAGTGCTATACATCACTTTTTGCAAGCAGATAAAGAATAGCAGACACATTCAGGAAGAAGAAGTCATAGACCTAGCAGTGAAGGAGATGCTGGTTGTGGATTCTGTGGAGGAGATGGCTGCAGGAGAGGAATATCCCAGATAAAACTGATACAGTATGTCAAGGCTCTGGCTAAGAGACAGCATCTGGTTCATAAACATGGGACAGATTAAAGCATTATACAAAACATTAAAAATGATGCATGGAAACCAACACCCAGACTTTTTTATACTATGCATTGACTAACCACATTGGGCATAAGACATAGACTACCAAAGTAAGACATAGCACAGTTGCCATCATATGCACAGGTGGGGAAGGCCACAGTGTCATGTGTCATCAGTGGGCTGTATGTGTGTGTGTGTGTGTGTGTGTGTGTGTGTGTGTGTGTGTGTGTGTGTGTGTGTGTGTGTGTGTGTGTTTGCCTGTCTGTCTGTTTAGTGGTGTGTTTGAATACAAGTTTTTTTGTGTGTGTGTATCACACAAGCATGGGTGGATTGGGAGACTTAGTTAGACTGACCAGGAAGCAGGTTGTCTTTCCATCATTGTATGAGTGCATTATGGAGGTTAGTGCAGGAGCCTGAGTGAGTATGTGCTGGGACACAGACCAGACACTTGTTGCAGCACTGTGCAAGGATCTACTGGATTGGTCCAGGTCATCCACAGAAGATGTATACGCAGACCATGCACATTCCCATCCATGGAAACATGCCTTCTTATGATGGTCACAGGTATAATTCATGATATGCTGAAAGGACAGAGTGCTCTATGACCATGAACAGTGTCTCATGGCTTAGCTGTACTTAGCAAGTATATTTTACCCACATTTGCATTAATTTCCTGCCATAATTCCTTCAATACTGGATGGCATAGTGGAGGTGGGGGCACTAAGTGTGCCTGACCGCGGCCTCTCCTTTCTATGACAAACATCCCAACTGGTTATGCAGGTGGACCAGCTATGGGAAATAAACTGCCCATGATGTGTGACCACAGAAAGGCACCTGCTGCATGCAGTCTCCCTACATCACACATCCATAATGTTGACCTTGAGGCCCATGCACCCCTGAGGTTATCACATCAACCACAAACTATCCCATTAGCTCCATAATGCCTGTGTTGGTATTTGCCTCTGCCTGTATTACGGCCCTGCTCATATGCTGAATTGCAGTTTGGGTAAGGGATGGTTACAGTGGCATGTTGAGGCACCTGCACAGTTTCTGCCAATGTCATTTTCTCACTCTATGGAGCGTGCAGCAACTAATAAGGAAAGGATTGTGTCACAGGTAATGACACCCCCCTCTGGGTATATCTTTTTGTGGATTCTTGTTCTTTTGTGTCATCCTGGGTTTGTAGAGTTAGTTACTCAGACACAGATGGTGTGTCTGTGGAATGGATGTAAGTGTGTGGCCATCACATTACTGATGTACAACACTGGCAACATGACTTGTGATCATGCTAGGATTTGGTTGCCATCATCAGCAGATCATGATAACTCCCATATCAATTATGGAGATCCTGAAAATACAGCTCCTGTGAAAACACCCCCAAAAAATCACCCAAAATAACTAAGACCTTTCACTAATAGCTTCAACCCACTGAATAAACTACAGCTATTAATACAGTGATACTAGAAAATAAATAGGTAACACACCTTGTACCAGTGGTTTCTGTACCTGAAGTCCTGCACAGTGACATTCTCATGACTTTAAGTTCTATTAAGCCACATATTAAGGTAGTATGGCAGATATATGTCCATATTTATTTATTTATTTATTTATTTATTTAGTTAGTTAGTTAGTTATTTATTTAACATTTATTTGCCGGGAAAGTCCAAGTGGGTTAAAGAACCTATTTTCAGTGGAGGCCCGGGGAGAAAAGCCCCACAAACAGAAATACATAACAGTACAGAGATTTTACAGTTGTTACATATGTACAGTATAATATAATATAATATGAATTATTAGTAACAAGAACAAATAGAGAATGATTATAATCTAACAAAAATCTGCAGAATAGTTACGGTACTAGAAACGATATGCTGATAATTTGACAGCATATATTACAGACAGTTTTATATTTGAGAAGACATTTAGCTGCACTAGTCAGGAGTAGTACATGTACAAAGCCAATAATCAATAAGTTTTTGAGCAGGTGTTTGAACTCATTACAGTTAGTGGTGGTTCTAATGTTAGATGGAAGTAAATTCCAGTGCCTTGCTACATGAGGGGAGTATAAGGAGTCTCCGGCAGTGTTTGTGGATTAGGTTACCTGTAGTAAGCAAGTATTAGTTGATCGAAGGGAACTGCTGGTTGAATAGATTTGGAGAATGTTTTGTAATGCAGGTGTTTTGTCAGCCTGATACAATATCTTGTGAGCCATGTTTAACTGACTGCACCAAAGAAGTTGTGGGAGTTCTAGCCAAGACAATTTTTTCAATATGTCGCAGTGGCGTATATGATTTGGGAAATCAGAAGCAAATTTGGCTATTTTATTATAGCATTACTCAAGTTTCATTAGATCTGTTTTTTGAGATTAACAAGGACTGGAGAAGCATATATGAGAGTTGATATAAGATGAGTTTTGGCGATAGCTATCCTAGAGGTGATGGTTAGATATTTTTTGTTCCTGTAGAAAATACCCATTTTTTTGTGAACTTTTTAATAGTTAATGAGACATGAAGGGCAAATCTTAGGTTATTGTCAAGGGTGATACATAGTATTTTGGTTTGCATGTCAGGAGTGATTATAATGTTGTTACTAGCAGTGATAAAGAAGGTGATAGTGGAGGAAGCTCTGGAGGGTTGGAAGAGCATGAATTTTTTTTGGGGGGGATAAGTATAAGCTGCAATTTTGATTGTAAAGATTCTATCTCAGAGAAGGATTTTTGTATGATTTGCTGGAGTTGTTGAAGTCCTGGAGCATAGCAAATAATGGTAGTGTCATCTTCATTCTGGACTGGGTTGCTAGTGGGCTGGCAGTGTTTAGATCATTGGTGAAAATGATGAAAAGAAGCAGGTCAAGAATTTAACCCTGTGGTACTCCAAGTGTGACTGGGAGAAGGGTGGAGAGATTATGTTGCCATATTACTGCTTGTTGGAATTCTTTTAGGTAACTTTGGAACCACAGGAAAGCAGATGGATGTAGGTTTAGGTTAGAGAGGACATCTAACAGTTTATGGTGTGAGGCTGTATTGAAGGCCTTAGACAAGTCTAAAAAGACTGCAGAGACAAACATGCCTTCATTGCAGAGTTTATAGATGGTACTGGAAAAGTTAAGGAGCACAGTAGTTGTGCTGTGTTGGGGGTCTGTAACCATGTTGAGAGCTGGCAAGAAGGTTACTGGGAATGAGGTAGTGAAGGAGTGAGCATGAATACATGAAGGATTTTAGACAGAGGGGATAAAATGGCAATATGTCTGTAATTAGTGAGCTCTGTTGAGTTACCACCCTTGAGTATGGGGATAATATATACAATTTTCCATAGCTTTGGGATGTACTGTTCTGCGACAGATCTGTTGATAAGAATTGATACTGGGTAGAATATGGCTTTAGCTACTATTATTACATATTCAGCAGGTAGGTGATCAGTTGCAATAGTGGTAGGTTTGAGTTTCTTTGGTAACTTTTCTATAGTTTTTTGTGGGTAGAGGTTGAAAGGAGAAAGATGCACTATTAGGTTAGGGAATTGAGAGAGGTAGGTGAGTTAGGGTTCTTGTTATTAATTAAAGACAATATACTTTTTGTGAAGTACTTGTTAAATTATTCTGCAATGGGACCTTAGTGATTTGCAATATTAGGGGGAGGAGTTCTTATATGGCCTGGGTGAAGAATAGATTTAATTGTAGTCCAGAATTTTGGGGGGTATGTTGATACTTTAACTGTAGGTTATTGTAGTTGTTCTTCTTTTCTAGGTTAATCTAACATTTAGATTTATTTCTAAGTTGTTGGAATGTGAGTCAATTAGTATATGTTTTACAGGAATACCATAATTGCCAGATCTTATCTCTTTCCTTTAGGTGGGTCCTAGTATCCTTGGAGAGCCACGATGGATAATTAGATTTGCAGCAAATTGTTCTTGGGAAAGCTAGCCTGTTAAGAATGTTAAGAAATGTATTATTTAAATATTTGATGGCTGTATCAATGGGAATATGTTTCAGGATCGTCCAATTACACATTTTTAGGGTCTGCATATCTTCTAGGGAGCAAAAGGTTTTCCTACTATGTATTTTGTGAATCATGTTGTGCTTGATGATATTAGGATATTGCCTTAATATGCAGATAGGCATATGATCACTAAGACTATCACGCAGACAGCCACACTGTTGATAGAGATTAGGATTATTGTTTAACATCTTGTCTAATGTAGACTGTTTGATTTTTTTATCTATCCTGGTGGGTGAAACCAAATAGATTTATGAAGTTTTTAGGGATGGCTGAATTACAGAATTACATTAGGACCAGTCAACATTAAAGTCACCCATAATGATAGTTTCATGAGCTATGGTATTAGATATGATTAGAAGAATATGCTCAATAATGGGAACGTTATTGCCAGGTGGGATGTAGATGACAATAATGGCAAATAGTTTATTTTGGTAAAGTAGGAACTTGGTTAATAATATATATATACTGTCTAGGATGGATATGTTGAGATTCACTGGTACTAGTGAGAGATTAATCTTGTCCATTATGGCCACACCTCCACCTTTTCTTTCTTTCCTATCCACTCTAAATAGGCTGTATCCAGTTGGTGTTATTTCATTGTCAAATATATGTGGCTTAAGCCAAGTCTCAGTGAAGGCAGCTATGTCAGGAGAGAAGTGGGAGAATGTAGCATGTAGTTCTTGGACCTTGTTTACAATGCTTCTAAGGTCTGGCTTAAGGAGTAATATGTTTGAGCCTTTATGGGAAAGAGTAAGTAGGTTTTGAAGTTGTTGAGGTGTTATAAGAGTGCTATTTGGTCTGGAATTAGGATGTATATCACCAAAAATTATAAGCCTAGAAACAACAGTAGCTAGGGCATTTAGTAGTTTAGGTATATATTTATTTGTTTAAAGAGAGATGGTTTGGAGTTAAGCTATAGATTAATAAGTTTATAGATGGTTAGATTGTTTTTTGAAACATGTATGACAGTTGGTGAGATTGTAAAATGGATGGTCTTGGACAGTGTTAATTGAGTAGAAGTAGGTTTATGGTTGGTAAGGGGGGAATTGGGTTAAGGTGGTAGGATGTAAGGTGTGCAGTTATGGATACTGTGATGAGAATGATAGTACATAATAAAGGAGTTGTCATGGTTAAGTAGTATTTAAATGACTAAGACTATGATTGAATTTGCAGGGAGAGATAGGATTTAGTGTGGAAAAGACTTTTGTAAGAGATGTAAAAATAGAGTTAAACTGTGAGCAGTAGTAATATTTGGGTGTATTAATTTATGTTACCGCTATTGCATGAATAAATGAAATTAGCTAGGTATTCCAATTGGTTGGTTGTTGAGAGTAGGAATGGTTCAAGCAGAAATAAATGTATGAAATGCAGGGGTGGGAGGGAATAGGGATAGGGTAGGGGGAGTGGAGTGGAGCCCCATAACAAGGGAGGAATGAAGCAGGTGAGTCGCAGGCAATTGTATCCAGAAACAATCTATCATCCACCTTTCTGTCAGGCACATGAAAAATGTAAAGCTAGCCAGCTTCAATAGGAAAGTGCAGTCCTTAAACAGATTATTTAGGATAAAAACATAAATAAGGGAAAGAAGGGAGGTGGGCAGTTACTGAGGTAATCAATGTCCCAAATAGCAGCTGAAACAGTTGATTAAATCTGACTAGTCAGAGAGAAAAAAAACAGTTGGTTAAAGGGGAGGGGAGATTCCAGTAGTGTGCTATCCAGAATAACAGATAAGCCAGTGTATTATACAATACAGTAACAGTAGGGAAGTAAAAACTTAAGAGTCTCTATATGTAGAACCTACCACGTATAGCTAGGTACTTTGCAGCACTAACTACAAATGTGAGGGTGATTCTGGGGATTACAAAAAAAAACACATTATAAGCACACTTCCAGAAAGCTGTCAACTAAAGTGAGATGGGCTAATGAAGATTTAAAAAAGGCACACCTGCCTGTGGAATCATCAGCAGATTTTCATGGTTGCGTACTTATCTCTAGATAGATATTTTAGACTCCATCATGTATTCTGGAACAGTCCAGAACCCAATGCATAGAAGTCAGGAACTTCTCCCTTCCTCTGCTGTTGTGGCAAGTGGGTTGCCTGATATTTGGCTGTACTGCTTATGTTTGTGGCTCATCATTTGACTTGCTCATATATCCTGCTCTTGCCACTGACATCCTCATGGATGATCAGTTGATGATTGTGTAGATGGAGATTTTGTAACATGATGCCATTTTCTGCATTGGAGAACTTGCATTTTCTTTATTTTCAAAGTGTGGCATAGTTTTCTGAAACTAAACAGAAATACATCTGTTAGAAATATTATGATCCTATCTGACATATCCCTACACAACTTCAAAGTCTGGGGGATAGTTGTGGCAAGAACCATTTGGCATTCACATATGTATGTGTGACCATTCAGCTATGTATGGGGTACTCATGGAAAGATGTGCTTGTTTACTAGCCTCACCCCCTCCATTGTCCACTCACAGAATTCCACACCTAAAGATCATAAGTGTTATCCAGGCTAACAAGAAAACATTCCCTTGAGTCATATATGGTTTGTACATGGAGGTATCTTTTGTATCCAAGGCAAAAGCACATCAAGTGCTTCCTACAAAGGTCACAAATAATTTAGTAATATTACAGATGATTGAGCAAAATACCATGAACACATTTGTTGGTGTGGTAGGAAAAAGATTTGTCGAAGCATAGTTGTAACCATTTGGGTCTAGATGTGTGTTATATAAAGTTCTCTAGTGTATACTCTTCCATTCACAATGCCACTTGTTCCCCCCACCACACACCGGCAAACACACAATCCTCTTTACTAACCATTGGTATCTACTTACAAGAACCTCTGATGTCACTGTCACAAACTACGTTTTGGATGCCCCATTAGTAATATCTCCATCACACACACACACACACACACACACACACACACACACACACACACACACACACACACACACACACACACACACACACACACACACACACACACTCACACTACATAGGTTAGTACTATAGCAACAACCTGTATATGCCCTTAGACAGATGTCATATCATTAAGCAATGAACAGTGTGTGCTTCTCCTTCAACTATACATAAACTATTAACTCATTACATTCAAGTGATTCCTCCAGGTGCATCTGCAGTTAATTCCTACTGACACCTCTAGGCATCAAATATTACTTGTTCATATTTGCGCCAATAATTCCAAAACCATGCTATGTATAAGGTTTTCAAAGATTTAATCTTAAAGCTTACACAGTGGCAAATTCAACTGCATTAATATCTGACCTCTGTCTAGTGCAGGTAAATAGATATTAACTGTTGTTTTTATGATATTAATTTATATAGATATAGGAGGGAATTCAATAAAGCCTACATGGACTTATTTGCCATGTAGGCATAGTGGCATGGTGCTTACATGAAAGTAAACAGATGTCTGATCCAGTAAAGGGAGCTGAGGGGTGAGTGCGAACTTTTCCGAAGTACAAGCAAACACAGGAGGGTTATGGCTGACAAAGTTTGCAGATGACTGCAAACTGGGCGCCATAGTAGAAAACACATCTGACACAGATATCCTTCAGAAGGGTCTCACAGAAACGGATAACTGGTGCCAGAGCCATGGCCTAAAGTTAAATGCCAAAAAATGCATAGTCATACCCTTCGGGAAAAACAAGGTTACCCCTAGCTACCAAATAGGTGGCAATCCACTGAGTACAGAAGAAGTTATCAGGGACCTGGGGACCCAGGTTGATAGTAGTCTGTCATTCGACACCCATGTAGCTAAAGTAGTTAGGAAGACCTTCTACATTGCCCACCTTATCATGAAGGGATTCTCATCTAGATCAAGGGAGGTCATAGTCTCACTCATCACTCATCAGAGCAATGATTGAGTACAATGCCCCATTCGGAATGTATCTGACCCGACACTTGCAGCAGCTGGAGAGGCCACAAAGTTCCTCACCAAAAGGATAAAGGGTCTCAAACATCTGTCCTATGCTGCCCGACTGAAAGAACTCCAGCTCTATTCAGTCGCACGCTTGCTCAGAGGTGACCTTTGCCTAACATACAAGGCCATGTCAAACCCAGATTTGATGAATATGCTTCACCTCAAAAAATCTAGATCTGTCAGAGCCACAAGGGCGGGAGACTTAAACCTCGACACGGCTATTAATAGGACGTGCTGGAGGGATAGATTCATCACCCAAAGACTCCTATGCTGTGGAATAAAATCCCGGTATATGTGAGGCAGAGCACCTCGCTGGCCTTGTTCAAGAGAAATCTTGACCAATGGATGGGAGATCGCAGATATACCCCAGGGATTACCTCAGTGTCACTGCTCAACAGAGGCACAGCAAAATAATGGGTATAGTTCCCCATACTAAAGGGGTGGCGTAAGCCACAAAACTATGGGCTAGGCTTGTAAATGCCCTCGGGCAGATAGCCTAGTATGAACCTATGAACCTATGAACCTAAGTGTCCATGGCATGCAAATGACCTCATAAGTAGGTGAAATTCATGCAAATGAGGCAGGTAGAGCAATCCAACAAGCAGATGTTGGTATCCATAATGTACATGGAAATATTCCTTGTACAGGATGTAAAAAAAGACACCAGGGGCTACAAAAGTGTACTGACAGTAGCATAAATTGCATAGAGGTCACAGAAATGTACAAAACTAACCACTGTGTGTCCAAAACTGTATGGAAAATAACGTAAAATAATTTTATTTTTTATAATACCCTTGCTCAAACATGCCATTATGGCAAAAAAATATAAAAATATTGTAAAAACCAGAATTTGTGAGTATGTAACAGTAATGCATTATTGGACCCTGTGCGGAGTATGTACAATGTGAGACTGCTGTGGTTGCTAATGAGGCAGGGCCTGCAACTGTGTAGTTTCCAGGTACAATGCATGGATCTGTATGCAAATGAACTGAGGCTACTGAATAGCACAAATGGGTATCTCTGTGTGGAGATGCACCCGTGTAGGAGCCATTATTGAATCCCCAAATGATGTGGATATTCTACAAAAGTGCCTTACAGAAACAGATGCTTTTTGCCAGAGCCATGGGCTCAAGCTCAGTGCCAAGAAATGTATAGTTATCCCCTTTGGGAAAAAGCATGTACCTGTGAATTATCACATAGGTGGCAGTACACTAAACACTGAAAGTGTGATAAGAGACTTAGGGACACAGGTGGACAGTGGTCTCACCTTCGATAACCACATTGCCACAACAGTCAGGAAATCCTTCTATGTGGCACACCTTATCACTAAGGATTTTTCATCCAGAAAAAAGGAGGTTATTGTCTCACTATACTCATCCCTTATTAGACTCATTATAGAATACAATGCCCCATTTGGTATGTACCTGTCAAGACATCTGCAACAACTGGAAAGACCACAGAAATACCTCACTAAAGGAATCACAGGCCTAAAGCAGATGCCCTATGCTGACCGTCTAAAAAAACTCCAGCTATACTCTTTCACATATCGTCGACTCAGAGGTGATCTCTGCTTAACATATAAGGCCATGTCAAACCCAGAGCTGTTGGACATGCTACACTTAAAGAAATCCCAATCCCTCAGAGCCACGCTCTCCAGGGATCTAAACCTTGTCATCACAATGAACAAAACATGCTGGAGGGATAGGTTCCTGACCCAGAGACTCCCTAGACTCTGGAATAGACTTACCATACATGTCAAGCAGAGGGCATCTTTGGCCCTCTTCAAAAGAAACCTTGACAATTGGATGGGAGATAGGAAATTCACCCCGGGGATCACGTCAGTCACCCTGCTAGATAGGGGTCCAAGGAAGTAAATATTGTGGAAGAAATAGCCAGGAATTGTTATGGCTAGGCTTGTATAGGCCCTAGGCCTAATAGCCAAATACCATCCTATGAACCTATGAACCTATATGGCCAGACAGGTAAGTGTATACACTTAGCAGGGTATTTCCTGGTATCCCACCCCTAGAACACTATCTACAATAACAGTACCAAGCTGCATCACTCTGTAGGCCAAACATGCTCTCTAACAGAAGGCCACTTTGTGTACTCCATAATACATATATGAGAGACATAACCTGTGGCACATGCGATAAGTACTGTGAGCTGTAGTGTGTAATACTAGATAGGTAGGAGTTCTAATCTCACATCATTCAACTGTGTGTGTGTGTGTGTGTGTGTGTGTGTGTGTGTGTGTGTGTGTGTATGTGTATCAATATATCCTCTCACAGCAGTATGGACATGCCCATGTGGGCTATCTCCATGCAATGGTATGCATTTTATGGCCCTGTGACTGGCTGCTGTCTTCTAAAGTCCTTTTCCACAAGGCCTGATGAAGTCATCCACCTTAAGAGCACTGGCTGACAGTCTAATAACAGATAAACACTGTGGAGCATGCGATAAGTACTGCAAGGTATAGTGTCTATTACAGATAGATAGGTAGGGGTTCTAATCTGACATCATCTAACTTGTCTGTGTGTATAAATATATCCCCATGCAGCATTTTGGACAGGTCCATATAGCCTATCTCTGTGTAATGATTATACCTTTTATGCCCTATGACTAGCTGCTGGCCCCAACATTGCCCCCCATTACAAGGCCTGCTGATGTCGTCCACCTTAAGAGTGCAGCTGACAATTTAATAACAGATAGTACTGGAATCTGTAGTGTGTAACAATAGATAAGTAGGGGTTATATTCTCACATCAATCCACTTCTGTGTGAGTGTGTGTGTGTGTGTGTGTGTGTGTGTGTGTGTGTGTGTGTGTGTGTGTGTGTGTGTGTGTGTGTGTGTGTGTATGTGTACATATCTCTCCTTGTGGCACTACAGACATGCCCATCTGGCTTATCTCTGTGCAATGGTTATCCATTTTAAGGCCCTCTAGCTAGCTGCTGGCCTCAGTATTGGCCATATTTACAAGGCCTGCTGATGTCATCCACCTGAAGATCACTGGCTGACACCCTGATATCAGACAAACTTTGTGGTGCATGCAATACATACTGCAAGTTATAGTGTGTATTACTAGATAGATAGGGATTCTAATCTCACAGCATCCAACTTGTGTGTGTTGGACATCCAGGCTATGGATTTTATGGCCCTGTGGGTAGGTGCTGTCCCTACATCGCCCTCATCTACATAAGCATAATTGATGTCCATGACCATTAACATTTGTACATGCAGCACACCCAAGTGACACGTATCAAGGGTAGCAGACCTTGTCACAAGTATCACAAGTATGAAAACATGATGATGCTGACTGCCCCATTGTCTCTGACACACTGTTCTACACATATGCACCTAGGGAACCATGCAAGCATACTAGCATACCTTGCTGAACCCATATGTCTGCTGTGCTGCCTTGCCATCCTGTGCCATTCTATTACTGCCATGTGTCCATAGTTGAACCACTCAGACTCCTGGGACACAAACATACACAGGTCCATGACACACCTGTCATTCTGTAACACTACTGCCAGTGTACCAACAGGTGACAAACATACACAAAGTTTGATGTGAAACGATACATGCAAGCATACAGTACCTGTTGTGGACCACAACTGCCATGTCATAACACTACTGCACTACATAAACACATGTAATATAGCCACCCTATGCATCAGACAGATTTGCATTTCCCTGCATTGATGGCATGGATGGCAGGGATATGGCATAGGTATCATCACATGCACAGGATGTGGTGTAGGGGTGCCAGAGGCCTAGGCTGCACCAAACAGTTGACAGCCAAGTTTGGTTTTAGTTTGAGTTGAGATGCAGTTGGCTGTGTTTGGGTCTTTGTAAATCCATTAATTATGGCTTTGTCCTGATTTCATGCTGTAGGAGCTTGAGAGGTATGTTAGGCATAGCTCTTAACCAGACATGGATGAATGTCCATGAAACAGGGATGTAACCAGAATACATGAGGGACATTCAGGGAGACCTTCACAATGTTAGACCTATGTATGTGTGACATTGACAGACTGAGAGGAGGTGAATTACAGTACATTGTTTGATGCTACAGGAGTGTACACCCTTACTTAGTGTTAATTATGTATGATGTACAAACCACTATCTTTACTACAACAAGCAACTGTTGTAGGAGGGATTGACAAGGACAGAGCAGAGATGTGATTCAAAGTATGGACAGTTGCGAGGCATGCCTGTAGGTGTTGGTCAGCAGAGTATTGCATACATGTCAATATCATAGATCTAATACAAACCTACTGATGCATTCACTATTCCCCATACCTCCATCCTTCCATCTGCATCCCATTAAATGGGGAAATCTACTAAATACCTGGCAGAGTGATGTATTCATTTTGTTTTAGCATTCCTCTGCAAATGATTTGCACATATGCAGTCTGTGTGAGTAAAACCACATACATACTTATTCCCCATAAGCAGTTGCTTGCATTTTGTAGGTAATGCTCATTAACAGGTAGTTGCCTCTGCACCAGTCTGTGGTTCAGAATTGCTACTTGCATCCAAATGAGCCACATTACATTATCATTAGCCAATAACATTGGCCCCTTTCTTAGTTGTTGAGATGGACATTACTGAGGTGTGGAGACTACAGCATCACAGAGGGTAAGCACTAATACTGATCACTGTAGAGATGCATGAAGTATGTTCTCAGTTTTGCCTATCTTAGGTCAGTATCCCATGAAAGTGTGGTCATCTGGCAGTTCACTGGTCAACACTATGGCTTTAGGTCAGTAAGGGGAGAGAGAGACATGTGAGTGTCACACTTCATACCCATCAGAATATGCATGCTAATGTGGTATCTACTATTCTATCAACTTACCATCTTTGTAGGGGCAAACTGTGAGACATGTCCCTATCTCTGGGCCTTTGCCCCCCCCTTTATGTATGGTTGTGTCTGGATAACCTGTTAATAGCATGGTTGGTCTATAGCAGCTACCATAACATACAGCTGTGTATGTTCCAGGTTGTAGCTGCTTCTGCAGCCTAGGAGATGTAGAGGGGAGTTTCAACACTTTGGTGGCCAGCAAGTTGTAGTTGTAACTGTGGCAGCAGTGGCAGCCCTGTCAGTACAGCAGAGCCAGGGTGTGGGTACCCTTTACAGTCCAATTGAGGCATGTGCTTAAGGTACATCTGTTATGCAACAGTGCCAATAGAAGAGTAGTAGGTGACATATACTTAGGCTATATGTATATGTGCAGTGTGTCCCTGCCTGCAGGCCTTTGACTTTTGAAAGTGGGTGGCAGACAATTCAGTAGAAGTAACCTATGGGGATTAAAATTGCATGACTTAGTCATTACTTGCTGTCTTTACAACAATGTAATTAAAGTGCAACACACTGGATTCGAACCCAGAACTGTGGGTGGCAAAATGAATTGTATGCAAGGCATTTAACAGACTGAGCTACTGAGTCAGTAGTGCAGTAGGTATATTTGCCAGATATATGTGCAGACATAGAGGCTGTGACACATGTTGTCTGCAGCCATCAGTATGTGCATGTATTTCAAAGGCAGTTCTTCCGCAGCAGGGTCCCAGTTGAACATAGGTACTGTGCCACTGATGCCTTAGCAGGTGTGTTTAAAGATTTTGCAGATAAAAGGGAACCTTTACCTGCAATCCCAGGCCTCATGTACTGTCATTATTACTTATTTGACTGTCTACTGGTGTATGCTTACATCAGAGTCCTAGGTACACTCCCATTTTTCCCATTAGGTTTAATTTCAGGCTGTCAGTGGCTATAAGTATGTTTTGCTGGAAGCACCTATTTTAAATAAGACCTGTGTGGTGTAGTGGGTTAGTGCAGTAAGGTGTAGTTGACAGGGACCTGGGTTCAAAGTGAGGCAGAGGTGATTCTTTTATACATGTGCCTAACACTGTAAGAAACATATAAGATAATTAAAGCACATTAAAACTCATTTAAGTGGATTTGCGTAGTGCAGCTCGATGTGCCAGATTGCAGCGCTTCGCTTAACTCTGTGCAAACACACACTAAAAAATAAAAAAGGAAAGAAAAAGGGGGCAATGGACAGTGGTGAAATGGGGACAAACAGGGAAAAATACTGAAAAGCAGGTAGGAATGTCCAGGAAGGGTATAGGGAAAAACATAGCTTTCCATTTCTTGTACAGCAACAGCTGTGCATTCTGACAGATTTTGTGGATGAATTTGTATTCCCAAACCCCAGAGAGAGGGTTGAGGACAACATAAATGTGTTGTCAAGCCAATTGGATGAAATTAGTTGTGTCCAGTGGACATGTGTGCAAAATGTGTGCTATGTATGGGGCGATTTTTTTTTTTTTTTTTTTTTTGCAGGACAGGTGTCCATTTTTTTTTATAATAAGAAGAGAGTGGAATGTTGGGGAAAGGATATAGTATGTGTTGGGAGGTAAGTTTGGTAGGAGAGGATGCAATTGCAGAGAGGCAAGACAGACAGGACAGCAGAGAGGGGCAGTGTGTGACACATGAGGGGTAGTAAACACCTTGGATGGGGAGGGTGCTGTGGAATTTGAGATGCACGTGCCTCCAGACAGCAGCAGCTTGATTAAGGTCCATATCCATGGGCAGTCAACTCTGCTCCTTCACTGCCCTGAAGGTTGCTGTGCTGGAGGCTGGGTACCAGGGCCAGCTGGCCCCACCAGGTGGTCCAGTCTGCCCCCAATCTGGTGCAGGTGACGTTCATAGCTCCTATGAACAATCCTGCACACCATGGCAAGTAGTTGATCTTGGGTGACTACCACCCCTCTGCCACTGTTCCCAGGGGGTGCTGGGCCCCATCCCCTGACTCCATTCCACCTGAAGATGGTGCAGGGCCAGAAAAGGGGACACCACAGGCCTGGATCTGAAACCATGCTAGGAGCTGGTCTCATGGCCAGTTGAGGTATGGTAGGCAGGTCACCGGGAACCAGCCTACACTGATGTGCTGTGATGATGGAGGTATAGCAATAAGTATAGGTTAGTTATGAACAAAACCATTGTTAGCAATAACAGTTTGCCAGAACATTGGAAATAATCCCATTACATTTCAATGCATATGATGTGAAACACAACAATAAATAACAGAACTGTCAGTATATTAACAGCATGCCAGTAACAGTTGCAGCATAAGGCCAACAGAATAGGTAATTCAACAAGATATGTTAATATGTAATCATTTTAATACATACAATAATAAAACACATGCCCCAAAATACAGTGTAATGTAACAACATATGTTAATAGCAAACCATAACCAATGAATAACATTAATAAATATATGAAGATAAGGAGTGGGAAGAGAGAGAGCTACAGTCCATTAATACCTTTATAGGCTATATAGTTGACAACAGTAGTGCTATCTACTTTACAGGTCTGTCCTTTATGTGTAAAAGTGCACTATAGCTGCTGTAGCATGTACATACCTGTCAAGCTATCTGCATGGGATAGTATTGTCCAAGCAGTAACAACTGCAGGTACACAACTACACAGAACACTTGCACATAAGGTGGACTTATATAACTACCAAGGTGTACTGTGGGCTGATGTACTGATACTTTGCTATTTACATATTCATGTTGATGACAAATCTGTGACAGAGGTATTGCACACTAGTAATTACATTATGTGACAGTGTGACACTTGAGAGACATGTATGTGTACAATACAGAGAGTAAACAACTATCATGCCTTGCTTAGGAGGCATGGGGATAGAACTCATTAGCAGTAACTGCAGAGGACATTTTCATCGACTGTATTAATTGACTGCAGCGACCTTTAACAGACACTCAAGCCATACAGCCATACCAAAGATTACACATTTTATTTCAGTTATTTTTATTTATCATTATTGTAATTATTTCCTTTATGCTGTATTTTTACATTCCTGGTAATGACTGTAACAGTCTGTGACATCTAAACACACAATTATTTACTCATAATATGGGCTACCCCATGCATTTACCTGTAGTTCCTATGGAGAGAATATCTGTTAACTTTACGTGACTGATGTAATATTTAGTACTTCTAGCACTGGATTCGAACCCTGGTCTGTGTGTGGCAAAACTGTACGTCATACAGAGCATTTAGCAAACTGATCTATCACGTCACTGCTAATTGCTGACTGATATTTGCCTAGAGATCATCTGGCATCACACTATGACCTGGTAATAGTAGTACAGTTTTATACTGGACTGCAGTGACAGTTGAAAACGCATTCATGAAATTCAAGCATGATAGACAAAGTAGGTAACCTATACATTACTACATAGAATGAAGGTGTACACAATATATTGCTAGTATATTGACATATCGGTGAGGTCAACAAACAATATCTGATTATGGGTTATTAGTTGCAGTCTATAACTATTGCACTGTTATACCTGACTGCAGCACCTCACGGACTGAATGCATATAGCTGACATGCAATGGTGAAAACTCAACAATCCTGATGTACACAATTTACCTTGGTGTTATTGATGCTCTTGGTTCATGTGTAGTTGCAGAACAGTTGTCATAGTTCATTTTTTACAAAACAGCTCTGAATCTACACTTACTGCAGAACTGACTTTATTAGATATACCTTCATGCAAGTACTGATATTATGTTGTATTTTTATTGCAGAACAGTTATAATAATTGGTTTCTTGCAAAACAGCCCTAATTCCACATTTATTGCACAACAGACGCTATTAGAGATACCTTCATGCAGTTCCTGGAATAGTTTTGAGTATTTTATTGCACAACAGCTGTCATTATGCAGGTGTTGCAATATAGCTGTAAGTCCACAGTTATTGCACTATAAACTTTATTACATATACTTTATTATGGTTAATGCTTTACTCTTTCCTGCTTATGACACTACAGATGGCAACATGCAATTATTGCAGTACAGCTGTAAGTCCACATTCATTGCTGTATATTGCTAATCGCAATTATTGCTTTACTCTTTCTTCCTTATTTGACTATAGATAGCAAACTGCATCTGTACTCACCATACTCATGGCACAACGTGGCCAAGTGGCCAGCATGCACCTCAATGTTTCAAGCCCTCTCCTCTACAGCTGTTGGGAGAGAATAACACCATTATGCATACCAGTTTAGCAGATATTCAGATTATATATTAGTGGTACATAGGTAAAAGTACTTACATACATGTGGGGCATTCCCTGACTGAAATTCTTGCACCCCTGTGTCCAAGAGATCCCCCTTACGTCTCTTCAGGTCATAGTAGTGGTGATGGCACTGCTCACCTGTGAGGGGGATACCAGTTGCACTGGTGAGGCCCCTTGCCAGCCAGTCCCAGGCCTCTACCTTGCACTCTGAGCCCTGGTAAACTCCCTGCAGAAGCCGGCCTTCAAGTTTTTTTAAGGAGTCCAACCATGGATTCCAGGATTCCCCAACGCTGCACCCAAAAGCGCGAACCCTCACCAATTCCTGCCATAGTGTATCCTTCAGAGAAAGAACTCCAATGGATTATGCTATATTCTCGATTATTGGGCTTAATATAGCCTGTTTTCCCACCCTTAAATGCCATTGGGCAATATTTAAAAATGTGTTGAGTCACTTAGCAATGAGCAAACCAGCACAGCTAAGCTGAGCAGTGGGTAAACCCGAAGACCCATATGCTTGCTAGTGCACAAACCAGCCAAGCAGTGCAAAGCAGTGCATAAACATTATCAGCCATTATTTTGATTATGCAGTGCTTAGCATGTCTTAGCAGGTCATAGTAAAGCTTAGCTAAGCACAGCATGCCAGGATTTAAAAATAATTTGCATAATTTGTATTTCAAAAATAAATGTTTACTTGCCTTTCCATGTATTCAAACCCTGAGCCTACTGCACATGAGGCCATAACTCTACCCATTTAGCTGCCTGGATAATTGGAATTTTGCTATACCTTTACATATACCTCTGAGCTACCTTTAAGCAGTGCTGAGCACCATGCCACACCATGTAAACCCACTCAGCTATGCCTACATTTGACCTTTTAATACATAATTAAATACATCCAGTTTCCATTTTCAGATGTCCGGCAGGTGTTTTGGCACTGGTTAGCACTGCTGTACTCCATGTCATGCTGCACAAACATACTTTTTAAAGACATAAACAAAAATTACATTACATTGCTACAATACAATTGGATAGTGCAGGGAGTGTGTTACTCATCTGCAGACTTAGCACCACACTCCCTACACTGATTCAGTAACTGTGTTCCACGGCTCCCCCTTAGCAACATGCCATGATTAATATGCATGGCCCTCTGCCGAGGGGGAACCTTGTATACAGACACAGTAACATTCTGTGTAGGTTCTACACTATACCTATGCAGATTTTATTAAATCTTGGGGGTGATGTTCACATTTTTTAAAATATCTCAGCAATCAAGTAACTCAGGTAGAACTGTTTAGTTTCATATGAAAGCTCTCAGCTAGATGAATAAAATGCTGTTGACAGTATGTGTGTAGCTTGAGTGGCTGTTGAGATATTGTAAGTTGTTTACAAAATATTACAAATGTAATAGTTACTGTGTTTACTGTAACTTACAAAATTCAGTTTAAGAACTAGAACCCAAAGAATTCTACCACTATAAAATTAGTTTGTGCTAAACAGTTTGCCATTTATACTTATTTCATAATCCCTATGCCTATGGTTCCAGAGATATGAATATTTGCTTGAAATGCAAGGACATAATTTGATCCTGTCAAAAGGCTTAGGCTCTACCCATTGGAAGTTACAGTGCAAGTTCCTGAGCTCCACTGGAGTGAATAAGTTAATGCACAAAGCAATAGAAAATGTATTCTAAGTAAGTATGATGCTCCACTTACCATGCCATGAGAGAACACAAACATTCAATGTAACATATTTGTCACAGTGGTAGTATTGTTGCACATTTAAATAGCAACATAAACAATAATTCAAAGAGACCCTGTGCCAGCACAATGAGAAATGAGTAGCACATATAGAGAGGGGCCCATAATGCAGAGTTTTGAAGCTTCTAATGCAACAGTCATGCTAATGAGGCACAAACTAATGAATGCACCTGAATTGCATGTTTTTCTCATTGTGACAATAACCAGTGCTGTGCTGAGAAAGACAGTCACCTACTTACACTCTTAGGAGTCTGGGAAATGTATTTGCATACATGGGCAGCTCTATGATTCTTGCAGGGAAGTGGAAAAATCTACTTTAGTACTGCAGCCTTTAGGTATTAATCAGCAAAACTGTTATTACAGTTAGGCATCATGAATCTAATACACAGATTTCATGCCACTTTCAACGTCCAGACACCTTCATGCCATGCCATTGATTTGTGCGCTAAACAAAAGTGACACCATGAATGGTCGCACTAACTAGATGCCATTTTTTGAACTTCACATACTGACAAACTTGTGTGTGACTGTAAGAGTGCTACCATAGTGCTACCATAGTTATGTGGTGTGTGAGCTGGTAAATTATCTGGTTCAGCAAGGAGCTTATAATTGCTGTATAGAAATCACTAGGATCACATAATAGAGGACTCCTGTGGTGGTCCCTATTATAAAGTGGATTCCAAGCCCCGTTTTTCCAGGGTGTTGCTTGATATCATGGCTATACCCCACTCTAGTGAGCAGTGCCAGCAGCACTGCAGTGGCTTGCAAATGTGCATTGTGACCTTCTTAATCAGTGGAAAGAAAAAGTTAGAGCAAGGGCCAATGAGATGCATTGTTCGTATGTTTAATAATTCACTGTCTTTTAATTTGTCTTGTAAGTTATATATACTTGTACTGGGGTTCTAATTTAGAATTTCTTTATTTTTTTGTCATTCTCTTCCAGCTCAGGAGGAAATCCTGAAAAACTCTCTATTTTGCCAGAGGGGAGTGGAGCAGCTCTCCAGATGAAGAGATTCTTATGATGTTATGACATATATGGCAGTATTCATTAATATAGTTGCTAGCTGTGTGTATCTGTAGAAGTAGTAAAATTTAGACAGATTAATGCATCTTATGCATTTTCCAGTGGAAAGTACTGTATGTATCTTTTGAAAATATGTTGTTGTGTCTTTAGTCCTTTCCCGGTTAGGGGTCGCCACAGCGAAACTCTGCTCCACTAATGATTGGCAGTAGATTATTACGTGCCGAGTTGCCAACTCTGATGCACAACCTTCAGCGAAGTTATGCCCATTCACGCATGTCTCTACAAAGAAGACGCTTTTGCTGAGAATCGAATAGGACAACGTCTTACTGTGAGGCGACAACGCTACCGTAGCACCATCACTGCAGTATCTTGTGAAAATATGTACTGCTTGTAAATACTGAGTTATATTTGCAGTGGCAGGTGCCATTAGATTTATAAAGGATTTTCACAGCTTTATGATGTAACATCTGTTAGGGCAGGAAAACAAAGCATTGTACTTGTAGGCACTGTTCCCCACACATCCACATGCAGGAGACAAGACTCAGGCATAAGTACATTGGCCCTACAGTAGTAGATCTACTGGTCCAAGGCATAACAAGGGCTGTTGCATGCAGTATCTGAGCAAACTGCCTAAGTCAGGGTACACATTTTTCAGGGGGTCATATGGTTGTATAAGAGGTAGGGGAAAACAAGTGTGGGTGTCATGTATGGGCAGTTATTGTGTTTTGCATTTTTTAGACTGTTTTGTTAGATACCATATTGTTTGCTGGATGTGATCTCATCGACAACATTTTGCTTATGTTTCACTCCAAAAGATGTTACTGTTGGTAGCACTTTACCCATACATACCCATGTTAGTATTGATATGCAGCGTTCTTATGCAGGCTGCTGGGTGCTGTAGGACACTGGTGGGGGCGCACTAAGAGGGCTACATTCTCTGCACCAGTGTATCATGTCACCACCTCAGCATACAAACTGGCACACACAGCTAGGGCAGTGGGACTGACACTGCACACATACCTGCACATCCTACCATAAGGGCATGTTACAATGCAGTATGGCATGAGTGTGTGACATGTCACTGTAGCTTTTGCCAGCATCTTGCTACAAGGTTTTTCCATAGTAGCCTCACTACGACTACATTAGGTATGTTTCTGAATCTTGGGGTATGTTTCAATGCTTTTTTGTTCTGTTTTTATGACATCAGCTGACATTTTAGTGTTTTTCATTGTTGTGTGAATGTTTATTTTCTTTATCTTTTTTGGGATTTATTGTTCTCAGTAGGTTAAATAAATCTTTCTTTTTTTGTAAAATAAAATTTTCATAGTAGGAATATGGCTTGTGGTGGCTGTTCAAAGTACTATTTTTCAATGAACTAACCTATTGCACTACACACCACATCTAAGAATACTGCTCATAATCCTTAGATCTTGCAAGAAAATGGGAAGAAGGCATTGATGAAAAACAGTTTAAGTACATCAGAACAAATGAACAAAGTACAACATGCGCAATTCTCCAGAGAAGAAAATACGCAAGAACAATGAGTCACAAGCTGGGTACAGGATGAGAAAGTAGTGTTGGGAAGCATCAGTCTCACAGAGGACTATAAATGCATGGAATATTCTTGTGAATAACTTCTAAGAAGCAGGGGTTGCTGGTGACTTTAAATCAAGGGGAGGTTGCAAGAAGCAAATGAATGGGTGAGGCTAATTGGAATGGTGTTGTGCTCTATTACAAAAGGTCAATGAACATTACCTGCAATCAAACAACATATGGTGTCAGTCACTTTCACCCACAAACTGCTTTAGTACCTACTCATAACAGCCACTTTATTGACTACATATACATCAAAAACAAGAGGATTTTTTTTTCAGTGGACTTCATAAGGTTTTAGAATGTTGCTCAAGAGCAACTTCCAGTAATGGTAACACTAAAATTATTTTGTAATTGGAGGAAAAATAAAAAAAGTAAATTACAGAATTAGCTTTTTTAAATTGGGGGGAAGGCAGCAGCGAGTACCATGAACCACCCATACTAAGACGAATAGCAACTGAAAGCAGTGATGTAATTCAGCAGTACATAGCAGAGAAATTAAATAATTACAGTACTTAATAGAAAGGAAAGGAATACTGGCTGCCAAAGAACTGCAACTTATCTTTTGGTTGCAAAATATTTTTCTCTTATTACGATAATATATGAAGCCAAACCTATTCTCTAGATGTGTGTTATAATCCATCCCAGATATAAATTCAGACCTTATCGACTTGTTGCTTCATGTTCTACATCATTCGATTGCAACACAAAGTGATGTTTAGTCCAGCAGGTGTTTTTCTTATTATTGTATACGGTTTCCATCTTTTTCTCATAAAAAATATTAATTTATGAATATCTTTGCTTCTTAAGTGTTATCTAAGTTGCGGTTAATGCTTTTGTATTCCTTTGTCCTTCCAGCACTACCTTCTTTACACATAACTGCATGTGTCTGTGATTGAATGTCAACCTCTTCACTGCTGTTTCATAAGTTAATATTTGTACCACTGTATTGTGATTAGAAATTAGCCTACTCACTGCAGTTTTATAACCTGTTTTCATTTGACTTACCTTTGCAGAGTAAGGTCAGCATGTTCCTTTCAGACTCCTGCTGTCTCTTTAGCTGTTCTTATGATGCCTGTAGTTTATTAGCTCCATCTTTATGCTGCCTATGCCACTGACCTTGTGTTATCACTGGTTCAGTAGTTTCAGGCCCATGCTGCTTTGATTACTGTAGTGATGCTGCCTGCTGCCTTTGTGCGAGGCCTACTTTACTTTTATTGGCATTACCACTAGCTTAGTCAAGACATCATATCTGCAGCATGGCTCCTCTGTGCCAAGAGATTATGACTGCATTTAAGCCAGCTACTATTAACCTTTTCAGAAGTATAACAATAATTTCAGTGAACAAATGGAATGCAACAAGCATCACCTTCACTTTAACTCCACAGTTTGACTGCAGCTTTAAATCTGTATGTATATTCTTATTCCCGTTGTGTTTACATATGTGTCTGACAATTATTCATGTCTTTTACAAAATGTGTCTGGATGTTTTTATATGTCCTGGGGTGCCAACATCCATGTCTTTATCAACATGTATTCCAGCAACTAGCACCTCTTAGCTCAAACAGGAAAATGACATTAAAAATCAAAGAGACCAGCACATTATCCTGTCTGTGTGCATGTGTGTTTGTGCGTGTGTGTTCCTGTTCAGCTTCATTGCAATGGAATACTTAAGGTTGCGAGAAGTATTATACAACTAAATTTACACAAATAGCTTTGGGGCTGTTAAACATGTTGTTTCCTCAAAAGACACCTCCTTTGTCATGGAACAAAACCCAGCTGTGGTGGTACAACCAGGGTCCACCGTAAAGCTGAGATGAGCTTTAAAGATTTAGAGTTCTGTCCTCTGGTACCAGCATTAATCCAAGTCCTGAAATCCTATGATTCTCTGTATACAACATACCAGTTACATTACAAACCAAATATCAGCTATTAGAACTGACAACTTGTTTGATCTGTGTTTTAAGACTATAATCAAATCAGACACAGTTACTTATCACTGTACCTGCAGCATTCCACAGTGAAACAGATATTCTAGATCATTAGAGAAGATTCAGACAGACTAACAGCTCAAACTCACATGCTATGTCCCTTTCGTTCTCTCTCTCTTTCTGTCTCTCTCTGCAGACACACACACTCCCACACTTGAAATATCCACATCAAGACATGGTTTTCATAGGGAGTACATATTCTTCTTATTAAACAATGAGCTATATCTATGTTCTGCAGCTTCTTGCTCAACTATGCTAGTGGAAGGCCCTGTGGAAGAACTCCCCAGCTTATAGTGCAACCACTGCTTTTGTTTATAGAGATATTTACCCTACATTAACCTCATAACAGTACTGGACCACAATAAATAGGGATATGCTTCATGGCAATGGATAGCTTGTGCCACATACAGGCAATACACTGTCATGCAAAACAGCCCTGAATAACCAAGCCCAGGTATCTCTCATGAATATGCAGATTGCTATGCTTAACTGAGATATACCATGAAGCAAGGTGTGATGCCCCAGCACTGGTCCAGTAATCAAGGAGTCCCAATCCTCACCACTTGCAACAGTGAGGAACATACACACTAGGAGGATGAAAAGTACACACACAGTAAAGTGCAATTTTCCTTAAGAGCACACAGAGACCACAGTCAATCTGGGGCTGGTTTCTCCCTCTTTCTCCAGATCCCCAATAAGACTCCCTACTGACAAAGCTATAGAGTTGAGTCCTTAGCCAGGGTTCCAAGCCAAGTCCTCCAACACTCTATCTGTCCAACCTGTGCTAGCCTTTCCCAGATATATGTGTGTGTGTGTGTGTGTGTGTGTGTGTGTGTGTGTGTGTGTGTGTGTGTGTGTGTGTGTGTGTGTGTAAAACAAATCTCCAAAAGTGTGTGTCAGCTACAGTAATAGGGAGGACAGCCAGACTGGCCTTGGAGATGTACAACTGTCAGTAACTGGACAGTTCAACCTTTCCACAGAGGACTTAAAAATCCATCTGGAGTTAAAGAGACTTGAACTGGAGACCAAGCATTTGGAAATAGAACCAGCAGAGAGACTGAAATGTCTGGAGGCTGAGGAAAATGAGAAACTGACACATCTGGAGGCTGAGAGAAATGAGAAACCACAATGTCTGGAAGATGAGGAGAATGAGGGGCACAGGCAACATGAAAAGGAGATGCTGACTCTTCACCAGGGTCATGGAGTTAATGGAAAAGGAGTAACCAAACCGCAGAAGCAGCAAAGGTCAGTAAATTTCTTCCACAATTTACAGAGGGGGGATAATATTGATAGTTTCATTCATATGTTTAAAAGGGTATGAAAACAGTATAATGTTGATCAAGGGCTGTGGATCAATTGATCAATTGGATTTTCAAAACCTTGTTAAGGGCTTAAAAAGTTTAAGAGCCAACATTTGGCAATTAAGGCTATTTCGCGCATATATTCACAAAAATATGGCACCTCGTGGTCTTAGGATCAGACTTCGACCTATGGTTAGTAGATCTGAAGAGAGACTAACCACAGAATGGAATCAAGCATTACAGGAAGGTTCCATGAGTTTTGTAAAAATTCTGGCCTCATACTATGAGAGAGCTATTGATTTAAATATAACTGAGGTCAAAAGCATTAGTGCAGAATGTAAAAAGTACCATTCGCTTCCCATCTATGATAATGCGGTGGCCAGGCTGTCCAAAGAACTAGCCTCATATGAAAAGTTAACTAAGGAAAGAAAAATCAAAAAATTTAACAGAGATATCATGGATTACAAGAGAGGACACCCTTTTGATATCCAGAAATCTGTTAGATTTGATGAAGCTAACCCTGGTTTGGCTAGAAGCAGAACTAGAAAAAGACCCAGATCTATTCTTAAACACCCTGATAAATCTTACACCAGTACCTCGGGGGAGGAGTCCTCTTATACTGACAGTGAGAGTGCACTTACACATTAATCTCCTATGCGTAAAAGGTCCAATTCGAATATCCCTTTAGACAAAGGGGAAAGCGGTGGTGGGACCGCAAACATAAACATAGGAACTGGTACAGAATCAATGGAAGGGCTGATAACAAACCTACTCAGACAATAGCCACTAACTATCAGAATGTACTGTATCTATCTGATACTGTTTTAACAGATGAACAACAAAATTTACTAAATAAAGGATTGGGTTTTGTACCAAGCTTTTTTTGTGATGAATACAATACTGTATCTGATGTCATGAACTTTTGCCAAAACCTTAACCTGAAAATATTTTTTTCAGATGAAAATGTATCTATCTCTCAAAGAATTTCTGACTTCAGATTCCATAAATCCCAATTTCAACCACCTATGAATAAACATGTGGCCATATTCCAACAGTCTGTTTTACGTGACCTACATTTTCCTCAGTCAGAATCACATATCACAAAGGAGAATATTAGTATGTCTGAAAAAATGGCTCTAACAGAACTTAGAAATAATCAGAATATTGTGATATTACCTGCAGACAAGGGCTGAGCAGTGGTGATTCTTAATATGAATTATTGCATCAATGAGGGCATGGAACAACTGACAGATAGAAAGTGCTATATGCATATGGGCATTGACCCTACTAAGAATTTAAAAAAATAAATTGATTAATTTCTTAATTTGGCGGTTGAGGAAGGTATTATTACTTCAAACACAGCCTAACATCTTACAGTGACAGACCCACAGAAACAAATTTTGTACCTACTTCCAAAAATTCATAAATCTATTTCTAAACCACCAGGCAGACCGATTGTTGCAGGTATTGGCTCACTCACTGAACCACTCTCTGTGTTCTTGACAACACAATTAAAACCACTATTGAAAGAAGTCAGAGCTAGAATACAGGATACAACTCAATTTTTACAAATCATGCAGAATACCCAATTGGAGCCACATTGGCTCATGTGTACGCTGGACGTTAAATCCCTATACACTAGTATACCCCATTGGGTGGGGTTACAGACATTACAATATTGGTTGGAGAAGACAAACCTTTACTCACCTGGTTTCAATACCCTCATTATCTGTATGGCTGAACATGTACTTAATAAAAATGTGTTCTATTTTCAAGGGGAATGTTACTGGCAACTACAAGGAACTGCCATGGGCGCATCTTTTGCTCCCATCTACGCCGATCCATTTATGGCTTATTTTGAGGAATGCCTCATATATACTCCATTACATAATATATATATGGTGGAAATTGATATATAGCGTAGATACCTAGATGATTATTGGATGGTGTGGCATGCTGACCCCACATATTTACTTGAATTTGTTGAATATCTCAATGGTAACATCTGGGGGTATAGTTTACAATAACATTTGATTTACAAACAATTGATTTTCTTGACGTAACAATCTATAAAAATCATGATCATACATTGAACACAAAAATTCATTGGAAATATCCACAATATAATGCTCTATTACATGCATCTAGTATGCATCCATGCCACACCATCCGCAACATACCTAAATCACGGTTTCTTAGGATTAAACGTATCAGTTCCACCAGGATGGATTTTGAGGAAGACAGGGCAGACCTTGAGAACAGATTCTTGGAGAGGGGATATCATTCCTTTGATATCCACTCAGCCAGTACATGGTCGGACAAGCAGAACAGGAATACCTTACTCAAATACAGGGAGTCATCACAAACTACACAGGAACTTACACTTAGATTTGTGACCACATATGGTAGAAACCATAATGTCATCAGGAATATTCTGGATGCTAATTGGAATATTTTGCTGGCTAATAACCATCTCAGGCAAATATTGGGACCAAAATGTCAGTTCTCGTACGGAAGGGGTAGAACACTAGGAGCTATATTTTCACACTACAAACATAAGGAAAGTGGAGGGGCTAAGTACAAACAGCTGACTATATTAGGTGATCAACTTTTGGGTACATTTCTATGTGGCCACTGTTCGTTTTGTAATCAGGTAAGCAAATTAAAGCAGTTCAGTAGTGCCAACACGAGTAGGGTGTATGACCTTAGGGTCTTTGGTAACTGTTCAAGCACTTGGGTTGTATATCTAGCCACATGTCAATGCTCAGCATTTTATGTTGGGCAAACATCACGTTCACTAAGAATTAGGATGGGTGAACATAGGAGTGATATTAAAAACAAAAAGGATACCAACGCCTTATACAGACACACCATTAAACATCCAAAAGCCAAATTTATATTCATTGTTATTGACAAAATCACTGGAGACAGGAGCAATATACAAGGTTGGCACAGTATCCTTAACCACAAAGAAAAATATTGGATTATTCATTTAGGGGCACTCTTTCCCCCAGGACTTAATGACCATCTATAGAACCTAACACCCTGGTACACACCGAAAATAATTGATTAAGGATGGATTCATCCAGGTTAAACAAATTTAGAGTGTTAGAATATTACCTAACATGTTGCACTATTAGTGCATGCTACGCAGTTCGATGTTACCACAGTGCATATTTTTTAAACTTGTTGCTCTTACAAGATTAACATCATGTCAGGGGTTTTTTCATATGACATTCATTTTTTTGTGAGACTATAGTAATTATTTTGTGCCTTTTTATATATATGGTCAACCAAAAATGTTTTATATATATGGTCAATAACAATTATATTGCTTATACTATGGATGTCAAAGGATTATATGATGAATCTATCCTTGTAATGTATGTTTGATTATTTATCTCTGTGGCTCATACCTACGTAACGGATACTTCAGTGAATATTGTTGTATATAATTTGTTTATGCATAAATAAATAAATATGCACATATCGTGTTTTTATAGCATATTTACATATTCTTGCCTTAGCATATTCAAAAATGGTAATTTAACAATTATGTTACACACTATTTTGTATATATCTCTAATAATCTTTTGGAGTTATTTTGCCAAAACAATTGTTCAACTATTTTCTTTTTTTACTTTACTTTATGCTTTTGATGCGTAAGCATATTATTTAAGAAAAAGAAAGTGCGGCTGACCGCAACCAGTCCAGAGTCAGTGGATGTTGCAACAAGTCGTGCACAAAAATGTTATCAGGATACCACTTGCTCTTCAATTTAAGAAGTACCAACGCACCAGCGAAGTAAAATAAACAGCTTTTATTCCACAAAAAAATTGCCAGCGCAGCGCCCGGTATTACCGGGCTTTATCAAGTGTGACTTTTACAACTGAAGTTGAAGCTTTTAAACTAATAGTAGAAACATTTCATTGGTGGACCAATTAAATAATTAATTAAATTGTGTTTAGCAAAAACAATGATGTCATTGTGTTTGTGCTTATACCAAAAGGAAGATATATCGTAAAAATCATAATAGATCCTACCCTGTTATTAAATTCATAAATTCATTTACTACATACATTTAAAACGCAACTTATGTTAATGTCAGTGTTTAAAATGTAAAGTAAGAAACCTCATTGAAAAATTTTTAAAGAACAATGCTACCCTACAAGTCTCACAGGTGTCTTAATGAAGTTGTTGTAAAATGCAAACTGCATAAATACTGACTGTAAAGGTTTGTTACCAAACTGTTTTAAAAACGTAATAAGTTTACAAAAAACACTCCAGTTAAATGAACAGGTAACTAAATCCTGTTACAAATAATTCATGTTTCACTACAAAATAATAAATATCAAATAAAACATGAATAAAAATAAAATAAAAATTACTCCTAGATTATAACTGGCAACTTTTCATCTTGAGAACGCTAGTCAGACTTAAACTTTCGTTTAAACCAGGATGTTTCGTTGCGTTTAATTTTAATTGCCAAATGAGTTCCTAAGTACAAAGTGCAGTCTCCCAGTCACTCCCCCTAGGATCTTGCTTTATTCTGTCAAGCACAAAGAAACGAATGTGCATGTTGGGACATACTAAAGAGTGTTTGAAAAAGGCATTGGTGTCTTTTTTACATTTCACCTCATACATGTGTTCATATATTCTACGCCTTAATTCTCCCTCCGTTTTACCAACGTAGAAACATGGGCAACTCTGACAGAGCCCAATGTACACAACACCTGTAGAACAACATGTGTAGTGTTCTTTAGCTGTGATATAAATGTTACTAGAGGGGATGTATAACTTGTCCGTTTCTAAAATAAAAGAACATTGATTACATCTATGACAACAGAAAGTTCCCTTCTTTTTGTCCGTTCGAAACCGCTCTAAAGTTGCCCTACCTTCCATGTTCTGTTCAAACATACCTTTTAAATTTGTGTCCCTTTTTCTAATAAAAGAAATATCCTTAGAAAAAATGTTGGTGCATTCTTCGTTCATTACAACCAAGGGCCAATAGTGTTTGAGTGTGTTTTCAATAACTGTTGAATCTTCTGAGTATGTATAAACAAAGTTGTTATGTGCTTGAAAGTTTAATACTTCATGGCTGTTCTTAGGAACCACCCCAGTTCCCAAAAGAGGTGAAAATCGTTCCTCTCTTTTGCTTAAAACTTCGGAGAATGTGTTCTCAAATAATGTAACTGGATAACCTCTGTCTAAAAAAGCTTGCTTATTATTTAGGAACTTTTACTTGGAGAAACGCACTATTGTGTAATTTGATTTAATCAGTTTAATATTATCTGCCTATCTGTATATAAATGTAACTTATACCTTAGTTATTATGTGGTTATAAATATTTTTCATATTATTTATATATTATTTATGTTGAATTGGTGAACCTGTATTTTGTCATATACTTTAACATTAACTATGGGGCTGGACCATACTATTGTTAGTCATTGGTTGGTGACATGTATAAATGTTCATGAGTTTACTAATTAAATTATATGCCAGTTTCACTGAAGAAGGCTGCCAAGCCGAAACCGGTTTGAAATTTAACCTATTTTTGTTTTGTGTTTATCTTCTAAGAAATAAAAGTATTTGACTGTTTATGCTGGCCTCTTGTGTTTACCTATGTATTGATTTGGCCGAGCATTCCGTACCTGCGAGGAGTGGAGTTTGTTTACTTGTCATCCTCCCAGTGTGTGCCTTCCTCACTGTTGCCAGTGGTGAGGATTGGGGATCCTTGATTACTGGGCCAGTGTTGGGGCATCACACAAGGAAATCGTGTAAGTAAAGCACAGTGACATAGCTGACAGGAGATGGAAAAAGGACAAGGAAGTATTGTTATTATCCCTTGCTGAAGCCTCACGAGAAAACATATGAACAATGCAACAGAGAGTATGAGTAGGTAAATGCTATGGCAAGCTGGTCTTATAGGCAGTACAGGAACAATAAATAGCAAATGGAAAATATGTCTCAAATGGTGTTTGGCTAGCTGGATACAAGGGGGAGTTAAGAGGGGGACCAACTACAGAGCTGAGAGCAATTTGCATGGAAATCGTTAAGAGCAATCAAGGGCTGTGTCACACAATGCCCCACTGACAGAACATAAATAAATAAATAAATAAATAAATAAATAAATAAATAAATGAATAAATGTAATGTCAGCTAGGACTATGCAAGTCCTACAATTGCTGTGGTTGAATGCATCTTCATATGTATACCCACTTCAAGCACTATAGCATGGAGATTTAGTAAGGTGAAGCTATCTTGTCCATGAAGATAAGTCTATGGATGACTAGAGGATTTTCTGCATGACTTCATACATTGCTCTTGTTCTCACTAGTGCGGGCATATGAAGTATGTTTATTTTGAAATTGGTATGAGGTCTTGTTGTTATTTACATACCTCTCAACTGTACAGATTTTTGCAGAATGTCCAGATTTTTTGCCTCATATTTTTTAGTCTGTTTCGCATAAAATTGAGGTTTTCTGGCAAATCATTAAGGGATGACGTCAGAAAATAATGATAAACATTTGAGTTTCAGACTTCATACCTATCAGAAATTTCATTCTAATGCAAAACCTGTTATTCTATCAACGTTCTAATTTTGTAAGAGCAGTATTTAAAAATCATCCTTTTTTGGGCCTTTGTCTCCCCATTATTTATGGCTTTGTCCATATTTCTTGCTCTAAGAAGTTGAGAGGTATGTTACTATTATATTATGGTTATATCCATGAATGTACAATTCAGTAGAAGTCTGATATATGATTTGAACACTGCACATTAAGAGGTTTGATAATGTTTACAAACTGTTTGTAGTTGAGAGTTCAGTGTTTAGTGGTCTATGTTGCTTTTACAAAACTCCATGGAAGCACAGGAGGTTTCACTGCTGTACTTGGGCATATCAAAACTTGCAAAATAATTTAAGAGTCTGAGGGTTCAATTCAAAAAAGCCTCCATGGCTCGTTAAAACCATGTACTTGGTGTGGCACAATGCACACATGGTAGTACACCAATCTGTATTCAGTAGAACCAATTTTTATTCAGTAAGTGGCTTTACATGATGTGCAGAGCCACTCAAACCCTGTAAACATTGTGGCATGTTATTTATTTTATTTATTTTATTTATTTATTTTACATTTGTTGACCGGGTTAGTCCAACTGGATACATATCCATTTTCAGTGGAGGCCCGGGGAGAAAAGCTCCAAAGAACAGAGGTACATAAACAAATATAGTGACAAAACTTAGAGTTAGTAAGTAAACTAACATTTATATCAAAATAAAACAATAAGTAATAGTATAAAAAATTCAAAAGTGATACAAGTTAGTAAAGATGGATTGTCAGGGCTATATAGTGG
The DNA here is from genome assembly GCF_019279795.1 of Protopterus annectens. Taxonomy (NCBI): domain Eukaryota; kingdom Metazoa; phylum Chordata; order Ceratodontiformes; family Protopteridae; genus Protopterus; species Protopterus annectens. The sequence goes on from NC_056732.1 coordinate 276,462,723, forward strand.
ACCCTTAAGGTTTAGAGTTGGGTGGAGGCCTGGGTAAGCCAGGTTGAGCCGGGGGCTTGAGCTATTAGTCTGGATTAGAGCATGGGCATAGCCATTGGGATTTTAGTAGAGCTCTGAGGTGAATTTTGAATTGGTGCAGAGTGGTCATAAGTCTTAGGTTGCTTGGGAGGGCATTCCAGGGTTTGCCAATGGAATTGGCATATAGAGCTTCACCACCCGAGTTGTTAGATTTAATGGTCAACACTTGAATACTTTTGGCTGACCTAAGGGACGTAAGATTGGAGTAGGGGGTAAGTATATTGTTCAGTGAGGGGGTTTTATCAGGATGTTTAATAATTTTGAACGCTTCAGTAAGTTGGTTTAGTTTGAGGATGTTAGGCAGTTCTAGCCATCCCAGTGTCCTTAGATTTAGGCAGTGATGGGTGCAGTAGGGCATTCTGGTAATGAATCTGGCTATGTGGTTATAGGTAGTGGATAGTTTATTAAGCTCTTTCTTGTGAAGGAAGGAGAATATTGGGGAGGCATAGAGGAGTGTGGAGAGGAGGTGGGTACGGGCGATGGTTAGTTTGGTGTGAGGGGTTAAGAATTTCTTTATTCTATACATGGACCCAAGTTTCTTGTTGAGTGATTTAATGGTCTGGTTGACATGCATATCAAATCTAAGTTTGTGGTCTATTGTCACCCCGAGTAGTTTGGTGTGGGTTATTTACTGCATAAACAGCTGAATCTAATCAACCAATCCAAGATGATGGTGCTATTCAACATGCTATAAAGCAATCATGTACACTCAGTGAGGTTTTGGCCTCAAATTCCAAAACCTATTGGAATACAGGCATGGAAACTACACTAGACAGGAAGAATGTTAGGGGCTGCTGCTGCTGCTCTTCTGTATGTGTATGTTCAACAGGTTCAACTCTATGCTGCTACTCCTGCTTCTAATAGACCTCAACCAAGAAGAAGATGGGTGTTTAGACCACATTTAACTGTTTATGATAAACATGAGGTGGAAATAGCACAGCACTACAGGTTGGGTAGAGACACACTATAAGAACTCTGCAACCTCTGTCATCCTCAACTGACAGCAAGGGCAAACCAAGGGGAACCAATATCTGTGGAGACCAAGCTATGTGTCGCATTTAGAATTTTAGCTATAGGAGACATCCAGGGACCAACAGGGGACATGCTGGTGTGTCACAAGCATCAGCACCCAGGATCCTACATTAATTCCTGAATGCTATGCTACAGCATGCCAGTGACTATGTATATTTCCTCTGTACCCTCGAGGACAGAGCTAGAACTATGCAGGAGCTCTACCTCATAGCACACTTCCCTGAAGAGTTGTGTGCCATAGACTGTACACACATTGAGATCAAAGCACCAGTTGTGGAGCAGGGAAGTGTCTACATAAACAGAATTAACTGCCAGGTCATGTGTAATGCTAATAAAATCAACCTAAATGTGTGTGCTGGCAACCCTGGCAGTTACTAAGATTCCCATATTTGGCAGAACTATCAACCCTACCAGAGGTTTCCAGGGGGGATATCCCACAAGGCCATTTACTGGATGATGCAGAATATGCCTTCAAACCATGCCTGATGATGCCTACCTGAAATGCACACCCATACCCACACAGGAACACTATAATGAGGCACATGCTCAATCAAGAAATATCATAGAGCTTGTGTCTGGGATGCTGAAGTCATGGTTTGGTGCCTAGATGCATTGAGGGGGAGGTCTGCAGTATAATCCTAGTACTTGTGCAAAAAATTATCACTGTCTGTGCTATCTTACACAATATTATCTTAAGAAAGCAGCTGCAACAGGAACACCAAGGGGAAGGGGCACACATTCTACCACTGTTGGCAAGGTCACCACAGCCAAATGCAGGTGAGGACTCAGAGGGGGAACCACCAGCAGCTGTGGGTGTAGGCAGATGTAGACATGCACAATATGCCCTCATCCTGACCAAGGGGCAATGGACAGCACATATACTAACCACCTAAGGGGTACAACTTTCATTCTCTGCACATACATACAGTAAAACTGTACAGTGATAATTTTTTTGCACAAGTACTAGGATTATACTGCAGGCCTTGCCTCTGGAGCATTTCTCCCTGGGCCTTCGCTGAAAATTGGCTATGTTCCAAGTCAGACATTCCCAGTTAACAAATGTTAAATAAAAATAAATAAATAAATAAATAAAACTGATGGCAGGCAATGATCACAACCTTGACTTACCCATTTTATTGCTGTGTATTGCTAGCATTACACAGAGTCGGCCCAGAATTAAAACATTTTTAATTGCAGGACTATCAAGGTAAGTGTTGAACCTGGAACAGAAAATATATGGGTAAGAACACAAATGAATGGATGGCAGATACTTGCATACTGTTACTTGCAAGTGTACCTAAGTAGAAGGTGTGTGAGCTGTCCAGCAATGACATCAATATGTGACAGCAATGACTTATGCCAGTAGAGTTCTGTTATCAGCTAATAGACCTGCATCAAAAGTACACACATTACAAAAAACATTCCTAAGTCTCTAATTATACCTACATTCTCACAACTGAAACAATAAGCCACATTGATGTATGAATTATTTCGAGGCATTATTCACAACAATAAAAAAAGCTATAAGAAAGCACTACAATTTACAAAATAGCATCACCAACACGGTTTACCAGAGCTGCTCAGAGTTTGGCCTCCTTAGCCAGAAATCTGAAGTCAATCTTAATGAAATTCAAGGCATCCTGTGAATTCTACTGAAAAATAAGTATTTTTATAACCTTCTTTGCATTTTTAAATTGTTTGCAACTGTTTTGCCACCTACTTTAAACTGTTTTTATTGTTTGTGACTGTGTTTTCTGCACTGCCTATTTACAGAACCTGAATAATTTATGAAGGTGCTGCCCATCTGCAAATCCAATGGGACAATATTCACTCACTCTAGGCATCTTAACCTAGCCTGTGATATTAACAGGACATGATGGAGAGACAGATATGTCTCCCAGATGTTGCCACTCCTCTGGAACAAACTCCCACTTCATGTAAAATAGAGCTCCTCAATTACCAAATTTAAGTGTAACCTGGACAATTGTTTTTGGATGGAAAACCGTACATTTACACTGGGAGTTCCACCTATGCCCCTCTTAGACAGGGGAAACCAGTGCTGATATTAGATTTGTGCACAAACATAAACTATATATCTTGTTTCATAAGAGAATAAGGGTATAACATGGCTAGGCTTGTAGAGGCCTTAGTGCCAACAGCCTAGTAACCTTCTATGATCCTATGATTCTATGATATATAACAAGCACTCATTCATCTACATGCCCTGTGCATCAGAAAAAATACATATGTATCCCTGAATCCAACAGATAGAAACAAGGTGATGGCAGAGTTATTGTCTTTTGCACAGACTGTTGTTTGGGGGGCAGGATGCCAAGACTGAAACAAAAGGTAGTGAGTGTGTATGAGTAAGAAAGAGAAGTAGGTAGCAATGTAGCTAATAATAAAATGACCAGTGAGACAGAATGGCCTGCAAGCCTCTTGAATGCCTCATGTAACTGTCATGTGTGTGTGTCTGTATGGGCACTCAATGTGAAATGCACTTTTGAGTGTCTGCAAGAACACAGCTAAGCTTTTTGTTAACTCTTTGTCCTGGTATGTCAGACAGGTGTGAGCTGTTCATGGTAGAGGTATCAGTTCATCATCATTATCGCCACCAACCATGAGAACTGGCTGTGCAAAATATGTGTTAAGTCATAAATTTGACCCCCCCAATTTGGTCTTAAAAGTCATTTAACATATCATTCTTGGCCACTGGGCAAACTTTTTTTCTGGGCTCAACCTGGCAGTATTGCCACTGCAACCCCTGCACTACCTTGGTCATCAACATAAGGTAGCATTGCCCCAATAGCTTGTGCTCTGTTACCCTCCAGGAGTAGTGCTAGTGGTGGGGATTACATCATCTGCCAAGAGTTTGAGGTCTTAGAAAGTAGGATTGCTGCATACCTCAGCCATCTGTTCAAGCTGATTGTGGAATGCAGGAAAAAATCCAAATGTCAAGCAATCCAACAGGAAGCTGAGGTAGGAGACAGTGATGACAGTTCTATGGGCAAGGACTAGATTCTCACTGTCCCCATGCTTGATGGGGCATATGGCTCTGATGTTCTCTGCCTGTTCCCAATCATGGTGTCCCCCAACCTTTTTCGTCCATCACCATTCCTGTGTCCATCTTGTTTGTGCTATTTGTCTGTCCCTTTTTCTTCACCTACCCCACCTACCTGACCCTGACATTTCTATGTCCCTTTCCTAACATTCCTCTATTTTAGAAATCCAAAAAATAAATAAATAAATAAATAAAATGGGCACCTGTCTGACTAAAAATGTTGTCCCATACATAGCTCTCCACTTCACATACATGTCTTCTTGACACACTTGATTTTGTACAATTGGTTATACAGTATGATTGCTTTGTCGCCACCCATCTGTATTGTGGTGACAGTCCAGACTCATCTAATTTTCTATCCATGTTCACATTACACTGTTAAAGAAGTGGATAGTTATGGTTCTTTCCTAATTTCCTCTGGAAAATTCTTATATAGCTTCCACTTTGTTCTTCCCCCTGCTTCTCCCCATTTCCACACCTTTAGTCTGGTCAAAAAATAGAATCACACACATGGCAGATATGCCCCCAATAAACCCTTTCACTTTTTGTCCTCAGCATTTTCACGGAGTTTGGCATCACACACTAACGCTGCGCAATGGTGAATGGCTCTTCATATCCTAATGTTAAAACTGTTCCGTTTTTGCCATTTGCTGCACTTAGTCCAGGTCTCCTTGTGCAATGCTTCTTAAACAATTTGTGCTAAAGGAACACAGAGTTAAAGCAAAGTAAAGGCAGTGCTTTGAAACATTTACTCTGACAGTCATTTAGACTGCTGAATGCAGAAAAATGCAAATTACTATGTAGAGTGTTGACATAAATCACTTGACTGATGTTTATTTTTATGCAGTACTTCACTGTAGTCAGTGCTTTTCACATTTGCAGGAATTGTTTCATTTACTTATGTAATGCCATCCTGACACCATTGCGTAAAAAAATCTATTTAGTTGAATTCAAACCCTGTGTTATTTATGAGTTCAGTGTGCTTACAGCTGCTGCCACAGGGAAAACTAGGCAGCAGGTGTAGTTTTTTTACATTCATTACTGTCCAAAGTGCTGATGGCCACACCTTGCCACTTGCCCTGTTTGCTTGAAGGAAGGCAAACCAATAGAAATATTACTATTTTCCCATTTAAGCAGACTGCATGTAAATGGGGAAAGCAATAGCAGCAATTCTTTATGTCATAAAAGTTATGACACAGCACTTACAATATACACTACAGACACCATAGCATCTTTTGGCTATTTCTCCCATAGCATGTATGCATAACTAAATCTCAAATTCAGGTTGTATTCATTAAATGTGAATCTCACATGTGCGAACACTTTGCTATCATCCGTGCAAATCAGTTTCTCGGCGATGAGTTATGTAAAGAGCTGCTTTGCATGTATTATGTTTGTTACCCAGTTATTCTTGATCCCATCCAAAGGCATTTAAAAACATAACAAAAAGGAATGTAATTGTTAGTCACTGAACACATATTTTCTCAGACTCGTGTGCCTTGCAGCCATGCACTTGAAAATGAATATGTCAGTAATAGGTCTAATGTTAACTACAATACAGAAATTAAGAGTGTAATTGCATTGTTACACTTCTTAAACTTTTATACTGTCACTAGACTTTGAGATACAAATTTTACTGTGGACATCAATTCTTCACAGTATGAATAGTAATGCATAAACACTTGCATTCACGCTGTTTACAAAGTGTGTGTGTGTGTGTGTGTGTGTGTGTGTGTGTGTGTGTGTGTGTGTGTGTGTGTGTGTGTGTGTGTATGTGTGTGTGACTGCATTATATACAAGTACATGTATGTCTTAGTTCTGCAACATGCAATCATGACAGTTTATTGCATATAGGTTAACAAACTGTCTTTTAAAGTATTTGTGAACATTGCAAGCACAAAAGCAAATCCGAACTCCACACTTTGCACACCAGTATCATAACAGTATATGTTACCTGCAGCATAAAATTATTATGTCAGCCTCTATAAGGACCACAATGACAAGGAAAAAAATCAAACTTCAGTGATGGCACTAATGTTAACTACTGTACTCTTCAGCTTGAATAAACAGGTAGGGGGTCAAATTGCAGAACAGACAAACTGTGTGTGTGTGTGACTGTATGGGTAAATGTGCATATGCATAGTAAGTAAGAAGAGCATGACTCTGTGTCCTACTGATATCACTCAGGACTAATTGTGAAATAAAGTTTTACAGTCATACATGACTACACAGCAAGTTCATACAGTCCTCCCAACATCTTCTTCCCAACATAAACTGAAGATGTGATCTGATATGAAGTGTTCTGTGACAGTATACAAGTCATATGTGCGCTCTGGTGTCTGTGTTAAGTGTTGTGTTTTCTAGCTTGTGTAACTAGTTAGGTGGTTTTAATCTCCCTGTGGTTAATGTGTGTGTGTGTGTGTGTGTGTGTGTGTGTGTGTGTGTGTGTGTGTGTGTGTGTGTGTGTGTGTGTGTGTGTGTGTGTGTGTGTGTGTATAGTCAGAAGGGCATGAGTCTGTGTCCTACTGACATCACTCAGGTCTCATTGAGAAAATAAGTTTTACAGATGTACATGACTAGATAGCAAGTTCATACAGCCCCCATCTTCTTCCCAACATACACTGATGATGTCATCTGCTACAAAGTGTTCTGTGACAGTACAAAAGTCAGACTAGTGTCATGGTGCTTGCGTCAAATACTGTGCTCTGTAACTAAGTAGGAGTGCAGTCAACTTGTTTGTGTTCAGTTAGCTTTCATTCCGGAGACCATTTTAGAACAGTATGTAAGGCACTTCTACTACCATCTTTTTCTCACCAGACACTGATGATGTTATTTGCTATAAAGTGTTGCCTGACACAATGACACTCAGACTTGTGCAGAGCACTTGGATTAAGCACACCTCTCAACTGTCCAGATTTTTGCAGAATGTCCAGATTTTTGCCTCATCTTTTTGGTCTATGCCTCATAAAATATGTGGTTTTCTGGCAAATCACTGGGATAATCTGAGGAGTAAAGTCTCTAAATAATAACATACATTTAAGGTTTAAGACTTCAACATTTTTTCAGAAAATGTATGTTCACATAATCCCTGTTATTCTAACAACTTCCATGTTTATAAGAACAATATTTAAAATCTGTTCCTATTTTGGGGCCTTTGCCCACCCCCATTTTGTGAGCCTTTGTCCAGATTTCTTGCACTAAGAGGTTGACAGCTATGCCATTAAGTTCCGTGTTCTGTAGATAGCTAGGTAGAGGATCTGGTCTCACTATGGTCAATGTGTGTGTGTGTGTGTGTGTGTGTGTGTGTGTGTGTGTGTGTGTGTGTGTGTGTGTGTGTGTGTGTGTGTGTGTGTGTGTGTGTGTGTGTGTGTGTGTGTGTGTGTGTGTGCAGTTAGCTCTCATTCTGGAAATCATTTTAGAACAGCATGCGAGACACTCCTACTACCATCTTCTTCTTACCAGACACTAATGATGTCATCTTCTATAAAGTGTTGTCTGACAGTATAAAAGTCAGTCTTGAGCTGTGATACTTGCATTAAATGCTGTGTTCTATATCTAGTGTAAATAAGTAGGTAGGGTTTCTAATCTCACTGTGGGCAACTTGTCTATGTTTGCTCTATTATCAGTCTGGAGACAATTTTAAAGCTGCATGTAAGACTACAGCTATGTCATGCAACCCTGTCCACTTCTTATTATAAACATAAATTAATGATATGATCCCCTCTGATATTCACTCTGACTGTACTACACTTGGATATCTGTGTTGGCACAAGTGTTAATTACTGTGTTCCCTAGCTTGTGTAGGTAGATAGTTTGAGGTTCTATTTGCACAGCAGATAAAGTGTGTGTGTGTGTGTGTGTGTGTGTTTATTCAAATATGAGTGGGTAGACAATTTTATGCCAAGATGTGAATCCACATCTATGTGACACTCTCCTCCTAACATCTTCTTCTCAGCATAGACTGATGCTGTAATCCTCTATAAAGTACACTGTGCCAATGTAAAGTCAGACATCTGTGTTGTTGCTATTATTGTGTTGTATGAAATCCAATTTGTATAACTATACAGGCCTAATATTCAAATTTGACCTCATTCAACTGCTGTGTGTGTGGTTGGTGGTATATTGCTGCTAGTAGATGATCATTTGAATCTCTTTCTATATGAATCCCACTCAAAAGAACCTTTAACATAGCCCCATGAATCCAAGATACCCAATTCCCTCTGCCAACATCACATGCTTCCTGCGGAACCATAGATGATGTCATCATCTCATAGATGCATATTACATCATGTAGCACATCCTGCCAGGACCCACTGCAAGCCATCTGCAGACCACTGGATGTGTGATTGCTAATTCTGTCATGGGGTGGTACACATGTCACATACAAACAGACAGTATGTAATGCAATCCCACACATACCCATATATGCACATAATCCTACTATCTACCATCATATAGATATTGCTATTTTGGTTTACATGCTATACCAATAGCTAGAATTGTATGTGATGTTGGTCATTACCCTAGTGATGTCCTATGACCCTATGAAGATTGTACATGTTAATGTTGCTGTCATCCACATGTGTTGTGTTAAGCTGCAGTTGTACGGTAGCCACACAACAGTGTATTCCAATCTGTGTTTTGAGGTAAGAGATTGACAGACACTGCTGCCATTTTATTACATGTTCCTTTCATAACAGCTATAATAATATGCCTCTTGAGGACTGTTGGCATGAGATGATGCTATTCATGCTGTCGCCTTATTAAGGCATATGTTCTTGTAGTAGAGTATATTAACATTCTATACATTTCACATTCATCCATCATAGTGACACTTGCAGTATGGCACATGTGTGCATGTGTATACCTCCAATCATAAAATGCTACGTGACATACAGCAATATTACATCATACTTATTACATGGACACATACACCTTGTTTCATCCACATAGTGTAATGCTGTTATACATAAATATTTAACCAGGTCAGGTTCACTTGCAACCTTGGGGACTTCACTATATGCACTATTGTGTTGCTATTCACACGGGGATTATTCAGGTGTTCTCCAGCAGCAATGTGTTATTGCCAGCATTTATGTCATTAACTGTTCTGCATACACCATATCTGCATCATTTGTAATGTGCCCATATATGGTAAATGAGCCCTCACACACACACCTTTCCAGTGATAAAAATGTAAGCATATATGCAACTGATGTAATTACTTGAACTAGGTGGAGTTGTACAACAGTGTTAACAGTTCTGCTGCATGCCATGTTAACAGTTCTGCTGCATGCCATGTGATGCATACCCAAGGTTGTATTCGGAGGTGTTGTCACTAATCTTTTTTAAGTATGTACAAACTCTTAAGGGGAATACACAGCTATACACACAAATAGTTGTGGATGGCACTACTAATACTCAACTGGAGGCAATAGACAATCTGCTAGCTGACAGATTTGCATCAAACTTCACTCCACTGCCCCTATTGTTCATCATACAGTGTATACATACAAACATTCTTCAGCATATTTTCTCTACAGAGCAGCTCATGTGTGTGCATGCTAAGACTAAAAATGCAGCATCAATGAGCCCTGACAGCATCCTATGTTGCCTTAGTAATAATTTAAAATATGACCAAACAGACACAGTTGGATCTCTACATAACCACAGCATCCAGACAGGCTGTTTTCTTGTAGAGTGGTGTACAGCAACAGTCATCTGTCTGAACAAGGTGTGACCATCACCTGACACAGGTAATTACAGACACATAAGCCTGACTAGCCTCATCCATAAGCCAAAGAAAGAATAATTATGGAACTTATCAGCAAGGTCATATGTAATCTTCTGACTGTGTAACCAACCCATTTTTATTTTTTAAGGCTAGATCATGTCTGTTATATCTTGTTTACTTCTTTGAGATAGTGACCAAAGCCAGGGATGAGGGACAGAATGTGCATCCTACCTAACTTGACCTTGCTAAGGCATTTGACAATTCCACACTCAAGTATGACAGAGAAACTTTGTCAAATGGCCGTAAACAACTCACCAACAACTGTCAAAGTGTTTGAGTTCACCTCCAGCAAGAGGCCAGTGAGCAGTGCAGTACCACAGGTTACTAGGCCCTTTCTTGTTTGGTATTTAACTAATTTATTTTACATTTGCTTACTGGGAGAGTCTGACTGGGCATGAATCCCTTTTTCAGCAGAGGCTCGGGGAGAAACGCTCCACAAAGATTAGTACAGCAAATACAATACACATGTTAATAAGGTACAGTACAGAGTCAAGAAAGTTAATAAGGTACATTACCAAGGTTAAGAAAGGCACATAAAATAAATATACTGTAAGGAACACATACAGTTGTAAGGACAAGTTTGTTCTGTCACTGTCATATGGTTACATTTATCAGTGGCTAATACAGTAAACAAACATTGTTTAAGTAAGTGTATATAAAGGAGTTGTAAGCTTTCATAGCAGATACAAAGATGATAAAACCATTAAGTGAAGCTACCCAGGGCCAGAACAATTACATATCCAAGATCTATTTAAATGGGACTGAAGGAGTTTTTTGAAGTTCTTTTTGTTGTCTGTTGTCCTAACATCTACAGGAATGGAATTCCATGCTTTTGCAACAAATGTGGAGTACAAGGAGTCTCCAGAAGTATTGTTGCTTTTGTTTATGTCCCACAGTGCTTTGTTGGTGGATCTTAGTAGGCATTTGTTAAAATAGATATTAAGTAGGCCTTGTAGTGCATGAACTCTGTTGTGGCAATATAGAATTTGCTGGGCTATTGTAAGCTGGTTATACATGAGCATGTTGGGTAATTCTAGCCAGGATAGTTGTTCAATTGCTAGACAGTGATGTGTTCTGAAGGGTGTGTCAGTTGCAAACTTAGCAATTTTATTGTAGCAAGTGTTTAGTTTGTTTAGTTCTGCTTTGTTTAAGTTGATGAAAATGGGGGAGGCATAGAGAATGGTGGATAGTAGGTGGGTTCTTGCGATGCTAGCTTTACTGTCATTGTTGAGGTACTTTCTGCATCTATATAGGGTTCTGAATTTTTTATGGACTTTAATTGTCTATGCAACGTGAATATCAACTTTCATGTTGTGATCTATGATAACTCCTAGTAGTTTGGTGTGTTGGACAGGTATGATAACGGTGCTATTAGATGAGAATATAGTGATTGGAGGTATTGAGGTCTAAGTTTCTAGTGGGATTAAATATCATTAGCTGTGTTTTTTGGGGGTTGAGTATTAGTTGGGAGTTGGACAACCAGGTTTCAGCAGTGGTAAAGAATCCTTGTCAGTTTCTGGTGCTGAGGGAGTAATGGGGTGAAGCAGATTAGAGTGGAGTCATTGGCATACTGGAATAGAGTGGCATGCTGGGTACCTTTGTGAAGTTGGTTGGTAAATGTGTTGAAAAGAAGAGGTCCAAGAAGGGATTCTTGTGGGACCCCTAGGGTGACAGGTAGGAGGGGAGAAAAGGAATTTTGCTATTTTACTGCTTTTTTGGCAGTTGGTTATATAGTCCAGAAACCAGGCTAAAGTGGAGTGACCTAGATTAAGATCAGAGAGAGAGCAGATAGGAGTTTGGGATGGGAGACCGGATCAAAGGCCTTGGAGATATCTAGGAATACAGTGGATACTAGGTTGCCATTATTTCACTGTTGATTTACTGTGTAGGTAAAGCTGATAAGGGCTTTGGTAGTACTGTGATAGGGCTGGAATCCATGCTGGGTGCTGGTTAGTAATTTATTAGTGAGAAGACATTGCATTATTTGAAAATGTATACATTTTTCAAGGAATTTGAGATAAGGGGAATAGAATGGCAATTGGATAGTACTTAGATAGTTCCAATGAGTTACCCCCTTTGTGGAGTGGTATGTTATGTCACAGAAATCAAGGCAAACTTAGACAGCCTCAGTCCAACCAAATTTGTGGATGACTGCAAATTGTTGACAATCCTTGAATCTAGTAATGGTATTGATATACTGCAGAAAGTATTAACTCAAACAAATGATTGCTGCCAGAGCCATGGTGACATATTAAAATGTCCAAAAAAGTATAATTATTCTGTTTTGCAAAGCAAATACCAAAACAAATTACAATATAGAGTACATCCCAATGAATGGACCCAGTGGTATGTGATCTGCATACTCAGGTAGATAGTAATTGGAAGTTTAACCACAATGTCTCCAGAGTGGTGACAAATCCCTTCTATGTGGCACAACTCATAAGTATGTGTATGTCATCCAGATCAAAGGACTTTCTAATTCCATTGTACTTGACTCTCATTATAAGAATAATTGAGAACAATGTGCCCTTTTCTATGTAACTTACCAAACATCTGAAGCAGCTGGAGCATCACCAGAGATTTTGCATGCAATACCCAGCTGTGTGTAGGTAATCCACTCATAATAGTGTGTTGCTTTAAGTGTTGTTATCCTTATGACTGATACCTATGTCAGCCAGGGATGCTTTAGTCAAGTGTATTACATTTGGTATCGTAAGCTTGCACGCATCTTGTTACCCATGCAGAATTATTCTTTGATATACATACATAATAGGAATTGATAGTGCAGACTTCCCTTCAAGATGTTGTACAAGATGCATGTGTGATATGTATTTCTGTGTTGCACCCACTAAATACAGAGATTATTGATAACAATGTTGACATTGGTTTGATTCTTGCACATGTGGCTTGTGGCTTATGTGTCCTTCAAACGTCTCAAATGGCCAGGATTGCCTCAGAATTCAACTCCAGGTGTAACGCTGTCCCACTTAACTCCTCCAAAGACAATTTATTTTTAGAAAAGGTGAGGTGGCTTCCCCTTATAGAATGCTGCCAATCATTATAATTGTACATGTCTGTTCCTGCAGAATCAGGGAATAGGTACAAAAAAAATGTTGGAATAACTTAGTAATCTTGTAGAGGGAAATGTTTAAAGTGTATTTGTATTTTACAGGCAAATGTGATGAAAATGTATAAGAAGCTTTGCAAACATAAACCTGCAAGACTGATATAATGGTGATTATTGTAAATGCCAGTCCCATATAAATAATAATAGACATGCTGAGGAAGAATGTGAATAGGGACATAAAGGTGCATTGTAACAAAGGGGAGTGTAGATTGATATACATGTTAAAGAGATGACTTCAGATAACCATTCTCAATAATGAAAGATACATTATGTTGTGAATGCTATCATAGCATATAAGGATGTATATACAAGAAACTGATATATGAAAGCTGACAGCACTGATGTACTATCCATCTCACAATGTATACATAAGAACAAAAGGACATTATAACTGTAATGCCAGGTAACTCAGAAATGGACATGTCTGTGCAAAGAAATGACCATAGCATCAAAAGGAAAGGGATTCATTACCTACGAGCAAGTAATAGACAGGCAAGTGTTGTGTGTTTATGTAAATGAAACATGGTAATCTAATAACAAACAACATATGGAAGTGACCAATAACAGAACTGCAACTCAACAGCATCAGTACAATAGGAAGTGTTGTAAGAGAGGACCAATCACATCTTCTGATTGTCACCATGTGTTCCATACAAACAGATACATTTATGGAAACCCACATGGATTTCAATTAACTACCCAAAACTTCAGTACCTAAATCTTAAGTGTAACATGACCATGTTGAGTTACAACCATGACTGTGCACAGTTAAATTAATGACATCACCACTGTTTATAAGCTGGATGTTTATACTAAAAAGTATCTAAAGTGCACAATAACACTATACAGCTACACATTCTATATGTCTTTACAGGAAAGTATACAAAGTATGTGGGTGAAAGGCACACCCACAGTGAGACACCTGCATCCTACATATGGAGTTGCACCCTATACAAAGCATACTAACAGACTGACATAACACATGGGAATGTGCACTCCAAAGGTGACATGTCGCAGGTATGTTAGCAGTATCTAATTATTGTCTGAACAAAAAGTTATTCTCCCTGGTGATATTATGATTTGCTAATGTCACAGAGTGCTACTGTAATTATATCCCATAATTAAGAGCATACATAAAGGTGGTTGTGAGGTGGTCAGTGTTATATGACAGTAATAACTGTCACACTATTAAAGCAGTGATGCAATCGAACCAGCTACTCATCCACTTACATCTATACAACACATTATCAGCAGCTAGCACCACAGGGAAATACTGAATACAACTGTGACAAATAGCATCTATAAAGGGATGACATCAGCAGTGTATTGCCAAGGAGATTTACCTAGTAAAATTATTTTTAATGCCAATCAGGGCTTGTAAAAGTTGTCATTACATGTGCAAAATAATCATGGCTATGTTATCAGTCACACTTGCAGAAGTTAAGCACTGCTGAAGTTAAACATCCTACTTAGCTATTTACACCTTATAGATAATACTGTCACACATGCAGGCACCACATGAAACATCTGACATTCAAATAGCTTCAATTCACTTGCAAAATAATGACCTCATCAGTGTGTAGAACCACTGGTGTAGGCAGACAATATACATTTGAAATTGTGTGCTCTTATTGATGCAATACAAAACAACTGAGGTGAAGGATGGAAAAACCGCCCCCTCCCCATTTAACAAATGTTTGCATCACTTCCCCTCCAAAAACATTAAATGGCTATCTTTCATTGCATGACACTGTTATTTTAAGCATTAAAATATAAATCTGTGGACATAGTACTGCCTAAGTAAGCAGAGTTTTCTTTATGTAATGCAGAGAAAATTGTGCTCATTACATTACAAACAGAATGTATCATCACATCATTATGTAGCAATGAACTTATAAATGTGAAAGGTGGCCTTAAGGGGACGGAGCAGTCATTTTTGGGTTTCAGAGTAGAGAATGAATGTACACATTCTCACCCAGCTGTAAACAACTACAGACGCGCACACACACACACACACACACACACACACACACACACACACACACACACACACACACATAGAATTTTGCCATGCTGAGTACTAAACCTACTACATGTCAAGATTACACAATCTGGAAAAAACTGTAATACTCACAAGTGTCAAAGGAGAAGTCTGAGGCTCATGGCTCATTAAAGAGATACCACATTTGTCAGTATGACCCCATCAGTGTATTTCAGAGAGGATGTTGCTGTAAAAATAGGAATAAGAGAGCTATGAGACCAGACAAATGTACTATTCTTAGGGGGCATTTATATGCCACCCAATGATACACACAGTTTCACACACACATACAAGGCTTACATGACAGATATTGAAACTTTTCCCTATATAGGTTACACAATCTAGACAGCACTGCAGCACTTGCAAGCACCACAGGAAAAGTCTGACTCTGAGGGGAGAGTTATCTCTGTGTTTCATAAAAGATTTTCCTGTAAAAGCTGTTATAAGGGAGCTGTGTACACTGCATGGGAAATGGAGACTGCAGTAAGCACTGCACACACATATAAGGTTCCCATGACTGGCATCAAGCCTCCTACCTATATAGGGAGCACATTAATACTTGGATGCATCGCAGAACAAGTCTGACACTTAAGGGAGAGACTGCATTTTTGTCAGGCTGACTTCACATGTGTGTTTCATGCAGGATGTTTCCATAGAAGCTGTTATAAGAGAGCTGTGTACATATTTCAAAACATCCTCTGCAGGGGAAATGGAGACAGCAATAAGTATTATACACACTCATACAAGATTCCTATGAGGGTTATTGACCCTCCTAATGCTCTAGGGTACACAATGTAGAGAACACTGTATTACTCATATGTATCATATGAGAAGTCAGACTCTTATGGAAGAGATTGCACGTCTGTAAGGATGACCTGATCAGTGTGATTCAGAGAAGATGGTACTGTAAAATAGCGATAAGGGAGTTGTGAAAACAGTTAAATGTAATATTCTCAATGGAAATGGATACACCACTCAATGATACACACAGTCTCACACACATGCATAAGGTTTCCTTGATGGATATCAAACCTCCTACCTATCTAGATAGTACTGTAACACTTGCAAGCACCACAGGAAAAGTCTGACACTGTAGGTAGAGATTGCACTTTTGATAGAATAACCTCATTAGTGTGTTTCAGACAGGATGTAAAATTAGGGATAAGAGAGCTATGAAAATTGTTAAATGTATTATTCTCTGGGGAAGTGAATGCACCAACAAGGGGGCACACACACACACACACACACACACACACACACACACACACACACACACACACACACACACACACACACCTTTTATATGCTGGGTATTGAATATCCTACCTATCTAGGTTACACAATCTAAAGATTACTCTGCTAATTGCAAGTGCCACACAAGAAGTCTGACTGTTAAGGCAGATATTGCACTTTTGTCAAGATTAACTCATCAGTTTGTTTCAGAGAGAATAGTACTGTAAAATTAGGCATAAGGTAGTTGTGAAAACAGTTAAATGTGTTATTCTCAGGAGAAGTGACAATACCAGCAAGAGATACACAGACTCTCACACATATGTACAAGTTTTCCATGCAGGGTATTGACACTCTTTCCTATCTAGATTATGCAATCTAAAGATCAATCTACTACTCACAAGCACCACTGAAACAGTGTGACTATGTTGGACAATATTACACTTTTGTCAGTATGACCTCATCAGTGTGTTTCAGAGAGAATGTTATTGTGAATTTAGGTATAAGAGAGCTGTGAGAATGTAAATGCATTAATCTCAGGGGAAATGAATACACCACCAAGGAATACACACAGTCTGTCTGTCTCTCTCTCTCTCTCACACACACA
The DNA here is from genome assembly GCF_019279795.1 of Protopterus annectens. Taxonomy (NCBI): domain Eukaryota; kingdom Metazoa; phylum Chordata; order Ceratodontiformes; family Protopteridae; genus Protopterus; species Protopterus annectens. Next base: position 276,479,693 of record NC_056732.1, read on the forward strand.
CATGCGTGCACATGCACACACACACACACACACACACACACACACACACACACACACACACACACACACACACACGTGCACACATCTTCTTTGCTGGGTATGGAACCTTCCTGCTAACAAGCTTATACAAACTAGAGCAGTGCACTAGCTGCGAGCACCACGGGGGAATATGCCCAATTCCTCTGTGAAATTGGATATTTCAATATTTGCAAAATCAGTGCTTGGTAGAGATAGTACTCTGCATCCCAGGTAGTGCAGCAAATGCATATGTGTGCACAGGACAATGTTACATCACTATGATTTTCACATGTAATGACACACCTTGGTAATGTAATGTGCAGACTGTTCTCAATGTACATTGTGATACTGTTTGGGACATTTACACATAACAGGATGTTATAAATGCTAACTTCTGCATAACATTAGATTATCAATCAAAAATTCCTGTGACAGGATGGTTGCATACTTGTATTGTCTCATACTTGCACTATGTGCATTGGCAGGATAAACATGGAAGTCAGACATAGGACAGTGCACTGCAGAATGACTAATGGATGTGGTAAGAATAAGTTAACATGGTGCAACTGTAAATACTGTAGGGCAGATACAGTACTTCACCATAATTAATTAGTTGAGTTAACATCTTTAACAAAGAATGCTCATCTTTGGGAAACAGTAATACAAGCATACAAACTTTGTGCAAGAGAAAACTATGAGTCTATGTTCCTCTCTTTGGTTTTCTTATACTGATAATGCACAGCACCACTGAGCTGCTTTGCACTTCTGGTGGCAAAGTTTTAGCACATGCATAATCATATCTTGAATGGTTGAACTTAGAACAGTAGTTAACAGTACTCTGTGTTGCTTTGTACTGACTCCAGCTCAAAGACATTACATGACAGCATTTACAATGGATTACAGGCAGATTAGTGTAGCAGCAGGATAATGATGTGCTAAGTAAAGGGGTTAGCCAATATGTACAGAAACAGTAGTCAGACAAAACATAACAACACGTCATCATCCATATGTATCCAAATATTTTCAGCATTCCATTAAGTAATTCAGACCTGCATGTTATCATAGCACAATATGTAGAAATTCATACAGCTGACAGCAGATTTCAGAAAGCATGATCCTACTGAACAGTGGTATCCATACAGCCAACTATTCATTTTGTTAAATTTACATTAAACTGAGTAAACATAGCTTGGCACAGCAGCACAAAGTGCGACAAAGTAATGTGGATGAAGGCAATCAATTTAAAATGTATTGCTATAAGCACTGTACTCCCATTTAGTGTTGGTTACATTTGTGGAGCAGTGCCAAACATTGCTCAAATGCAAAGATACTAAGAATAATGATACAGAAGGGAGAAGATACATCATCAAAGTAACATGCAGGCAAGGACAAAATTATCGATGAAGGAGAATGGTGCCTCACAACAGTTTGTAGCCAACAGGTACGCCTGCATTCCCAAACCAAAAACAATCATTAACAATTAGCTGATGGCTGTAATAGAACCTATGGCATTCTTAAAAAAAAAGAAAAAAACTTCTTACACATTCAAGCATTCAAGCATTAGCTCATCACACAAAAGAGAAATTGCTACCTCTCAAGTATTCAAATAACACAACTGAAGCACAATGAAAATGTATGGAAGAAGGAGGGGTGAACAGAGAGAATTAGAAACAGATGCAGAGAGTTATGGCACAAATAGAACAGGTAGTAACTTTAGTCTTACTTATAAAATCATCATTAATCTGGCCTGCTCTGTACAATAAACTGATTGCTATAGGTACAAATAAGGGATGGGAGAATGCAGTAAACATGGCTACCTAACAAGGATAATGTTGGCTTATGTGTTTGCAAGTTGGGACTGCAATGTTTTAGAAAATGATGTTTTGCTATATTAATCCAATCTTATCTTAAGGAAATGTGTTGTATGCAGAGAAATACATACAATTTGCAATTAAATACATGATAGGAATATGAACTGTCATGATGTGATATATGACATACTGCTGTGCTCGAACCTATGATACTATGCCAAAAGAGCAGGCTACAAACAGAGTAATTATTTCAAAACCGCTCATAGTAACTCCTAGTTGAATTCATCCAGCAGCCTAACAAATGTTACATTAACTGGTGTACAGTGCTGCTTTTAGTATTGCTTTATTGTGTATCCCCATAGCACAATAGATTTAAGCACATCTGTGAGACAGTAACAGGACCACTACAGAATAAACTGACATCTTCAGCATTTACAATAAGAAGTTACATAGTGTTCACTTTTCCTCAACAATGCTGCATTATGCCACACTCAGCCCAAATTCAGAGGACATAAATTGAAGGCTTTTGTATGGACCATTTCTGGCATTGTGTCTGTTAAGTGGGAATCTATTTTTTGACCAAATTAAATGTGAAAAAGGGGTGTATAGGAAAGTGAGGAAAATGGGGTTAGCAAGCCATGGACAAGGGCAAGGTGGTCCACACAGCCTATCTGGACCTTGCCAAGATCTTCGACATCATCCGCCACTCTGGAATCATAGTTAAACTTACTAAGCTGTGCATTAATCCCTACATCACTTGATGGGTTGCCAACTGGCTTTCTGAAAGAACCCACACTGTAAAAGTAGCTGACTCCAAATCCAGCTCCAGACAAGTGACAAGTGGAGTACCTCAGGGTTCAGTCCTGGGACCACTCTTGTTTGGCATCTACTTCTCTGAAGTACAGACCAGCACTAAGGGACTCTGGCTAACAAAGTTCACAGATGACTGCAAACTGGGAGCCATTATTGAATCCCCAAATGATGTGGATATTCTACAAAAGGGCCTTACAGAAACAGATGCTTGGTGCTAGAGCCATGGGCTCATGGGCTCAAGCTCAATGCCAAGAAATGTATAGTTATCCCCTTTGGTAAAAAACATGTACCTGTGAATTACCACATAGGTGGCAGTACACTAAACATTGAAAGTTTGATAAGAGACTTAGGGACACAGGTGGACAATGGTCTCACCTTCGATAACCACATTGCCACAACAGTCAGGAAATCCTTCTATGTGGCACACCTCATCAATAAGGGCTTTTCATCCAGAAAAAAGGAGGTCATTGTCCCACTGTACTCATCCCTCATTAGACCCATTATAGAATACAATGCCCCGTTTGGTATGTACCTCTCAAGACATCTGCAACAACTGGAAAGACCATAGAAATACCTCACTAAAAGAATCACAGGCCTAAAGCAGATGCCTTATGCTGACCATCTAATAAAACTTCAGCTATACTCTGTTGCATATCGTCTACTCAGAGGCAATCTATGCTTAACATACAAGGCCATGTCAAACCCAGAGCTGTTGGACATGCTACACTTAAAGAAATCCCAATCCCTCAGAGATACACAGTCCAGGGATCTAAACCTTGTCATCACAATGAACAAAACATGCTGGAGGGATAGGTTCCTGACCCAGAGACTCCCCAGACTCTGGAATAGACTGCCCATATATGTCAAGCAGAGTGCCTCTTTGGCCCTCTTCAAAAGGAACCTTGATGATTGGATGGGAGATAGGAAAATCACCCTGGGGATCACGTCAGTCGCCCTGCTAGACAGAGGTCCAGGGAAGTAAATACTGTGGGGAGAAATAGCTAGGGAATTGTTATGGCTAGGCTTGTATAGGCCCTAGGGCCGATAGCCTAGTACCAACCTATGAACCTATAAGAGTAGCACACAGGGAAAAAAATGCAATAATTTGCAGGAGTGTGTAGGAGAGCACCTGTTCAATTGTATATTCGATTTCATGACTTTGCAGTCACCACACCAGTGATGGCTGACAACACTTGTTTCAGGATGATACATAGGAAAACTATAACTGGACCATGATGTATGGGGTGTTATTTTTGGGGGGGACAGGAGTCCTTTTTTTTTTTTTTTGAGAAAGAGAAATGTTGGGAAAGGTGATTAGGAATGAGAGTGTCAGGTAGGTTAGGGAGCATTCACAGATACACAGGACATATAAAACAAACAGGGATGGTGATGGAAACAAAAGGTTGGAGGGCACTATGACTGGCGATAGATAGAGGACACTGGAGGCCCACCCATGTCCAGCATGAGACAGAGGGAATCTAGTCATCAGCCCTCCGAACTGTTATCACTGTCTCCTGCAGCAGCTCCCTGGGTCAATGCCAGATGTGGCATCGTCTTTGTATGACCCTTTCAACCCTGCTGATATGTGCAGTGTGATCACTGTCAAATAGATCCTCTACCAGTGCTATCAGCTCTTGCAGGATGACAAAATCTCTGTCTCTTCTGGTACTGCTCCTGGAGAATAATCCTGCATCATCAGACAGGGCAGAGCTACCTGATGTACTTGGAGCAGTTAGAGCAGAGCTTGTGGATGTAACACTGATAGGTTGTGACTCTGAAGTGTTAAGTGTCTGTGCTGCGATTTGTGGACGCATGATAGGCGGAGCTGCAGTGGTTGGCGTACCACTCTGTGCTGTTGAAGATTCATTTTTATCAGCAAATTATACAAACAGCAGTTTGTTAACAAATTATAAACTCCACCTAAAAAGAAAAAAAAAAAAGCAGAGAGAGACAAGGGTAGGAGGGGAAAACAATAGATAATTATACAGATGTCATGTAACTGTACTGTATACATTAAACAGACTTTTATTTGGCAATACACAAATGGCTCTGATAATTTACTATTGCATACTTTTGCAACATCTGTATATGATGGAAAGATATCTCTGTGTTATTAAATAAACAAATATCATTGATTTGATATGAGAAACAGCTGCCTTTATTTCATTATGACAGGTTAGAATTATGCAATCTAACTAAATAGGTACAGTTACCATAATGTAATTCTTCTTAACAGACTGCTGTTAAGATCTTATAAAAAAATATCAATTAAAAAGTATATGCTTCCTTAACCCACACACAGTAAGGCTGGTATTTTAATTGCCTAATGCAAATATCAACACTTATTAGAAAAGGCACGCAAGTTTGGGATGACTGATGACCTAAGCCTGCTCAAAATACTAGTGTTTGAGGGAATGAAAAAAAAATTTTGGCTTTAATTTTTACTTGATTCACATGTACCCCGTGCCTCTCTGAGGTAAGTTAATCTCACCTAGTGTGCTCACAGTTTGCAACAATTTCATCTGCAGCTGTAGAGAACAAAAAGAAGAAAAAATATGTAAGAAAGCATAACAAGTAACTGCGTTTGGCTGCCTAGATAATTACTGCCATATCATAGACAGGTTAAGGGTCATTATACTTATACAATTAATTACTGCCATATCATAGACAGGTTAAGGGTCATTATACTTATGCAATTAATTACTGCCATATCACAGAAAGGTTAAGGGTCATTATACTTCCACAAACGAGGAGTGTTCCCAGTCTTAAATTCAGCTGCTATAAGCTTGGGAGGTCCTGCTTGTACTTTTTAAGGTCATTATAGTAGCAATGACATTGTTCCCCATTGTGTAGAATGCCAGTTACAGTGGAGACAGTTTAGGCTAAGTTGTTCCAAGCCTCAGGCTTATACTGAGACTCGGTGAAGCAGCCTATGGCTGCAGTACCTCTCAAGGAATGCCACAAATATCCTGGACTCTTCAGCACTCTCCCTTTGTACTCAAAATTTAGCACCGTTCTCACCCTTGGCAGCCATCTCTGCAAAAGTCAACCTCTGAATTGGCACCTAATTCAGATCTCATGTGTTACTTGTATTGTATAAACACACACAGCCTCCCCAACTGCATTGCATGATTGGAAGTGGATGGACCCCTTGGCAGACACATTGGCACTAGTTACAGCACATAGTAGTAAAGGTGTGAAACATGACATTGAGCTGTGCCATGTGTGATGCTCAGCCTATTGTCACAGTTTCCATTGTTCAACAATGGACGTATTCTGCTTTTTATGGGTTGCCCTTTGTTAGGTGAAAGATGGCTAAGTTCTGACATATTATCAGCTTAGGACTTACCTAATGTTAAAATAGTGCTGTAACAGTTGAGAATCCAACCCATGGGATAAAAGAAGAAAATATTGCAACATAATGCATTCAGTGGCATTGTTTCATAGTTTCATAGTTTCATAGTATAGTACTAGGCTATCTGCCCTGGGGCATTTGTAAGCCTAGCCATAATGATGTGGCTTTTGCCACCCCATGAAATGGTACAAAAATGTACAGAATAAATTTAGAATACTGTGCCTCTGTCTGGTAGTGACACAATGAAGGTCCCCTTATATAATAGAATTAGTTTACTGTGCCCCTGTCTAGCAGTGACACAGATGTGACCCCTGGGGTAAACTTACGATCTCCCATCCACTCATTAAGATTTCTCTTGAAGAGAGTCAGTGAGGGGCTCTGCCTAACATGAACTGGGATCTTGTTCCAAAGCATGGGAAGCCTCTGGGTTATGAATCTATCCCTCCAGCATGTCCTATTCATACTTGTGCCGAGGTTTAAGTCTTTAGCTCTCGTGGTCCTGATGGATTTGGATTTTTTGAGGTGGAGCATGTCCATCAGATCCTGATTGGACATGGCCTTGTACGTCAGGCAGAGATCACCTCTGAGCAGGTGGTATGCTACTGAATAGAGCTGAAGTTTCTTTAGTCTGGCAGAATAAGACATATGTTGGAGACCCTTGATCCTCTTGGTGAGGTACTTTTGTGGTCTCTCCAGCTGTTGCAAATGCCGGGTGAGATACATACCAAATGGGGCACTGTACTCAATCATGGGTCTGATGAGGGAGTAGTATAGGGGTACAATGACATCCTTGGATCTGGATGTGAATCCCTTCATGATGAGGTGTGCAAGGTAGAATGTTTTTCTAACCACTTTGGCAACGTGGGTGTCAAATGAGAGGTCGCAGGACAGCTAATGTTACACCATGAACATTTGATATTTACTGATATCTGAATGAATAGAGATACACTTCAGAGAGGCCTATATGTCTGCAGCTGTAGTCCTGCCTTGAACTTTATTCCTATGTAAAAGTTATTCTTACTGCAAGTAATTATGATTCACGTGGATGCAATTGAATCTGATGATCAAGACAGGTTGGTTTATGTTACATGCATACTTCAAGACATAAGGGTACTAAACACATAGTTGGTATATTCTATGAGTCATGATGATTAAAACATAAAGGATTATGATCAGTTTGTCAACCCTAACAATCCTGTTATATGTCCAAGACATGGATTCCAATTAATTCATCTTGGGAGCAAAGCTAGAAAACTGAATCTCGACATCCATGTCAGGATAACATAACTATTGGTTATGACTGGAGACCTGATCATAATTCTTTGTAGTGCATGGTGCTTTATATGCTCCATATACTACAAGTTACAGTACAAAAATTACTGAATGTTTTGCCAGCTTTTAAAGCCATTAGACACTTAGCAAGCACTATTAGAAAAGCAGTGTGTAACATAGTATGTTACATTTCATTTCATACCTTTGAACTGTCCACATTTTTACAGAATGTCCAGATAATTGCTTCATATTTTTTGTAGAAACCACTGAGGACTGGAGTCACTAAATAATGACATACATTTGCATTTCAAACTTTGTATCTTTAGAAAATGCAAACAAACTCAATTCCTGTTAATTAAACCACTTTTTACACTTATAACAGTAAATTAGGGACATCATATCTGTAAAGACAGGAGGCAGAAACAAATCTTTTATTTCTGCCTCTGTCGTTTGCTAGTCAGCACTGCCAGATTTTACTGATGTCCGCTAAATCAATAAAAGATATTAAAGCCCCACATCAGCATATTTTTTGACTTCCTAGACCACTGTAGTTCTTAAGATTTTTTTCACAGATGAGAAACTCCGGGTGAAGCAAGAAGCTACTCTGAACAAGGCTTCAACAATAGACCATTCCACCAACGAAGACCGTCAAACAAACAACTAGCATAGCTGGACAGCTCGTCCCATAATCTTAGGGAACTACCTGCATTCTCTCTCTCTCTCTCACTCTCTCTCTCTCTCTGTCTCTCTTTTTATAAATTAAATAAAGCAAAATAAAGAATTAGACTAAAACAAACCTTGTTTCCACAGGTACATCAAAGCGGAGGGGCCAGCAAAAGCCTGATACACCGGAGCAGTCACAAAACCTCCACCATACAACCTCCCCGAGTTGATCCTCATCCTTTTTCAGGGTTAACTCTCCACAGGGGGTAAGTGAGAATTTCTGAATTAACTAGCTTGTTAACCCCCATCTCCAGAGGGGCCATTCTCATGACCTGGGATACCGCTTATGTTCTGACTCTGATGCTTTAAGTTTGACAAATACATGTTTGGTGAATTGGAGCTTTGATGAAGTGATAGGTACCTGTTACACCTTGTACCACACAATCTGACATCTGTCAGATATGTAAGTAAGAGCTCTCCTTGTTATGGGAGAGGGGTCATGCAATGATGCCAGGTGTATTTGAGCTACCTAAGGCAGCTTAAACTGAATTTATCATATTTTTCTTTAAGTGGTGAACTGTGTTTGCACAATGCCAAGCAGAGAACAGATGTACCTTAAAATGGATTACAACTGAAAATTAACTATTGCCCATTATGGCAAAGTGCTCTGTAAACAGGATTCAAACAATGCTTTAAATACCTTAATTCTGCCAATTTACCTCTGTTATACTTTCCTTAAGTAGTGAACCATGTTTCCATGATGCCAAGTGAAGAGCATATAGGACAGATATTGAGGGGTAATATATGTTATGGAAATTACAGATAGTGAATGAAATGCAATGCATAAGTATATGTATCAATGACCAAAATAAAAAGCACATTCAAGCGAATGATTCATCCTTCACACATTTTGCAACATCAGACATGCACTCGTGGAACATTATCAGACCTGTAGTCAGTTACATATGTTATAATGGACAGACTAAGAATTACATGTTGTTAGCAATGGTGACAGCAGTTGACTTTCAAACAACAGCACTATGGTATCAGAAAATATGATTAAATATATATTCCAACAATCCTCTGTTAAAGCATCCTGGTAGTGTATTCAAATGTTGTGGCATATACACTTAATCTATCAGAGAGTGTAGGTACAGCTAATGCCACAGAGATAGACATATGTTATTTGTATTTTATTACCTGAGTACTATCCAGAGTGGTGCTGGCTGCACAATCCCACCTGGCTGGTTTGCATGACTTATGGCAGCCCAAACTAATTTTTTCACCTTTTACTTAAAGCAAGAAAGTAATTTTCATGCTGTCATTCATTACTCAAATAACACAAGATGAGAAAAGACATAAAGAAGCCATCATTGATATAATAGGACAGTCAGTCTTCTATATTATTTTATTTATTATTTATTTTATTGGCATTTGTTTACCGGGAAAGTCCACTGGGCTAAGAGAACCCATTTTCAGTGGAGGCCTGGGGAGAAAAGCTCCACAATATAGCAGTACATAAAATATAAAACAGTACATGAATTCTATCAGTTAATGTACATGCAGACTTTTTTTTTTGTTAAGTCGTTTCTTCCTGACACACCCTTACTAAGAGTATATCAGAAAGGGCAGACTGTGAAAGCTGATTTTTCATGCTGTCAGGGTAGAGATACCTGCAAGCTATTAACTGGTAACACTTTTCAGTGCTTGTCCTTGCATTGCTGAGGGCACGTGCATGTAATCGTGTGGGTCCCTATACCATCTTTACATTACATACACTTAGTGAAGATTGTAACATTCAGGAATGCTAATGATTTAACACTTCATTTGCATACTCACAGTGCTCACAGAACCATTTCTGTGCTATATGAAGTTAATGCCCTTGTATCATACTAGGGAGTCTGTTTTGAAACACAGAGCTAAATACTAGTGGAATAGCAGGACTTTGGGTGATTTAACTATGTTCTATAGCTCTGTATTGTGAAGGTATGTTGCTGTTTCTTTAATAACACTGTCATTTTGACATTATAAGAGTGAAATGCAGTGCCTGATGAAGAGTATTTATATAATTCTAGATGCATTTACATTTATCCCTTACTTTTGATATAGCCATTTCTGCATTTCTACAGTTATGCTACAAAATGCTACATGGCAAATGTATTATTTGATTTTATGTCATGTTGCACATGTTTTGCAGACAATGGCATTATAATTATGTAGGGAGGTCTGGTGTTATTTTCTGTGCTGGCAGGAAAAGTAAAATGTGTTCTATTTGTATAGTTCCATTGGACTGGACTCCACAACAGTGGATAAGGATGTTATAAAAGTTTGGTGGTACTTTTCTAATAGTGCATTGTTAGTTGCTAAATTATTAAGGCAGAAATGCATTGAAAAGTTTAAACCTGTGCTATCTGCATTACAGAGGTGTTATACAATCTGTGCTGATAATTAAGTCCAAAATATACTTCTTTTGTGTGTATTTTATGTGTGGGGTGGTGTGGAGGGTTGGATTGAGTGGGGAGCTAACTTCTGTGAATTCATAGGGCATATACATATGTCAATATGAGAGTAATCAGTGATACGTTTTAATTGTATTTACAGTTCCCACACTTTGTTATCTTTAGAGAAGGTATGAATTGTGGTCTTGGGAGTTGCCCCTTTCTGATACTATAATAACACAGCCATTACATGGTTAAGTAGAGGTTGTGGAGTCTGACAGGCATCAGTTTTCATATTTGTATATGCATGAGATCAAAGGCTTTGACCTAGGTTTCCCTGTCCTCCCTGTATCTGTGAACAACTTCTGTTTCATGCACTCTATGACAAGTCAAATGGGGTTTAAACACTCTTCTTCTTCTTGCCTGAGATCTGGCAACAGCAGCACCATGATTTAAATCTTGGTGCACATATAGCATGATAATTGCAGCAGCAACCCCTAACAATCTTTTTTTTAGAAGTGTAATCATACCTGTATTCCAAAAGGTTTTGGTGTACATGGCAAAAGCCTACACCAGGTGTACAAAATTGCTTTATAGTCTGCTAAAAAGCTCCACCATATTGCATTGGTTATTTAGCATGTACATAGGCTCCTTATGCTTTAATTAGCATATTTTGATGCATCCCACTGTTGTGCAACTCTACACAAGTACGAAATCATGTGCTATCAAGTTGGCATCACTGTGCGATGCCAACATGATCGCTACACTTTATGCAAGTGTTAATGAATCCCACACATGCTGTGAGACAGAATGGAAGGAAGACAGTAATAGAATGTTCAAACTAGTGGGTTTTTTTTCAGTTCTTAGGTTCACTACAGATAAGAACAATATTGTGAGCTTATTAACACTCATAAGGGAGGTGTTGCATTTCTTCTGTGCTTCTACTGTATATGGAAGTATTTATTTGGCATTTTTATTTATTTATTTATTTACATGTTAAACAGGTGAATTGACAATTTCAAGGACCTTTTTTCAGCTATGGCCCAAACTAGTGTCATACAAACCATTTGTAAATTACATATAGTATAACTTTTGAACTTCAGCCTAAAGTACGAACAGCAAATATCGTTATTTAAATTATTAATTGATTAACTGAAATTTCTTAATTAATGACTTCGGACTAAAGAATAGATGACTATTAAAACAATGATACACAGTGCAGTTTGACAAATAAAACAAGAAAGTACAAGTTCAAATTATATAAAACAACTTGTTTGATGGAATATATTTGAGAAACTAAGTAATCATTTATATTGTTAACAAACATATCAACTGTCTTGTAGCACTGACCTCTGTAAACTCCACAGAAATGGTCAAATAGTTACATTTTAATACATGCAAAGCTTCATTCATTTATGTTTTAGAGTAATTGAGACCAGAAAGCAGAGGTGATGTTTCTGAAATATTTTTCACCTGCAATTAACCCACTGGAAGACTCTCTTTAATCTAAGAACTGCTTAGTTTTTTTCTAATGAATAGTGGTTTGTGGCTAATTCCAGCCTATGATCAAAGGAACAGTACTCATCACTCATGATGAAGCAATTTAAAACTAAGTCATATAAGGAAAAGGGTGGCACCTGTGGTACAAGAAGTCAGCTGGCCTTCTGATGGAAGAAATAATGATGTTTGTGGGGTCCACTGAGGGAGATAAATATACAAATAATATATTATATTGAGAGTTGTTGGAAGAGTTTGCATCCCATTCCAATCTATAGTAGGTTTATGATGGCAAGTAATATAACAGCAAGGGCCTGTGCATCAGGGTTTAAAATGTGCAACAAGCTTTCCCTCAGTACATAAGGGAAGTTTAGAATTGACAAAATATGATGGTCTCATTAAACTTTCCTTTAAATTGCCCTGGTGTCTTGACTTTTCACATTCTAGAGAGCCAGAAAGCATTACAATTCTGCTTGAGTTTAAATACATTAATGTACCATGGCTTTACAAGTCATTAATAAATTAAAAATTCTTAAATATATTAAAACTTTAAAGCAACATCACACAATTTATTTCATTTTCAGATGTGATGGTATTACGATCCTTTGTTTCTTCACTGGTACTTCTGAATTCAAAGTCAAAGTAAATTTTATTGTCATTCAGAAATCACACAAGTGCAAAAACTGAATGAAATTCTGTGTCTCCGGACTCGGTGTACAGGCAACATAATATCTATTTTCACAGACATTTACACATATAATACCTAGCTATTACATCACAGACATGCAGGTAGACAGACTAATATTGCACATAATGAGAAAGACATTTTAACACTTTTCAAACTGAACATTCAGTTATAATCATTCAAGACCCTCCTCCTTTGTTGTGTGATGGGCTAGCCAAAACAATCAGCTTGAAATCAACCAAATAATTACTGTGGTTTTCTTTGAGATGTATGACTAATTGCATTGTTAAAACTCCTCCTCTATTATCACACAAATACTAGTTTTATATTTCCTCTTGATTTGTCCTATATATCACATAGGGTTTCACAGGCACAAGTTAATGTACACATTTTGCCTTATACATGATAACCTAAATGTCCATTAAACAAAAACATAATCTAATTGATTTATTTTTCATGAAAGTTTTGTGTCAATGGACAAATCTTACTTTTTTGCCATGGAAAGTTTCCTTTACTTATCAAAGCAGCAATGGCAATTCAGTTCTTTGCATTATGTTTTCCTATTTTTAAGTATCATGAGAATAATTGAATTTTTTCCCATGTTTAATGAATTTTTTTCATTTCTGATAAATATTTGAAGTCTTTTACATATTGTTAATGTGGGAGGGGAGAGTGATTCATTGAACTCCTAAAGTTACGATTCAGCTTTGGCAGCCTTCATTTAATTTTTATGGGGTGGTGACTTCAAGCAGTAAGGGGGGGGGGAGAAAGCTAATTTTGCTCATAATATGGTAGCTGTAGGTAGAACAAAGTGATTAAAGCTGAGCTTATTGGGTGTGAAAGTAAAAAGTGGTCAAAACCATAACATGGAGAAAGAAAGGACCCATAAACAAGTTGTTTGCACAGGAAAAAAAGGAAAAGTATAAACGTCTGGGGTTAAGTGAAGGACAGGAAGCATATGGGTGGAGGCAGAGGTTAGAATTCAAACAGTCATTTAATTAAGTGATGATCTAGTGTTTTGACTAAGAGAGTGAAGACAGTCTGTTTAATTATAACTGACCTATATGTCATGGACTGGCAAGTCCAGTTAATATTTTAGCTGGTTTACAGACATTGGCATTTATATGACATTCCTGGAACTGTCTAAAACAATGTTAAGACTTATATTCTTTGTAGATGATAAATTTGTGAATTTCCTAATTCTGTTATCACTCACCATTCTGTACAGCCAAATCCAAGTAACATTTCAGTTTAATCTGTTTTAATGTTCAGACTTTAAACATTATTCAAACACAATATTTTGCTTTTGTTTTTAGCTAACTTGATATCCGCCACATTTGCAGGCATTTAATCCAGTTGTAATAGGGGAGTCAGCAACTCTGAATTGTCATGGTAGCTAAGGAAAAGGCAGCATTTTGTGAAGCTGCATTACTTCATGTTTCTTTCATTATGCAATAACTTCTATTCTTTGATTATTTTAATTATTTTTACTATTTGATTCAGCTGTGAGCCCACTGTTGTTAACATTGATGATAGACTACATTAGCAAACAGGCTGGAGGGGAAAGATTAACAAAGTTACCATATGCAGATGATGCGGCATTATACGCATACTCTGAACAAGAACTTCAGCAAAGTATAGTGGAATGGAATGCAAAATAAAGGCATATTGGATGAAAATGATTACAGATAAGATGGGTATAATGGCAGAGAATGGTGGAAATCAGAAATGGAACGGAAGGGAGAATACTGGAAAAAGTTGACAGCTTCAAGTGTCTGGTAGGGGTGGTTGAGAAGAAGGGAAGTCTGACTAAGGAGGTCAAAGCTAGAATCAAAGGGTATGTAGCAAAATGACTCAGAGTAATATAGGTAGTATGTGATAGAAGAATGCCAAACAAGCTGAAAAAGGTGTACAAAATAGTGGCACAACAAGTACTACTGTATGGTACAGAAACCTGGATAATGAAGACAGAGCAGCTGAGGAAGCTAGAGGTGATGGTGATGATTTGCCTGAGATGGATAGTAGGATGCACACTGTAGGACAGATGAAGGAATGAGGACATCAGAGCAGAAAAGCAAGTAGACCCAGCTGCAGAGAAGATCTATGAGAACAGATTACAGCGGTTCAGGCACATGTGCTAGAAAACAGAAGACAATCTAGTGAAGAAAATTTAGGGCAGACAGGAAAAAAAAAAACAAGAGGAAATTAGGTTATCCACCAAATTGATGGCTGGATTATGTGACAGAAGACCTGAAACAGTTGGGCATGACTGTCAAAGAAAGTAGGAAAGTGACACTGAATCAAGAGAAAAATGGTGACAGGTGATGTGACACCCCTACCCCATGAAGAAAATGGGAAAAAGGAAGATGATGATTGTGACATCCCCACTCTGGATCAGTAATAAACAGCCTGGATCCTCACCACTGACACTGGAGAGGGATGTTTACTTGGAATGCAAATTGATATACTCCGTATTTCCAGATGCAGGCCTCTCTGCATCAAGCACAATTTCTCTTAAGTGCACACATGGAACACATTCAGCCTGGGGTCTGGATTTTTTTATATCTGTCTCCCTCCAGGGCCTCAATAAGACTCCCCACTAGCATAGCTATAAGATTAAGTCTTCAGCTGAGTGTCCAACCCAAGTCATCTACCACCCTCTCTGTGAAATCAGTGCTTTGTGTCCCTGCTCCAAGTACCTGACACACACACACACACACACACACACACACACACACACACACACACACACACACACACACACACACACACACACACACACACACACACACACACACACACACACACACACACACACACGCACACACACGCATGCACACACTCTCTGAGAGATTTGATTCACACGCACACACACACACACACACACACACACACACACACACACACACACAGACACACACACACACACACCTTGGAAAGGCTGGCACAGATTTACCCACTGTGCCCCCTTCTGCCCAGACTATAAGGTAGTTATTACTGCCACCAGACACTACAAAGCCAGCTACCGAAGGGTCTTTCAAGGGTACCCAATTATACTGATTGAAATTAATATTAATACAAATGGTAATGTTGACCAAACAGCCAGGCTTCAGGAGTGGCCACAGTGTCACCAATAAATATATGTACTCGCAAAGGTTAAACTATTCTCTAAAGCACCAGCCATTCAAGATTCCAGTTTTGGTGTTTGTGAAATAGGAGATTTTGTAGTGTAGATAAAAATTTGTCCTAATCCAGATCTCCCTTTCAGCTCCAGCACAGTCTGTCACAACAGACACCTCAGAATTTGCTTCAGAGGACAGTGTTTGTGGGGATAAAGGTGCAGTATTTTTGCAACAGAAAAACTGACCAAAATACATAAACATAAAAGAGATGTAGTTACTTATAAATGCTGTCAACTGGCACGATAATCTATGGTCCTCGGGATCTCTACAAGAGTTTAAAACAACACCATAGTGGTGTGGGTAAATAAGCAAGCAAGGGAAAACCCAGTCTTGCTGTCTGTGCAGACTAGCTATGGTACCCTGAGATTTAGCTTTTCAGCACAATCTCACTTAACAGCCATCTTACACACTGTCAGAGCAAAACTGTGTGGCAGACAAGCTGAAAAGTTTAAATACATTTAATAATAAACAATAAAAGAACATGAAACTACAAAATATCTGTTTGCAGAAACACCAGAGTTTCAATCACTAGAAATATTAAAAATAACACAGCTGGAAAGATCCACACAGTTACAGAAAAACAATGCTTAACTATTCTCACTATATTTTCCTGACTGATATAGAGAATTACTGTTCCTACTTATTTAATAGAGCAAGGCAAGATGAAGTAGGTGAGGGATCCTTCTGTGTCAACTTCCAAGAAACAGACTGCTCTGAGACTTCAGTCTCACCTACTATTAAACATTATTTTAGTGATGAATTCCAGAATGACATCACATACATCCGGTCATCTGACTCCTGGTTTTAATGTAACCCCCATTGCTTGAAACTGCCAGGATTTAGCACCTATGTGTCAATAATACACACACACAGAGCCTTGATAAGATCTGCTGCAGCTTCTAGAAGTCATAAAACATAAAAAATCCTCCACTCTTCCTACAAGAGCTAATAAACCATATTTCTTACAGATGCATCTCTGGCTTCATTCAAAATTGTGAGATAACATCTTTATGGCCTAGGCCCAATAATTTAATTTCTTACTATTGTCCAAAGTTAGCTGGAGCTGAGCTTAACTTCTTCTCTTCAGTATCCTATGTGGACACACACACACACACACACACACACACACACACACACACACACACACACACACACACACACACACACACACACATACACACACACACACACACACACACACACACACACACACACACACACACACACACACACACACACACACCTTTTATATGCTGGGTATTGAATATCCTACCTATCTAGGTTACACAATCTAAAGATTACTCTGCTAATTGCAAGTGCCACACAAGAAGTCTGACTGTTAAGGCAGATATTGCACTTTTGTCAAGATTAACTCATCAGTTTGTTTCAGAGAGAATAGTACTGTAAAATTAGGCATAAGGTAGTTGTGAAAACAGTTAAATGTGTTATTCTCAGGAGAAGTGACAATACCAGCAAGAGATACACAGACTCTCACACATATGTACATGTTTTCCATGCAGGGTATTGAAACTCTTTCCTATCTAGATTATGCAATCTAAAGATCAATCTACTACTCACAAGCACCACTGAAAAAGTGTGACTATGTTGGACAATATTACACTTTTGTCAGTATGACCTCATCAGTGTGTTTCAGAGAGAATGTTATTGTGAATTTAGGTATAAGAGAGCTGTGAGAATGTAAATGCATTAATCTCAGGGGAAATGAATACACCACCAAGGAATACACACAGTCTGTCTGTCTCTCTCTCTCACACACACACATGCGTGCACATGCGCGCACGTGCACACACACACACACACACACACACACACACACACACACACACACACACACACACACACACACGTGCACACATCTTCTTTGCTGGGTATGGAACCTTCTTGCTAACAAGCTTATACAAACTAGAGCAGTGCACTAGCTGCGAGCACCACGGGGGAATATGCCCAATTCCTCTGTGAAATTGGATATTTCAATATTTGCAAAATCAGTGCTTGGTAGAGATAGTACTCTGCATCCCAGGTAGTGCAGCAAATGCATATGTGTGCACAGGACAATGTTACATCACTATGATTTTCACATGTAATGACACACCTTGGTAATGTAATGTGCAGACTGTCCTCAATGTACATTGTGATACTGTTTGGGACATTTACACATAACAGGATGTTATAAATGCTAACTTCTGCATAACATTAGATTATCAATCAAAAATTCCTGTGACAGGATGGTTGCATACTTGTATTGTCTCATACTTGCACTATGTGCATTGGCAGGATAAACATGGAAGTCAGACATAGGACAGTGCACTGCAGAATGACTAATGGATGTGGTAAGAATAAGTTAACATGGTGCAACTGTAAATACTGTAGGGCAGGTACAGTACTTCACCATAATTAATTAGTTGAGTTAACATCTTTAACAAAGAATGCTCATCTTTGGGAAACAGTAATACAAGCATACAAACTTTGTGCAAGAGAAAACTATGAGTCTATGTTCCTCTCTTTGGTTTTCTTGTACTGATAATGCACAGCACCACTGAGCTGTTTTGCACTTCTGATGGCAAAGTTTTAGCACATGCATAATCATATCTTGAATGGTTGAACTTAGAACAGTAGTTAACAGTACTCTGTGTTGCTTTGTACTGACTCCAGCTCAAAGATATTTACATGACAGCATTTACAATGGATTACAGGCAGATTAGTGTAGCAGCAGGGTAATGATGTGCTAAGTAAAGGGGTTAGCCAATATGTACAGAAACAGTAGTCAGACAAAACATAACAACACGTCATCATCCATATGTATCCAAATATTTTCAGCATTCCATTAAGTAATTCAGACCTGTGTGTTATCATAGCACAATATGTAGAAATTCATACAGCTGACAGCAGATTTCAGAAAGCATGATCCTACTGAACAGTGGTATCCATACAGCCAACTATTCATTTTGTTAAATTTACATTAAACTGAGTAAACATAGCTGGGCACAGCAGCACAAAGTGCGACAAAGTAATGTGGATGAAGGCAATCAATTTAAAATGTATTGCTATAAGCACTGTACTCCCATTTAGTGTTGGTTACATTTGTGGAGCAGTGCCAAACATTGCTCAAATGCAAAGATACTAAGAATAATGATACAGAAGGGAGAAGATACATCATCAAAGTAACATGCAGGCAAGGACAAAATTATCGATGAAGGAGAATGGTGCCTCACAACAGTTTGTAGCCAACAGGTACGCCTGCATTCCCAAACCAAAAACAATCATTAACAATTAGCTGATGGCTGTAATAGAACCTATGGCATTCTTAAAAAATAAAGAAAAAAACTTCTTACACATTCAAGCATTCAAGCATTAGCTCATCACACAAAAGAGAAATTGCTACCTCTCAAGTATTCAAATAACACAACTGAAGCACAATGAAAACGTATGGAAGAAGGAGGGGTGAACAGAGAGAATTAGAAACAGATGCAGAGAGTTATGGCACAAATAGAACAGGTAGGAACTTTAGTCTTACTTATAAAATCATCATTAATCTGGCCTGCTCTGTACAATAAACTGATTGCTATAGGTACAAATAAGGGATGGGAGAATGCAGTAAACATGGCTGCCTAACAAGGATAACGTTGGCTTATGTGTTTGCAAGTTGGGACCGCAATGTTTTAGAAAATGATGTTTTGCCATATTAATCCAATCTTATCTTAAGGAAATGTGTTGTATGCAGAGAAATACATACAATTTGCAATTAAATACATGATAGGAATATGAACTGTCATGATGTGATATATGACATACTGCTGTGCTCGAACCTATGATACTATGCCAAAAGAGCAGGCTACAAACAGAGTAATTATTTCAAAACCGCTCATAGTAACTCCTAGTTGAATTCATCCAGCAGCCTAACAAATGTTACATTAACTGGTGTACAGTGCTGCTTTTAGTATTGCTTTATTGTGTATCCCCATAGCACAATAGATTTAAGCACATCTGTGAGACAGTAACAGGACCACTACAGAATAAACTGATATCTTCAGCATTTACAATAAGAAGTTACATAGTGTTCACTTTTCCTCAACAATGCTGCATTATGCCACACTCAGCCCAAATTCAGAGGACATAAATTGAAGGCTTTTGTATGGACCATTTTTGGCATTGTGTCTGTTGTGTGGGAATCTATTTTTTGACCAAATTAAATGTGAAAAAGGGGTGTATAGGAAAGTGAGGAAAATGGGGTTAGCAAGCCATGGACAAGGGCAAGGTGGTCCACACAGCCTATCTGGGCCTTGCCAAGATCTTTGACACCATCCGCCACTCTGGAATCATAGATAAACTTACTAAGCTGGGCATTAATCCCTACATCACTTGATGGGTTGCCAACTGGCTTACTGAAAGAACCCACACTGTAAAAGTAGCTGACTCCAAATCCAGCTCCAGACAAGTGACAAGTGGAGTACCTCAGGGTTCAGTCCTGGGACCACTCTTGTTTGGCATATACTTCTCTGAAGTACAGACCAGCACTAAGGGACTCTGGCTAACAAAGTTTGCAGATGACTGCAAACTGGGAGCCATTATTGAATCCCCAAATGATGTGGATATTCTACAAAAGGGCCTTACAGAAACAGATGCTTGGTGCTAGAGCCATGGGCTCATGGGCTCAAGCTCAATGCCAAGAAATGTATAGTTATCCCCTTTGGGAAAAAAACATGTACCTGTGAATTACCACATAGGTGGCAGTACACTAAACATCGAAAGTTTGATAAGAGACTTAGGGACACAGGTGGACAGTGGTCTCACCTTCGATAACCACATTGCCACAACAGTCAGGAAATCCTTCTATGTGGCACACCTCATCACTAAGGGCTTTTCATCCAGAAAAAAGGAGGTCATTGTCCCACTGTACTCATCCCTCATTAGACCCATTATAGAATACAATGCCCCATTTGGTATGTACCTGTCAAGACATCTGCAACAACTGGAAAGACCATAGAAATACCTCACTAAAAGAATCACAGACCTAAAGCAGATGCCTTATGCTGACCATCTAATAAAACTTCAGCTATACTCTCTTGCATATCGTCTACTGAGAGGCATTCTATGCTTAACATACAAGGCCATGTCAAACCCAGAGCTGTTGGACATGCTACACTTAAAGAAATCCCAATCCCTCAGAGATACACAGTCCAGGGATCTAAACCTTGTCATCACAATGAACAAAACATGCTGGAGGGATAGGTTCCTGACCCAGAGACTCCCCAGACTCTGGAATAGACTGCCCATATATGTCAAGCAGAGTGCCTCTTTGGCCCTCTTCAAAAGGAACCTTGATGATTGGATGGGAGATAGGAAAATCACCCTGGGGATCACGTCAGTCGCCCTGCTAGACAGAGGTCCAGGGAAGTAAATACTGTTGGGAGAAATAGCTAGGGAATTGTTATGGCTAGGCTTGTATAGGCCCTAGGGCCGATAGCCTAGTACCAACCTATGAACCTATAAGAGTAGCACACAGGGAAACAAATGCAATAATTTGCAGGAGTGTGTAGGAGAGCATCTGTTCAATTGTATATTCAATTTCATGACTTTGCAGTCACCACACCAGTGATGGCTGACAACACTTGTTTCAGGATGATACATAGGAAAACTATAACTGGACCATGATGTATGGGGTGTTATTTTTGGGGGGGACAGGAGTCCTTTTTTTTTTTTTTTTTGAGAAAGAGAAATGTTGGGAAAGGTGATTAGGAATGAGAGTGTCAGGTAGGTTAGGGAGCATTCACAGATACACAGGACATATAAAACAAACAGGGATGGTGATGGAAACAAAAGGTTGGAGGGCACCATGACTGGCGATAGATAGAGGACACTGGAGGCCCCAGCATGAGACAGAGGGAATCTAGTCATCAGCCCTCAGAACTGTTATCACTGTCTCCTGCAGCAGCTCCCTGGGTCAATGCCAGATGTGGCATCGTCTTTGTATGACCCTTTCAACCCTGCTGATATGTACAGTGTGATCACTGTCAAATAGATCCTCTACCAGTGCTATCAGCTCTTGCAGGATGACAAAATCTCTGTCTCTTCTGGTACTGCTCCTGGAGGATAATCCTGCATCATCAGACAGGGCAGAGCTACCTGATGTACTTGGAGCAGTTAGAGCAGAGCTTGTGGATGCAACACTGATAGGTTGTGACTCTGAAGTGTTAAGTGTCTGTGCTGCGATTTGTGGACGCATGATAGGCGGAGCTGCAGTGGTTGGCGTACCACTCTGTGCTGTTGAAGATTCATTTTTATCAGCAAATTATACAAACAGCAGTTTGTTAACAAATTATAAACTCCACCTAAAAAGAAAAAAAAAACAGAGAGAGACAAGGGTAGGAGGGGAAAACAACAGATAATTATACAGATGTCATGTAACTGTACTGTATACATTAAACAGACTTTTATTTGGCAATACACAAATGGCTCTGATAATTTACTATTGCATACTTTTGCAACATCTGTATATGATGGAAAGATATCTCTGTGTTATTAAATAAACAAATATCATTGATTTGATATGAGAAACAGCAGCCTTTATTTCATTATGACAGGTTAGAATTATGCAATCTAACTAAATAGGTACAGTTACCATAATGTAATTCTTCTTAACAGACTGCTGTTAAGATCTTATAAAAAATATCAATTAAAAAGTATATGCTTCCTTAACCCACACACAGTAAGGCTGGTATTTTAATTGCTTAATGCAAATAGCAACACTTATTAGAGAAGGCACGCAAGTTTGGGATGACTGATGACCTAAGCCTGCTCAAAATACTAGTGTTTGAGGGAATGAAAAAAATATTATGGCTTTAATTTTTACTTGATTCACATGTACCCCGTGCCTCTCTGAGGTAAGTTAATCTCACCTAGTGTGCTCACAGTTTGCAACAATTTCATCTGCAGCTGTAGAGAACAAAAAGAAGAAAAAATATGTAAGAAAGCATAACAAGTAACTGCGTTTGGCTGCCTAGATAATTACTGCCATATCATAGACAGGTTAAGGGTCATTATACTTATGCAATTAATTACTGCCATATCACAGAAAGGTTAAGGGTCATTATACTTCCACAAATGAGGAGTGTTCCCAGTCTTAAATTCAGCTGCTATAAGCTTGGGAGGTCCTGCTTGTACTTTTTAAGGTCATTATAGTAGCAATGACATTGTTCCCCATTGTGTAGAATGCCAGTTACAGTGGAGACAGCCTTGGCTAAGTTGTTCCAAGCCTCAGGCTTATACTGAGACTCGGTGAAGCAGCCTATGGCTGCAGTACCTCTCAAGGAATGCCACAAATATCCTGGACTCTTCAGCACTCTCCCTTTGTACTCAAAATTTAGCACCGTTCTCACTCTTGGCAGCCATCTCTGCAAAAGTCAACCTCTGAATTGGCACCTAATTCAGATCTCATGTGTTACTTGTATTATATAAACACACACAGCCTCGCCAACTGCATTGCATGATTGGAAGTGGATGGACCCCTTGGCAGACACATTGGCACTAGTTACAGCACATAGTAGTAAAGGTGTGAAACATGACATTGAGCTGTGCCATGTGTGATGCTCAGCCTATTGTCACAGTTTCCATTGTTCAACAATGGACTTATTCTGCTTTTTATGGGTTGCCCTTTGTTAGGTGAAAGATGGCTAAGTTCTGACATATTATCAGCTTAGGACTTACCTAATGTTAAAATAGTGCTGTAACAGTTGAGAATCCAACCCATGGGATAAAAGAAGAAAATATTGCAACATAATGCATTCAGTGGCATTGTTTCATAGTTTCATAGTATAGTACTAGGCTATCTGCCCTGGGGCATTTGTAAGCCTAGCCATAGTGATGTGGCTTTTGCCACCCCATGAAATGGTACAAAAATGTACAGAATAAATTTAGAATACTGTGCCTCTGTCTAGTAGTGACACAATGAAGGTCCCCTTATATAATAGAATTAGTTTACTGTGCCCCTGTCTAGCAGTGACACAGATGTGACCCCTGGGGTAAAATTACGATCTCCCATCCACTCATCAAGATTTCTCTTGAAGAGAGTCAGTGAGGGGCTCTGCCTAACATGAACTGGGATCTTGTTCCAAAGCATGGGAAGCCTCTGGGTTATGAATCTATCCCTCCAGCATGTCCTATTCATACTTGTGCCGAGGTTTAAGTCTTTAGCTCTCGTGGTCCTGATGGATTTGGATTTTTTGAGGTGGAGCATGTCCATCAGATCCTGATTGGACATGGCCTTGTACGTCAGGCAGAGATCACCTCTGAGCAGGCGGTATGCTACTGAATAGAGTTGAAGTTTCTTTAGTCTGGCAGAATAAGACATTTGTTGGAGACCCTTGATCCTCTTGGTGAGGTACTTTTGTGGTCTCTCCAGCTGTTGCAAATGCCGGGTGAGATACATACCAAATGGGGCACTGTACTCAATCATGGGTCTGATGAGGGAGTAGTATAGGGGTACAATGACATCCTTGGATCTGGATGTGAATCCCTTTATGATGAGGTGTGCAAGGTAGAATGTTTTTCTAACCACTTTGGCAACGTGGGTGTCAAATGAGAGGTCGCAGGACAGCTAATGTTACACCATGAACATTTGATATTTACTGATATCTGAATGAATAGAGATACACTTCAGAGAGGCCTATATGTCTGCAGTTGTAGTCCTGCCTTGAACTTTATTCCTATGTAAAAGTTATTCTTACTGCAAGTAATTATGATTCACGTGGATGCAATTGAATCTGATGATCAAGACAGGTTGGTTTATGTTACATGCATACTTCAAGACATAAGGGTACTAAACACATAGTTGGTATATTCTATGAGTCATGATGATTAAAACATAAAGGATTATGATCAGTTTGTCAACCCTAACAATCCTGTTATATGTCCAAGACATGGATTCCAATTAATTCATCTTGGGAGCAAAGCTAGAAAACTGAATCTCGACATCCATGTCAGGATAACATAACTATTGGTTATGACTGGAGACCTGATCATAATTCTTTGTAGTGCATGGTGCTTTATATGCTCCATATACTACAAGTTACAGTACAAAAATTACTGAATGTTTTGCCAGCTTTTAAAGCCATTAGACACTTAGCAAGCACTATTAGAAAAGCAGTGTGTAACATAGTATGTTACATTTCATTTCATACCTTTGAACTGTCCACATTTTACAGAATGTCCAGATAATTGCTTCATATTTTTTGTAGAAACCACTGAGGACTGGAGTCACTAAATAATGACATACATTTGCATTTCAAACTTTGTATCTTTAGAAAATGCAAACAAACTCAATTCCTGTTAATTAAACCACTTTTTACACTTATAACAGTAAATTAGGGACATCATATCTGTAAAGACAGGAGGCAGAAACAAATCTTTTATTTCTGCCTCTGTCGTTTGCTAGTCAGCACTGCCAGATTTTACTGATGTCCGCTAAACCAATAAAGGATATTAAAGCCCCACATCAGCATATTTTTTGACTTCCTAGACCACCGTAGTTCTTAAGATTTTTTTCACAGATGAGAAACTCTGGGTGAAGCAAGAAGCTACTCTGAACAAGGCTTCAACAATAGACCATTCCACCAATGAAGACCGTCAAACAAACAACTAGCATAGCTGGACAGCTCGTCCCATAATCTTAGGGAACTACCTGCATTCTCTCTCTCTCTCTCTCTCTCTCTCTCTGTCTCTCTTTTTATAAATTAAATAAAGCAAAATAAAGAATTAGACTAAAACAAACCTTGTTTCCACAGGTACATCAAAGCGGAGGGGCCAGCAAAAGCCTGATACACCGGAGCAGTCACAAAACCTCCACCATGCAACCTCCCCGAGTTGATCCTCATCCTTTTCAGGGTTAACTCTCCACAGGGGTAAGTGAGAATTTCTGAATTAACTAGCTTGTTAACCCCCATCTCCAGAGGGGCCATTCTCATGACCTGGGATACCGCTTATGTTCTGACTCTGATGCTTTAAGTTTGACAAATACAAGTTTGGTGAATTGGAGCTTTGATGAAGTGATAGGTACCTGTTACACCTTGTACCACACAATCTGACATCTGTCAGATATGTAAGTAAGAGCTCTCCTTGTTATGGGAGAGGGTCATGCAATGATGCCAGGTGTATTTGAGCTACCTAAGGCAGCTTAAACTGAATTTATCATATTTTTCTTTAAGTGGTGAACTGTGTTTGCACAATGCCAAGCAGAGAACAGATGTACCTTAAAATGGATTACAACTGAAAATTAACTATTGCCCATTATGGCAAAGTGCTCTGTAAACAGGATTCAAACAATGCTTTAAATACCTTAATTCTGCCAATTTACCTCTGTTATACTTTCCTTAAGTAGTGAACCATGTTTCCATGATGCCAAGTGAAGAGCATATAGGACAGATATTGAGGGGTAATATATGTTATGGAAATTACAGATAGTGAATGAAATGCAATGCATAAGTATATGTATCAATGACCAAAATAAAAAGCACATTCAAGCGAATGATTCATCCTTCACACATTTTGCAACATCAGACATGCACTCGTGGAACATTATCAGACCTGTAGTCAGTTACATATGTTATAATGGACAGACTAAGAATTACATGTTGTTAGCAATGGTGACAGCAGTTGACTTTCAAACAACAGCACTATGGTATCAGAAAATATGATTAAATATATATTCCAACAATCCTCTGTTAAAGCATCCTGGTAGTGTATTCAAATGTTGTGGCATATACACTTAATCTATCAGAGAGTGTAGGTACAGCTAATGCCACAGAGATAGACATATGTTATTTGTATTTTATTCCCTGAGTACTATCCAGAGTGGTGCTGGCTGCACAATCCCACCTGGCTGGTTTGCATGACTTATGGCAGCCCAAACTAATTTTTTCACCTTTTACTTAAAGCAAGAAAGTAATTTTCATGCTGTCATTCATTACTCAAATAACACAAGATGAGAAAAGACATAAAGAAGCCATCACTGATATAATAGGACAGTCAGTCTTCTATATTATTTTATTTATTATTTATTTTATTGGCATTTGTTTACCGGGAAAGTCCACTGGGCTAAGAGAACCCATTTTCAGAGGAGGCCTGGGGAGAAAAGCTCCACAGTATAGCAGTACATAAAATATAAAACAGTACATGAATTCTATCAGTTAATGTACATGCAGACTTTTTTTTTTGTTAAGTCGTTTCTTCCTGACACACCCTTACTAAGAGTATATCAGAAAGGGCAGACTGTGAAAGCTGATTTTTCATGCTGTCAGGGTAGAGATACCTGCAAGCTATTAACTGGTAACACTTTTCAGTGCTTGTCCTTGCATTGCTGAGGGCACGTGCATGTAATCGTGTGGGTCCCTATACCATCTTTACATTACATACACTTAGTGAAGATTGTAACATTCAGGAATGCTAATGATTTAACACTTCATTTGCATACTCACAGTGCTCACAGAACCATTTCTGTGCTATATGAAGTTAATGCCCTTGTATCATACTAGGGAGTCTGTTTTGAAACACAGAGCTAAATACTAGTGGAATAGCAGGACTTTGGGTGATTTAACTATGTTCTATAGCTCTGTATTGTGAAGGTATGTTGCTGTTTCTTTAATAACACTGTCATTTTGACATTATAAGAGTGAAATGCAGTGCCTGATGAAGAGTATTTATATAATTCTAGATGCATTTACATTTATCCCTTACTTTTGATATAGCCATTTCTGCATTTCTACAGTTATGCTACAAAATGCTACATGGCAAATGTATTATTGATTTTATATCATGTTGCACATGTTTTGCAGACAATGGCATTATAATTATGTAGGGAGGTCTGGTGTTATTTTCTGTGCTGGCAGGAAAAGTAAAATGTGTTCTATTTGTATAGTTCCATTGGACTGGACTCCACAACAGTGGATAAGGATGTTATAAAAGTTTGGTGGTACTTTTCTAATACTGCATTGTTAGTTGCTAAATTATTAAGACAGAAATGCATTGAAAAGTTTAAACCTGTGCTATCTGCATTACAGAGGTGTTATACAATCTGTGCTGATAATTAAGTCCAAAATATACTTCTTTTGTGTGTGTTTTATGTGTGGGGTGGTGTGGAGGGTTGGATTGAGTGGGGAGCTAACTTCTGTGAATTCATAGGGCATATACATATGTCAATATGAGAGTAATCAGTGATACAACGTTTTAATTGTATTTACAGTTTCCACACTTTGTTATCCTTAGAGAAGGTATGAATTGTGGTCCTGGGAGTTGCCCCTTTCTGATACTATAATAACACAGCCATTACATGGTTAAGTAGAGGTTGTGGATTCTGACAGGCGTCAGTTTTCATATTTGTATATGCATGAGATCAAAGGCTTTGACCTAGGTTTCCCTGTCCACCCTGTATCTGTGAACAACTTCTGTTTCATGCACTCTATGACAAGTCAAATGGGGTCTAAACACTCTTCTTCTTCTTGCCTGAGATCTGGCAACAGCAGCATCATGATTTAAAACTTGGTGCACATATAGCATGATAATTGCAGCAGCAACCCCTAACAATCTTTTTTTTTTTTTTTAGAAGTGTAATCATACCTGTATTCCAAAAGGTTTTGGTGTACATGGCAAAAGCCTACACCAGGTGTACAAAATTGCTTTATAGCCTGCTAAAAAGCTCCACCATATTGCATTGGTTAATTAGCATGTACATAGGCTCCTTATGCTTTAATTAGCATATTTTGATGCATCCCACTGTTGTGCAACTCTACACAAGTACGAAATCATGTGCTATCAAGTTGGCATCACTGTGCGATGCCAACATGATCGCTACACTTTATGCAAGTGTTAATGAATCCCACACATGCTGTGAGACAGAATGGAAGGAAGACAGTAATAGAATGTTCAAACTAGTGGGGTTTTTTCAGTTCTTAGGTTCACTACAGATAGGAACAATATTGTGAGCTTATTAACACTCATAAGGGAGGTGTTGCATTTCTTCTGTGCTTCTACTGTATATGGAAGCATTTATTTGGCATTTTTATTTATTTATTTATTTACATGTTAACCAGGTGAATTGACAATTTCAAGGACCTTTTTTCAGCTATGGCCCAAACTAGTGTCATACAAACCATTTGTAAATTACATATAGTATAACTTTTGAACTTCAGCCTAAAGTACGAACAGCAAATATCGGTATTTAAATTATTAATTGATTAACTGAAATTTCTTAATTAATGACTTCGGACTAAAGAATAGATGACTATTAAAACAATGATACACAGTGCAGTTTGACAAATAAAACAAGAAAGTACAAGTTCAAATTATATAAAACAACTTGTTTGATGGAATATATTTGAGAAACTAAGTAATCATTTATATTGTTAACAAACATATCAACTGTCTTGTAGCACTGACCTCTGTAAACTCCACAGAAATGGTCAAATAGTTACATTTTAATACATGCAAAGCTTCATTCATTTATGTTTTAGAGTAATTGAGACCAGAAAGCAGAGGTGATGTTTCTGAAATATTTTTCACCTGCAATTAACCCACTGGAAGACTCTCTTTAATCTAAGAACTGCTTAGTTTTTTTCTAATGAATAGTGGTTTGTGGCTAATTCCAGCCTATGATCAAAGGAACAGTACTCATCACTCATGATGAAGCAATTTAAAACTAAGTCATATAAGGAAAAGGGTGGCACCTGTGGTACAAGAAGTCAGCTGTCTTTCTGATGGAAGAAATAATGATGTTTGTGGGGTCCACTGAGGGAGATAAATATACAAATAATATATTATATTGAGAGTTGTTGGAAGAGTTTGCATCCCATTCCAATCTATAGTAGGTTTATGATGGCAAGTAATATAACAGCAAGGGCCTGTGCATCAGGGTTTAAAATGTGCAACAAGCTTTCCCTCATTACATAAGGGAAGTTTAGAATTGACAAAATATGATGGTCTCATTAAACTTTCCTTTAAATTGCCCTGGTGTCTTGACTTTTCACATTCTAGAGAGCCAGAAAGCATTACAATTCTGCTTGAGTTTAAATACATTAATGTACCATGGCTTTACAAGTCATTAATAAATTAAAAATTCTTAAATATATTAAAACTTTAAAGCAACATCACACAATTTATTTCATTTTCAGATGTGATGGTATTACGATCCTTTGTTTCTTCACTGGTACTTCTGAATTCAAAGTCAAAGTAAATTTTATTGTCATTCAGAAATCACACAAGTGCAAAAACTGAATGAAATTCTGTGTCTCCGGACTCGGTGTACAGGCAACATAATATCTATTTTCACAGACATTTACACATATAATACCTAGCTATTACATCACAGACATGCAGGTAGACAGACTAATATTGCACATAATGAGAAAGACATTTTAACACTTTTCAAACTGAACATTCAGTTATAATCATTCAAGACCCTCCTCCTTTGTTGTGTGATGGGCTAGCCAAAACAATCAGCTTGAAATCAACCAAATAATTACTGTGGTTTTCTTTGAGATGTATGACTAATTGCATTGTTAAAACTCCTCCTCTATTATCACACAAATACTAGTTTTATATTTCCTCTTGATTTGTCCTATATATCACATAGGGGTTTCACAGGCACAAGTTAATGTACACATTTTGCCTTATACATGATAACCGAAATGTCCATTAAACAAAAACATAATCTAATTGATTTATTTTTCATGAAAGTTTTGTGTCAATGGACAAATCTTACTTTTTTGCCATGGAAAGTTTCCTTTACTTATCAAAGCAGCAATGGCAATTCAGTTCTTTGCATTATGTTTTCCTATTTTTAAGTATCATGAGAATAATTGAATTTTTTCCCATGTTTAATGACATTTTTTCATTTCTGATAAATATTTGAAGTCTTTTACATATTGTTAATGTGGGAGGGGAGAGTGATTCATTGAACTCCTAAAGTTACGATTCAGCTTTGGCAGCCTTCATTTAATTTTTATGGGTGGTGACTTCAAGCAGTAAGGGGGGGGGGAGCTAATTTTCTCATAATATGGTAGCTGTAGGTAGAACAAAGTGATTAAAGCTGAGCTTATTGGGTGTGAAAGTAAAAAGTGGTCAAAACCATAACATGGAGAAAGGAAGGACCCATAAACAAGTTGTTTGCACAGGAAAAAAAGGAAAAGTATAAACGTCTGGGGTTAAGTGAAGGACAGGAAGCATATGGGTGGAGGCAGAGGTTAGAATTCAAACAGTCATTTAATTAAGTGATGATCTAGTGTTTTGACTAAGAGAGTGAAGACAGTCTGTTTAATTATAACTGACCTATATGTCATGGACTGGCAAGTCCAGTTAATATTTTAGCTGGTTTACAGACATTGGCATTTATATGACATTCCTGGAACTGTCTAAAACAATGTTAAGACTTATATTCTTTGTAGATGATAAATTTGTGAATTTCCTAATTCTGTTATCACTCACCATTCTGTACAGCCAAATCCAAGTAACATTTCAGTTTAATCTGTTTTAATGTTCAGACTTTAAACATTATTCAAACACAATATTTTGCTTTTGTTTTTAGCTAACTTGATATCCGCCACATTTGCAGGCATTTAATCCAGTTGTAATAGGGGAGTCAGCAACTCTGAATTGTCATGGTAGCTAAGGAAAAGGCAGCATTTTGTGAAGCTGCATTACTTCATGTTTCTTTCATTATGCAATAACTTCTATTCTTTGATTATTTTAATTATTTTTACTATTTGATTCAGCTGTGAGCCCACTGTTGTTAACATTGATGATAGACTACATTAGCAAACAGGCTGGAGGGGAAAGATTAACAAAGTTACCATATGCAGATGATGCGGCATTATACGCATACTCTGAACAAGAACTTCAGCAAAGTATAGTGGAATGGAATGCAAAATAAAGGCATATTGGATGAAAATGATTACAGATAAGATGGGTATAATGGCAGAGAATGGTGGAAATCAGAAATGGAACGGAAGGGAGAATACTGGAAAAAGTTGACAGCTTCAAGTGTCTGGTAGGGGTGGTTGAGAAGAAGGGAAGTCTGACTAAGGAGGTCAAAGCTAGAATCAAAGGGTATGTAGCAAAATGACTCAGAGTAATATAGGTAGTATGTGATAGAAGAATGCCAAACAAGCTGAAAAAAGGTGTACAAAATAGTGGCACAACAAGTACTACTGTATGGTACAGAAACCTGGATAATGAAGACAGAGCAGCTGAGGAAGCTAGAGGTGATGGTGATGATTTGCCTGAGATGGATAGTAGGATGCACACTGTAGGACAGATGAAGGAATGAGGACATCAGAGCAGAAAAGCAAGTAGACCCAGCTGCAGAGAAGATCTATGAGAACAGATTACAGCGGTTCAGGCACATGTGCTAGAAAACAGAAGACAATCTAGTGAAGAAAATTTAGGGCAGACAGGAAAAAAAAAAACAAGAGGAAATTAGGTTATCCACCAAATTGATGGCTGGATTATGTGACAGAAAACCTGAAACAGTTGGGCATGACTGTCAAAGAAAGTAGGAAAGTGACACTGAATCAAGAGAAAAATGGTGACAGGTGATGTGACACCCCTACCCCATGAAGAAAATGGGAAAAAGGAAGATGATGATTGTGACATCCCCACTCTGGGTCAGTAATAAACAGCCTGGATCCTCACCACTGACACTGGACAGGGATGTTTACTTGGAATGCAAATTGATATACTCCGTATTTCCAGATGCAGGCCTCTCTGCGTCAAGCACAATTTCTCTTAAGAGCACACATGGAACAAATTCAGCCTGGGGTCTGGATTTTTTTATATCTGTCTCCCTCCAGGGCCTCAATAAGGCTCCCCACTAGCATAGCTATAAGATTAAGTCTTCAGCTGAGTGTCCAACCCAAGTCCTCTACCACCCTCTCTGTGAAATCAGTGCTTTGTGTCCCTGCTCCAAGTACCTGACACACACACACACACACACACACACACACACACACACACACACACACACACACACACACACACACACACACACACACACACACACACACACACACACACACACACACACACACACACACACACACACGCATGCACACACTCTCTGAGAGATTTGATTCACACGCACACACACACACACACACACACACACACACACACACACAGACACACACACACACACACCTTGGAAAGGCTGGCACAGATTTACCCACTGTGCCCCCTTCTGCCCAGACTATAAGGTAGTTATTACTGCCACCAGACACTACAAAGCCAGCTACCGAAGGGTCTTTCAAGGGTACCCAATTATACTGATTGAAATTAATATTAATACAAATGGTAATGTTGACCAAACAGCCAGGCTTCAGGAGTGGCCACAGTGTCACCAATAAATATATGTACTCGCAAAGGTTAAACTATTCTCTAAAGCACCAGCCATTCAAGATTCCAGTTTTGGTGTTTGTGAAATAGGAGATTTTGTAGTGTAGATAAAAAATTTGTCCTAATCCAGATCTCCCTTTCAGCTCCAGCACAGTCTGTCACAACAGACACCTCAGAATTTGCTTCAGAGGACAGTGTTTGTGGGGATAAAGGTGCAGTATTTTTGCAACAGAAAAACTGACCAAAATACATAAACATAAAAGAGATGTAGTTACTTATAAATGCTGTCAACTGGCACGATAATCTATGGTCCTCGGGATCTCTACAAGAGTTTAAAACAACACCATAGTGGTGTGGGTAAATAAGCAAGCAAGGGAAAACCCAGTCTTGCTGTCTGTGCAGACTAGCTATGGTACCCTGAGATTTAGCTTTTCAGCACAATCTCACTTAACAGCCATCTTACACACTGTCAGAGCAAAACTGTGTGGCAGACAAGCTGAAAAGTTTAAATACATTTAATAATAAACAATAAAAGAACATGAAACTACAAAATATCTGTTTGCAGAAACACCAGAGTTTCAATCACTAGAAATATTAAAAAATAACACAGCTGGAAAGATCCACACAGTTACAGAAAAACAATGCTTAACTATTCTCACTATATTTTCCTGACTGATCTAGAGAATTACTGTTACTACTTATTTAATAGAGCAAGGCAAGATGAAGTAGGTGAGGGATCCTTCTGTGTCAGCTTCCAAGAAACAGACTGCTCTGAGACTTCAGTCTCACCTACTATTAAACATTATTTTAGTGATGAATTCCAGAATGACATCACATACATCCGGTCATCTGACTCCTGGTTTTAATGTAACCCCCATTGCTTGAAACTGCCAGGATTTAGCACCTATGTGTCAATAATTCACATACACAGAGCCTTGATAAGATCTGCTGCAGCTTCTAGAAGTCATAAAACATAAAAAATCATCCACTCTTCCTACAAGAGCTAATAAACCATATTTCTTACAGATGCATCTCTGGCTTCATTCAAAATTGTGAGATAACATCTTTATGGCCTAGGCCCAGTAATTTAATTTCTTACTATTGTCCAAAGTTAGCTGGAGCTGAGCTTAACTTCTTCTCTTCAGTATCCTATGTGGACACACACACACACACACACACACACACACACACACACACACACACACACACACACACACACACACACACACACACACACATATATATAATATATATATATATAATTCAGCTACAATAGTGTCAGGACCCACTGTTGGTACATTTTTAACACAAGCAACTTTGCAAATTATTTTCAATATAAGCATCTGTACAAATCAGTTTGATATTCAAATAACATATGATTCTTTATTAAATTCCAGTTAGCTGTGCTGGCATATGTTACATGACCACTGCCCTACTTCACCTGCCATAGCTGGCAATACCTCAAGTTATCACAATGATAATGATGGTGATGATTTAACTATTTCATTGCTAGGTATATGGACTGGATGAAAGACTCTTTTCAGCTACAGGAAAGGCTAATTATCCAGCATAATTACAACAGACACTATAACTATGCAAGTAGAACATAGTATAACATTAGCAGCACAGTAAAAGAAAACAAAAGCATCACAATGCAAGGAAACAGTGACATACATAAATTATAAAAAAGTAGTTTCACAAGATAACGAACATAAATTATGAATGGTAATATACTACAATTTTCAAAGTCACATTTACATAAGAAACTTGCCGGTCTGTCATTTTACAAACCTAAAGTATTTGTATACACTGAAGCATGGCCAATTGTCCTAGAATTATTTGCACTCTTAAGTAAATGGGTACTTTTTTCACCTTTTTATGAAGTGTTCTAGGGACTGCTAGCTTTGTATGTCTGCTGGTACCGAACTCTAGCACTCAAGGACTGTCTTATAAAAAGCCTCCTCCCCAATTTTTAATCCAAGTAGGGGTAGGTTCAAAGTTGGAGCTTTCTTTTCTCTGAAGGAATATACTTGATCCTTAATGGAAAGTTTAGATGATAAAGGTAGATAATGCCTCTTATTTATAAGTTTAAACATAAAAGCAGATACTAGAAGTGTGACTGATTTTGGAACCGATAGGCAATGAATCTTTTATAGAAGCAATCAGTAATGGCTAGGAGAGTCACATAAAATCTTTAAATGAGAGATAATCTCATAGCTTTTATAGACAGCTATTTGAAGAAGGTGGGTGTTGAGAGTAATAATGAGTAGCCCTTATTCCAGCTTGGGTAATAGTACAATCTAAAACCTATAAACTATAGGAGAGAGTAGGTGTGAAGATCAGTAATTTAACCTAGTTCATGGTCTTTTGACAGTTGTTAAAAATATCTGTTTTTCTGTAACAATATTTGTGGAAGGAAGTATTTCACTGTAGGCTGTAGTTACTTCATTTGACTATCAGAAATCCACTTTCTTAAGCCTGGTATAACTACATGGAAAAATATCAGAGTAAGAACTTCTGTTACTGAATATTTTTTCAGCAATGACTAAGGGTTCAAATAACTTAAGCTTAAAAAGAAAAGAGACTGTGATTTTATTTTAACTAGTTTGAATGAACTTGCTATGGCTGACCTAGCACTGACCACTTTGCAATTATAATGTTTTCAACTTTGGCCTCCTGAGCATTGTAAATGGAGAAACATGGAATGGAAGAGTACAGTTCTGTAATCTGGTCCTTGTCTTTTCCTGATAACATGCCATCATTCGGAAAGTTTGAATTAGCAAAATTAATCCTTATCCACGGGTTCTTCCTAAGCTCTTTGCCAAGTGCAGAATGTTCTATTAAAGTTACTGAACTTTCCAGGTGAATGTCATGACTATATGAGTTACTAGATCATCCTGTACAGAATAAGGCACAGGTTGACCGTTCCTGCCAACAATAAAAAGTTTAATGATGAGAGGCTGCCTGTTCCTTCAGCTGTGGAGAATATGAGCCTGTGAATTTAATTCACTGTCTTGATTTGCTCCAACTGACAGACCATTACAAATTAATATACTTCAAGTCATTTGACCTGATTCAGATTCTGACTGAAGATCATTGATTGTTTATTATTTATTTCTATTAAAAACATTTATTATCATTTTAAAAGATTACTTCCAAGTTCTCAATTAGTATATCCTACATAGCACACTGAAAATCTCCTACATCAATGGCATTTGTAAAATAACTATGTGATACTCTGAATAAAAACTAAAATAGGTTATTATTATTGAATTATATGTCCTTTCATTGTACTGCATTTATTATATTAATGAGTGCATATAAGAATATTATGCTCAAGAATTGCCTACATACTTAAATATTTACTTCCTAGACTATGTTAATTGTGAATTACTAATTGCTAATTAAAAGTTAGTAACATAAGATCACATCTTATATCACTTGTTCCAGTAGAAAGACCTACCACTGACTACAAGAGTCTAACTTCTCTTGAGCGGTTATTATTCATACGGTAGTACACTGGTTCTGATATGCCATATGCCATTAACAGTAAGCTTTGAATTTCAGTGCACTTACCCACTAATCACCTTGTTGCACACACTTAGTATACAAATACATAATTTACTTTTATTGACCATGGTACTCTCATTAGGCTTGTATTTTGGTTTACTTTTTATGATAGGCCTGAGGAGGTATTTATGAACAAGGGGACTATCCGGCCTTCACCGTGCAGTTATTCTGTGGTCTTTTTTCCGATAAATGTTTTGTGATCTTTACAATTCACCCAATGTAACATAAACACAATGATATGGGACCTCAAGTTAATGTCTCATCTGAAACATGTCATCTCAGGAGTGCAACACTACCCCTCTCAAATATAATGTCACTTACATTATTTTCATTATATTAACTAATTTGCCTTCTTTCTGTTCATATAGTTATTAAAACACCACAGATTATTCTTTTTTTCAGTAATCTAACTGTACTCACTATCAGTTGTTTCTTACTTCATGGTAATAATTTTATCATCTTTGAATATCATCTTGCAACACTTCTTCAGACTCCAGCCTTCATTTTTTTTTGTCTGTTTCAATTATCCGACAATTACTACTGATTTACTGAAGTCAGCTTTATTCATAGGGCTTTAGCCAAATAACTCATAAGTGTGAATAGAAAGATGCATGAATTATCATGGAAAAAAAATCTAAGACAGTAGAACATCAAGACCTAAAAGTGCTGGACTGTTCATCAAAGGAAATAATTCAAAATGTACCTAAAATGTATGTATCTTCATGAGACAATTTATGAAATATCACTGAAAATAAAACTCAAATAACTCGATTCTAACATTCCATCAGTAAGCAAGTCAGTAAAGTGACTTTAATTCTCTATAATGCATATGGAGATATATGGC
The DNA here is from genome assembly GCF_019279795.1 of Protopterus annectens. Lineage (NCBI taxonomy): Eukaryota > Metazoa > Chordata > Ceratodontiformes > Protopteridae > Protopterus > Protopterus annectens. The sequence goes on from NC_056732.1 coordinate 276,517,235, forward strand.
TACTCTACTGAATATACTTTTGTGAAATCTTGGCATAAGACCTTCTACCTAGTCATCAGATATCAATTTAAAATTCAAATAACTGTAGTAAATACTGATTTAAAACTCAAATAAATAAAAGTAAGCTGCAAATAAAATCCCTGGGATTTCAAAACATTTAGCACATCATGGTAGAGAAATTTACCAGATTAGTGGCCATATGCTGGGAAGGGCAATTTTGAGACACACATAGCATGACTGTCATAGGCCATGCAATACTGCAGCCTGCAAAATATGCAAATAACAATATAATGAGATGGAAATAATCATCAATGTTAAAATGAGCATAGTGGTGAATGCAAATGAACATAACTTGTATGGTGATGTAATTCAGAAATATATGTATTTTACAATATGAGACACTACCACCAGAGTTGCTGACTGCAGTAGACTTGTGGAGTTACAAGAATGAGACAATGAAAGCATGTATATGGTGACCACAGTTTTAGTAGATATGTATATGCAAGCAGCTGTTCTCATTAGTGTCATAGGTATTGCATCATAGCTCTTAGCTCTAATGAGTCATCCATCTATGCATAATATACCATTCCCTCCATGCCACAGAAATAGTGGATCACTACAATGTGGATAGAAGAACCACACAGGAGCTGACTAAGATCTGTCACTCATATGTAAACGTGTAAGATGTGCTTCATACCCATCCTTGTAGACACCTGAGTATGCATCTTTGACAGTATTGGCTACAGGGACTTCCAAGGGACCAACAGCGAACATAGTGGGTGTATGCCAGGCATCTGCCTCAGTGACACTATATCAGTTTTTTGATGCTATGCTACACAATGTGGAGGGCGATATGTAACTCTCACACCACAAAGGAGAGAAGCAGGCATTTATGACATAGTCCATTTCCCCATAAGAATTGGGAGACACTGATTGCATCAATATTGTCATCAAGGGTATGATAACTGTAAGGCATGTCACTCCATTATCTGACAGGTAGTCTGTAATTCACAGAATATAATGTACAGTTTGTCAATAGGCCGCCCAGACAGTGCAATCAACTCCCACATCTGGTACACATGTTTGTGCAGTGTGATTTTCCACATAGCTGTCTTATTGTCAGTACTGGATATGCCCTAGAGTCATGGCTCATGACATCAATAAGAAATCCAGAAATCATAGCAGAGAATGCATATACCACTGCCCTCTCACAGACCCAGATTATTATTAAATGTGCTCAGACTGCTGAAGGTTCATTTCTGTTGTCTAGATGTCTCCATTGGTATCCTGCACTGTGACTCAGAAATCTGCAGGAAAATATTTGCAGCATCTGCACTATTACATATTGTTCCACACACAGATTCAGCAGGGAAGAGACATTCAGGAAGAGGAAGTCTCAGAAATGGAACCCAGGAAGACACCTGAGGAAGAGTTGGTAGAGGATCTGGCTGCAGAGGATGACTCTGCAAGACAAATGAGGACAAAGTGCACTTCTAAGAGGCATGCTTCAGAAGTATGGTCCAGATTAAGCATAACATACAACAGTGACAATGGCGTGTGCAATATTACAGCCAGGCTATTCTATAAAATCCATGGACTGGCCATAATGTGCATCAGAGGCAGGATACTAAGGTATCAGCTTACTAACGGCAGGGTACAATTGTCATCCTATGCAAAGCAGGGGAGGGACAGAGTGACAAGTGTCAACAATAGACAGTGAGACAATGTGTGTGTGTGTGTGTGTGTGTGTGTGTGTGTGTGTGTGTGTGTGTGTGTGTGTGTGTGTGTGTGTGTGTGGGGAGAGTTATTGTGGCTGGATATCTGAGTCTTGTATGGGTAAGTGTAGTGAATCAGAAAGATTGGTCTAGGAGGGAGTGGTCTCTCCACTGCATTGTGATTGAGTAGAGGTGCATGGTAATGACACAAGTATGATCCGTAGCCCACGCATATGATGGAGTACTCCATGAGTATGATGGGCTCTACAATAGGTGGCCTCAGCATGAACACCCTGTCATGTATGTGTGCATGACTTCTAATAATGCCTTCAACACAGGATGAAGGAGTAGATGTAGTGCTATGGAACCTATACTGTGCCTGCCTTCTCCCATTGTGAACTTTTTAACCAGTGGTGGATGCTTGTACAGGGACATCTGTAGCATGCAGATTCCCTGCACCAGCTTTACATTATGCTGCATAAATGAGACAGGCAGTCCTGCAGGTCACCATGTAGACCATATATATAACCCATACAGCTCGGGCACAGCTGCATTGGACTGCACTTGTCCCCTATATAAAGTTCATGTACATAAGCTGAGTGGTGGCCATCAAGATGCCCAGATCAGGAAAGAGCAGTAACCATGACATGGCCTGCCACCAGTATGCTAAGTTCTGCCATCCTCCTCACACTCACTGGAGTTAGGACCAGCCAGGGATGACTCTGCTACTGAAAACCGGGTGCACTCTGTGCAGACATATCAGTCACTGTGTTATTCCAGGACTAAGGGGTGGGCTGCATAGGCACAGGCACAGGAGTTGTGTCCATAGAAGGGGATGGAATATGGCCGTCACATTACCCTATGTTTTTCACTGTTACCGTGATTGACAGTATAAGTATAGTGCTGATATTCCTGTAACATAAAAAATACCCTGCTCATTACGTGTATGACCCTGAGTCAGACAGGTGGCATAAATTACTTAACTTACACAGTGGCAGTGGCTGAACAGGTTGTGCACTCACCTTTAATGCTGGAAGACCAGAACGCTGTGGGTCTATTCCAATGCCAGGTGCAGCACTAGGAAATGCTGAATTCCTGAGTGTGTTATCCTTTGGATGAGATATTAAACCGAGGTCCCATCTACTTGAGTTGGTGGTAGCTTACATGGATGTAAAAAAAATCCCACTGCATAATTTGAAAAGAGTCGAGGAAGGTCTCCAATGCCCTGGTCAAATTTCACCTCGTAGCATAAATAGCACCTCAAGATTTTCCTGATAAGAGTCAACAAAGGATCAATAAATAAGCGAATTACATGTTAAGATATATCTTCTTGGGGCATTGCTAAATGATATCTGAAGTGCTTAATGCAGCTCTGCACCCGAACCCAGTTTTCCACCATGGATAATGGAAATGTCTGACGTCAGACAGTGATGACAGGAACTCCTCTGCATCTGTTAATGATGACACTGTCAGTGAAAGGTCACCCCTGGACCCTGCCTCTTGTGCCAGGCAGGTGTTTTTTCTGCATGCACATGCAATCATGTTTGGTGGCCCTTCTCCAAACCTGTTTGTATGTTTTATTTTTTTCCACTGTCTGCATTAAAAGGTCCCAAAAGACATAATCATGAAATTCACAGTCAGATCTATTTTTGAGAGCAAACACTGACCTTGTCCCCAGAAAGACTGCAATGAGATGTCATTCTTTACTTGGGAGAATTTCTTCTTGTGGAACATACCAGCATCAGGCATGACTACTTATAATATCAAAGAAATATATGTATAAGCTGGTGGCAAGTCATATACAATATTTCCATACCCCAGTAACACACAGATAAGCCTAGTGTTCACTTCACCTCTGTAATGAGTCTTCCACAAAAATCCACTTGTACAGTAGGGATCCATGTAGCGACAGTGAGTATGGTATGCTTCTAGGTGCTGATGTTACACATTTCAGGAGGCTACATTACTCAGCAAATGCAACCATGCAAAAGCACAGGGATATATGGCTCAGGGCAAGTGTTCTTTGTGTCTGTGAGCCACAACAGCACACATACTGTCTCTACCTAGATGGCAGATTGGCAACATTGTTGTTAAATGCATCTTGCCTGTCCCCAGAACTGTGGAAGCTCTGCTGACCCAGTAGTACAATAGCCTACCATTATATAGCAACTACCCTGACAATGACATACACTGTGAAAGTCCACAACAGTTTGTCCACCCTCACAGATTACTGCACTTGCATATAATGCCTGACATTAATGTGTGCACAGCCCAACTGTAGGCTGTAGCCTGTACAAGGACATCTCTCAATATGTCTGTACAGACCTCCTAGTATTATCCATATACATTTTCCAACATGGGTATGTGTGGAAGGCCTTCCACCCGCAGTCTCACTACAGATTTACAGCACACAGTACAGATGTAGGAAGCTCATACATACTACAGAGGCCTTAGGATCATCCACTCCTACAGTGTACCATGTTTTTCTTGCTAACCTGCAGGGAGCATTACCAGGCAGCAGAGTTATTCACTAGTAGCGTAGGACATTTTTCTCTCAACCTAAAAATGCATACACACACACACACACACACACACACACACACACACACACACACACACACACACACACACACACACACACACTTCTTTATAGACACAATTCAACAAAGGAGATGACAATTCTAAGTGGAAGGTGGACACACCACTCACACAGTGGCACAATTGAGAGCTATAAATACAGATGAAGTTCTGCTCCAAACTAGAAAAAAGTACAGCTAATATGTCAATGTCCTCTCAGCAGGCAAACCTGTATTGCTCAAAGACCTTAAAATAACTGGAACTGAGATTTTTAGAAAAGAGTAGGGGCAAACTATGTAGGAAAAAAATGAGAATTGTGGGAACAATACACAGAGGGTAGGAATGAGGTTTAAAAGAAGGCAGGACTTAAATGAACTATGTAATGTTTGACTGAAATGATTGGGTAGATTATACATGATGTATAATGTTTGCAACTAGGAGTCTGTCAGTATGTTTTGTGATGTAAAATGCTTTCATCTAGGATCATGTTGGTGTGGTTTGTTTTCATTTATATAAATGCATGATTGCTTATGCCATAAATGATGGTTTAATAAAGATGTTTCTTGTTTAAAAAAGGGCAGGAATTAAATAATTTATGTAATGTTGCTTATGTTATATGATATATAGCAATATATGTGAAATATAATGTTTACCGTTAATTTGTTAATACAGTTTGATTACTTTTGTATAAATGTAATTTTGCTTATGCCACAAGTGATAATTCAATAAAGGTGTTGGAAAAAAAAGACCTTACACAGAACTCTCCCCAATGGACATTACAAGAGACCAGTGCTGATAGGGAAGCATATGTAAATTACACAGAATTAAACAAAACTCTTTAGAAGACTTTAATATCATCAGTGAATAGGACACAAACAATCCTTAGTCTAAACCAGGGCTATGCCTTCTATGTAGTACAACATACATTAGACTTTCCTACTCTGAAGTGAAATCACTGCGTCTATATCATAACATCAACAGCTTAGGTTGTCGAATCCTAAAACATTGACACCTAAGCGTCAAAAGCTAACAACAGCAAATGGCCACATCATCAAATTCTTTCCTCGGGAAAGAATTTGGGTGGCCATCTGAAAACAAAATAAACAAACACACCCAAACATAGTGGGGGTGGCTTCACCCCCCACACTCCCCCTAACTAAATATACCATCTCTGTGATTGCTCTACATTGGGGAAAGGGTAAATCCCTGATAATGGCCACGTGAATTCTTTCCAGAGGAATGAATTTGATGATGTGGCCGCTCGCTATTGTAAGCATTCAATGCTTAGGTGTCAATGATTAAGCATTCGACAACCTAAGCTGTCGACAATTCAGTTGGAACCCAAACCACTATGTAGCATCACCTGTAAGTATCATACCATGTCAGAAAACCCTCCTCCTGTTCATATTACCCCAGACAGATTTCACGTGTTGTTGACTGCACCCAGTATCACAACCGTCTACCCCTATGCAGTTTCAAATGGTTCAGAAAACAAGTGATAACAGCAGCATATGTAGAAAGCAGTGCCTGACACGCTGGCATACCTTTCAACTGTCAAGATTTTCACAGAATGTCCAGATTTTTACCTCATATTTTTGGTCTGTTTCTCATAAACATTTGGTTTTCTGGCAAATGATTGGCAAACTATTGAGGATGGAAGTCAGAAAATAATAACAGGTATTTGAGTTTCGGACTTCATACTCTTCAAAAAAATTCATGCTAATGGCAAACCTTTTATTCTATCAACTTTTTAAGTTTATAAGAGCAATATTTAAAAATGTCTCTATGTTTGGCCCTTTGACCCACCACTGCTTACGGCCTTGTCCAGAATTTTTTGCTTTAAGAGGCTGAGAGGTATGCATGCAGGGTGTTGACATGGTGCCATACTGTGAACAATGTACCAGAGCAGGATGGTTTATGACAAGCATGTATGCATTTCAAAGTATTGACCATGTTTTGCCTACAAAATGCCCATGCAAATGCAACTTCTGAATGGCATTCTGATGACATAAATTACAGCTTTTGTCCCATAATACTTAGCTACTTATATTATGGCGATTGCCCACCATATGCTGACTACTGCCAATCTTATCAACACTGACCTGTCTCCCTTTGATACACCACACTGTCACCATATACACATACATGTCAACATAGCCTATCTTTTTCTCTGCTCTACATGACAATGCATTAGGGCATACCCATATACACGCCCATGTTCTCTTATGGTTATTTGCACTTTAATGATGCTAGAGTCATCCGCCAAGCCAAATGGTGCAATGTTACTGTACCTTTGCTTGTATATCTTCCTATAGGACCATATGACATTCTGTATGTACTCAGCAGTATGGTTCCAGGCATAATAGCATACTTAGCAGTTGTGTAGTATATGTGTACACACCTGTAAAGTTGATCGTCGGCACACAGAATACTAATATTTCTCTCTCTCTTTCATTGTTACTACCCCTCTTTTGCTATATTCTGCAGTGTCAAGCACAGCTGTGCATGTGTAGTGGCAATGGTCCCCACTCCATTGTGCCAGTCTTTCTCCTGCCAGCTCACAATCAACCTCCAAGCCTGCATCTCTATATGATGACAGAGGTCATGTAGCAGGAGGTGACCTGGAGGTGTGCTCAATGGGTCTTGTTGGTCAAACATTGGAAGGAGTGTTGTAGCTCCCTCTGGTGACACCACTTGTGTATTGTAGTTATTTACCGAGCCAGAGGTCAAGGAGGTGATGAGAGAGTTTATGCAACTTGCAGAGTCACACTACTGCCTGGCTATGCCTAGTGTGCCATCTCAGGCAGGACCCCAGTAGAGCAGGCAGTCACAGTGGTGACTGACTTCTTTTGGGGACCGGCCAACATAGTGTAAGCACAGCCTGAGACCCCACCCTAACACCCACCCTCCCTGTTTGTTGTTCAGTTCTCTCCAACACTTGTTCTCCCTTGGTTGATGTTTGTATGCATCCGTTACCAACCATCCTTCCATATGTCAGGACCTCCCCTTTTGGTCTTTGTCTATATTTATATTTGTTTGTGTAATGCTCTTTCCATACCTCTATTCCCTTTCCATTCCCTGATTTCCCCCTTAAATCCCTCCCCATCTATGTTTTTGAGTAAAAAAAAAAGAAAATAAGCACGTGTCTGAAACAAATACGCCCTTCTTCCCCCTCTTGACTTTCACTCTCTCCTCCCTGTGTCCTTCTGTATGACCTTCTGCATGCTATTCCCCCTTTCTGACATTCCTATACTCCTATTTCCTCCTCATTTCAATGAATAAAATATAGACATTGTTGTGACCCATTTATTGTGGCTTGCAGGAATTCTCATAGCGTCTCAAAGATGGGCTTGTGCAAGGCCATTCTAGCACATATGCAAAACACTCACTACTGCAGTTTAAAGATTTCCTAACTACATTCGTGAAACATCTCTGTCCTTGATAGCACTTTCAATTAAATGAGCAGAGTTGTAAATTAGTTAATGGTCATAGCACTAAATTACTTTTTCTTAATTGATAATTACCTTTGAATAACTTATGTTACATAGCATCTCTCTGCAATAGCCCCTGCATGGTTATGTTAGACATGTTTCCAAATGACAGCGTGTCATTTAATTATCTGAAGAAAATAAATAGAAATAATATGTCCAATATGAAAAAAATATATTGAAAGTGCAGAGCATATGAATGAAGTTGAAAACAAATAAAATGCATCTCAGTGAGAAAGTGCCATACACTTTTCCCATTTTCTAATAAAACTTGATATCTTGACTTTCTTATCAACCTTTCCCATGTGGAATCAATTTTTGTCTTCCTCTCAGACCCACCCAATGGCCTGTTTAGTTTTATTAACAATTTATTCATATGTTTTTAGTATACAGATAGACTGAAACAATATGGATTACAACAAACTACCTGTACATAAAACAATAAAGATACTGAAGCCTTGATGTGAAATGTAACTACTTTTAATTTCTAGGTGTCGACCCTGTACAATATTCTAAACTTTCTATACTTTAACTTATCTGTTACTCAGTTATGTTATTTCTGTAACCTTTTGGTATAAGGATTGTCTGTAATTCAAATGGTATCATCTATAAAACCTAACATCCCAGATTTTCTCTTCGAGTGGGCTTCCATTCAGTATACCTTTATTGGTAAATTTTTATTTTTTTTATTTTTTATTTATTTAACATTTGTTGACCGGGAATGTCCGACTAGGTTCCACAGATCCTGTTTTCAGCGGAGGCCCGGGGAGAAATGCTCCAGAAAACAGAAAAGTAAACATAAATAATGGGGAAATGAAGTTTTAGAAAGGTTAGATAGTAAATGTAATTCCAACAAACATGCCAGCATGATATGACAAATACCTGCAGTTCTGTGATGAGCAAATTTAAGCAAAACTATATCCAAGAACTGAAAAAAGCTCAGATTTTATTTTCAGTAGTAATGTCCCAGAATTAGTCTAAATTCTTATTATTGTTTTCTTATTTTTTATAGACTATAAACCCTGAAGTAGGACTGCTTGCTACACAATTATATTTTACAGTCAAGGTGTTCGCTTTCCTGATATACTTTTCTGGATGCATAGACCACTGTGGTGAGAAAATTGCCTATTGTAATCTCTCTTTAGTGACTTACGCTGAGGGTATTTTGATTTCCTACTTTTCTGAGTCCGTCAAACAAGAATATAACTCTATCTTGTGAGGTAACAAGAGAAAACAATTTTGTAATAACATATTCTGATTTTTGTTGGTAACCAGCACTTTAATATGCAATTGAATTTATTTTGGGGGTTCAAGGAGCATGTTGTTTAGTGTTTTGTTCTGACCTAGAATTGTTATTCCAAATCACATTTCCTTGCTGGTATGTTGAAAATAACCATCTGCAGCTCATAACACACACACACACACACACACACACACACACACACACACACACACACACACACACACACACACACACACACACACACACTTACTGCCGTTGGTATCTAGGTTTAAAACATTTTGTTTTATTGTTCCTGCAGCTAAAATCCATGATCTGCATGGATATTTTATTTTCTTCAGGTCATAAAATTTTGACATGTTGTTGGCCTACATGATACCAAAAGATAATGTGATGAATAGTTGAAGGAAAAGTTGTGAGATAATACAAATCGCCATACTAATGTTTATAGGTAAGCATATTTATGCATAATTCAGTAAAAGTATTACTTAAATATGTTTCTTTGCAGGTGAAATCTGGAAGAAATCCAAAAAAAGCAAGAAACAAGATACAATTCTATGCGAATTTGCTAAACTACAATGAGATTTGATGTGACTGACTCTTTTTTAATGAGACAAGTAAACCAGATTGCAATAAGACTGATACAAGCTGACATACAGCCAGCTCCATGGTAGACAGAGATAAAGCCCTAACTCTGACCTTGATAACCCAACTCAGGTTGATAAGTGGGCCTGAAGAGCTGAAGGAGTTAGGGGGACAGTGGGAGTGAATGGCAGTCAGTGTCTCAGCCATCCTGGAACAGTGTGATGGTGGGTCAGTTCTGCTGCTGCCATCACTGTCAAGTGGAAGCTTGAATGACGTGCCAGAAAGAGCAGCAAGACGTGGACTTGGTCTTGGTGTCACCATACCATTTATGGTAGCCTTCAACAAGTACATGGAAAACAGGACACATGCACTGGGGGAATAGACTGTAGACCTGCAGAATGGCATGAGAGCCACTCAGGGGTGGAGTTAAGGATTAACATCAAAATCCTTCTCTTCATCAGCCTAGTGAAAATATCAAATGGCTTCTAATAACAGTGGTGCCACTGCATAGCCCTCTAGGCAGAGGGAAATTAGAGTGCATCTTTAACCACAGGCAGCTCCAGTTCAGGGGGTGAAATCAGACCCTTGGGCTGTTGAGAAGAAGAAAGCACCCAGTGTAGCAGTGGAGATGGGATTGCATTAATGAGCTGGATGGAAAAACACCCTTCATATCTTCCAAGGAGACTACTGCCCTTCCATCCTTGAGGTTTTTGTTGCACAGTCTCAACCTGACCAAAGAGTGAATTTCCATGAGACCGATTTCTCTGGGCAACAGCTGGGGATTGACCTAGATGGTGGTGATGACAAATACTGATAAAATGAGGAAGACTAGGAGGGTGAATCAGCAGCTCAGGCATAAGCTTAATGATCTGCAGGCACAAGGGGCAAAAAGTATATATTAAAAATCTAGAATGCACAATTTTGTTATTTCTCTGTATATTGCTTCTGTTTGGTCACATTTGAAATATGGCTCGGCAGTAAAATCACCCTAAAAACATTTTATTTAAAGGTTGGCACACATTCAGTTCCCCCAAAAAAGACAATTTATATCTATGCAGCAATTAACTGATCACTAATAGTTGCTGAAACATTTTTTTTGCACCATGCTGCATAAAAGTGAGGGATTCTGGTATATTTGAAGCAAAACATGGTCATACTATTTCATAATTCTTACAGTTGTATCTTCTTGATTGTAAAGTCCCTACATTTAAAGCAGAAACACTTTCAAGGCAGATGCAAGCAAGGACCATTAAAACTTTTTGAAATATGTAGCTGGCAATGATAGTAAATACAGAGTAAATACTTATCACAGTAAAGAAAACATCTGCAGCTGGGCCTATAAAGTGACATCAAATCAGAGCAGTATTTTGGGCTAAAACCACAATGAACACTAACACGTTATTAGTCGCAGCAGATGTGCTCAGTGTAGTTTTCTGTGATTTATCAGGACTGTTTCTTAAATAAGCTAGAAAATCAGCTCCTGCTAATTACAGATACAGGGCCTTTACCTTATCTTGTGAGCCCAGCTGGACATGAGTTCAAGGGATAGGACAGCTGACTTCTCTGTGCATGGCATGAAGACGTGAGGGCTACCAGTGACTGCACGTTTTTATTGCAACTACAAAAATAACAGTCCTCTTATCACAGAAGAATCAATCATTTGTGTCACTTCTGACGTTAATGGAAATGAATACTGCTTGAATGGAACCAATGATCCTCAATGCATGCATCTTTTTGCCTAGCACAGGAACAACCATCTGCTTGTTCATTGCTCTTCAGCAGCTATGGAATAGACCAGTCTCATGAATTTAAGGAAGGGCATTAACAAAAGCTGTTTAAAGTAATATTTACATCTCTGTGATATTTAGATGTCATTTATTTGTTATAGTATTAATAAATATTGATGCTGTGTTTACATTATGATTGAGTACGACTTGCATATTGTCTAAGCAAGAAACTCCATTTTGACACAGTGAATGTATTTTCACAGTCTAAGAACCCTTATATTATGCACCCTCGAGACTTTTGGATAGCTTTTTTTTAGATCCATACAGAGTATTTGCAATCACTGTTAACCTTGCACTGTTACACAACAGCAGTAACAGTTACCAAAATATCCATCTGATGGCAATATTTCATTAGCAGTAAAGTGGGTGATGAGTGCGTTTCCTTAAGAAGTATGTCCATAGGATTTCACGTCGATGGAAGACGTGTTTTGTGAATATTATCCTCCTGACTTTTTGTTGAGTGAGTTGTTGCATGCTACTTATGCTCTCCAGGCTGTGTTTTCCGTCTTGGAATAGTTCATATTCTCTGACATGTATACCAACAGTTATATCTTATGGTTATCAGCAACTTTCCTCATAATAAATATTTCACCCTGGTATTTTTCACACTGTGATATTCACATGAATTCAGGGAAAAGATCTACATGCAATTCTTGTACAGTTTGAATTCAAATTTGCACTTTCCTAAGACATTCTTCAGAATTCAGTAGGGATCCAGAGTACAGGGATATGAAGCAAAGACCAGTGCAAATGACTGAGCCTGAGGCAAAACTTGTGCACATGTAACAATGAATGCTTTAATTAGCTGCATCAGAATACCTACTGATTCATGCACATGTTGCCAACAAGCACCATCTATACAGAAAATTCATTGCAGACTACAGAATTAAACAAATGAAAACAGGAACATTACATGGCTATTGCCATGATAACATATAACAACTACCCATAAGACTAGTTGTGCCCCCGATATCATGCTGTGAATGCATGAGTGGTGCCAGTGGCATCTGTACAGCTACCGTGCAGTAATGATCTGCACATCTTACAGTTATTCATGTTGCAGCTTATAGAGTACATGCAGAGCAATGCACAGTAGTTGCACACTCATGACAAATTCAGCCTAGTGCTAATGACGCACATGTATATCTTTGCCTTATCCAGGGACTTTCACAAGTTCTCAGTGACTAAAATATGTGTGGCATAAGATTATGTGTGACCTGCAAAAAGTAAGGGTTGGTTACTTTATGTAATCAACAACTGACTCTGTTACATGCACTATACCAAAATATATGTATATGTGCTGTTTAGAAGAAACCCTAGACATTTCTGAATATTTTTAGTAATAAAAAACAACCATAACAAAATAAGCATGCAAATCTTTACAAATGCAGTGATATAACTAACTGAGATGAGTGCTATTGAAGTTTAGTACCTACAGTGAGTTAAGAATGCATGAAAGCAAGAACTCCATCCTCTGTAACCATGCTGAAGGAAGGGTTTCCATATTCCCCTCCATCTAACACTGGCCTTCATGATCCTCTGTTCTGGGCACTTGATTACATCCACAGTTTGAGGTGGATATAGTTCTGAATTGTTGTCAGATGACTGCAACCCCCTTGTGTGTGGCATAGCCTGATGTAAGAACAAGATGCTGCCCCTTCAATAAGGAGGCACAGTGGGAATATGTCCATGGATTTTTCTGTAAATGCTTGTAATGATATAAAATGTAAATCAGAATAACAAAAAGGACCCTTATCATGTTGTCCTTCCAGGTATCTCTCCCTCCATCTGTTTGCCTCTCCCATTTTACTCCCATTTCATATGTGCTGCACTATATGTAAATTATAAGTAGGTGTCCATAAGGTGCACACTTTCAATGAGGCAGTTTCATACATACTTGTTATAATCATGTAAAATTAAACAACTATTAAATAACAATATGCAAATGTTTCAAGTGAATAAATGATAATACTTTCAAGGAGGCATCCCCATTCAGTCACAACACAACCCATCATGAAATGTTAAAGGCTGTTAACAGGAGAGCCATCCATTACTGGTAAAATCCATCACAAAATACTCTATCACACTGTGGCTACTGTAATTTATTTATTTATTTATTTATTTATTTTAACATTATTTTACCAGGATAAAGCCAACTGGACACAAAGTGTCCATTTTCAGTAGAGTCCTGGGGAGAAAAGCTCCAAGAAAGTTAACAGAGTACATACAAGGTATAGATAACAATAAAAAGCTGGTATACAAGGTAAGAGAAACAAAGAAGTACAGGAACAATTTTGTAAAACAATAAGATACTCAAACAATAAGATACTCAGGAGTAGAACCCTTATTTACAATATTTACAAAAAAAGTACATATCAGGTGAGTATATCAGGTGAGAATATAGTGTATGCAATGGAGGCATTCAGCAGGTCACTTATATAGAGTAGTGGGTCTTCAAGGGGGGGTCTTTGCAGTTGCAGAGAGGGTTAGCATTGAGGTGTGAATTAAGAAGGCCCTTGAAGGTGCTTGTGTAACTTTGTAGTCTGAGTTCAGGTGGGAGGGTGTTCCATTCTTTAGCAACATCATAAGAGAATAGGGCGTCCCCAGCTCTGTTATTGCATGGGTTAATTTCAATCAGGTTTTTGTTACATGAACGTAGTTCCCTTTTGGGGTTGTGAATGTTTAGTATGTCAGCTAGGGCAGGGCTCTTCCTCGATGAAAAATAATTTGATGGGCTATGATCAGCTGGTGGTACCATAGGAGGTTTGGAAATTCTAACAAGTGCAGTTTAATTAGGGATTGGCAGTGGTGGGAATGTGATCTATTAGTGGCAGTGAACCTAGCTATTTTATTGTAGCATGTGGAGAGTTTGTTAAGGTTAGTTTTGTTGGTGAGGACTGGAGAGGCGTATAGTAGTGTTGATAAGAGATGAGTTCTGGCTATTGTTGTTCAAGTTTTGGGGGTTATTAATAGTATGTAACGATATAGGCAACCAAGTTTTCTATGGACTTTAGAGATAGTTTGGGATATGTGCTTGTTGAATTTAAGTTGTTGATTAATAGTGATGCCTAAGAGTTTGGCCTCAGTTACTGGGGTGATGAAGGTGCCATTGGTTGACATGATGGTAAAGGTGGCGGAGGAGTGATTGATTGTGTGGAATAGTATTAGCTGTGTTTTTCTGGGGTTTAGTATTAGTTGGTAGTTGTTTAGCCAGTTCTCTACCTCAGTGAAGGATTCCTGGGTTTACCTTGTAGTAATTGGATGTTTGGTGCTGAGCAGATTAGAGTAGTGTCATCCGCATACTGGACGATGTTGGCTTTAGTGGTAGCTAGGTGGAGATAATTTGTAAATATGTTGAAGAGAAGGGGACCAAGGATTGAACCTTGTGTGACACCGCATGTAACAGGGAGTGGGGGCGGTAGGGAGTTGCCCCATTTGACAGATTGTGACCGGTTGTTTAGGTAACTGTTAAACCATTTTAGGGTGGAATCATCGAGGTTGAGTTTTGCTAGGCAGGTGAGGAGTTTGCTATGAGAAACTGTATCAAATGCCTTGGATAGGTCTAAGAAAGTGGCAGAGACCAGCTTCCCTTGGTTCCTATGCGAGTTTATGGTATTGAAGAAGTTAATTAGAGCAGTGTTGGTGCTATGGGAAGGTCTGAAACCATGTTGGGTTTTAGTTAGAAGATTGTTAGTTAACAGATGGGTAAGGATTTGGTGGTGGATACATTTTTCTAGAATTTTTGAGAGGGGTGATAGGATAGCAATGGGATGGTAGTTGGAGAGGTCATTAGATGGACCTCCTTTGTGGAGAGGGATGATATATAAGATTTTCCATAATGAAAGAATGGAATGCAAGGAGATAGATCTGTTAATGAGTAGGGAGACAGGGTAGGCGATGGTCTTGGATGCAATTTGGAGATATTGAGCTGGGAGACTGTCGGCAGCTAGGGTGGTAGGTTTGAGTTTAGCTATGAAATTTTGAATGGTTGTAGTTGGAACTGGGTTAAAAGTGAAGGGGGTGGAGTTAGTCTGGTAGTTTAAGGGTTGATGTTGGGTCATGGGTGATATTGTACTTACTAGGTTCAGTATTGAAGAGGTAAAGTAGTTATTAAAACTAGAGGCTATGTGTGGATCAGTACCTATGATATCTGGGGGTGGTGTGGTGGCTTTAACAGGCTGGAGGATGTTGTTCACTGCAGCCCAGAATTTCTGTGTGTTGTTGTTATGTTTACTTTGTAGGGAAATATAGTAGTGTTTCTTGTCCAACCTAACTTGCTTTTTTTGCTTTATTTCTGAGCTCAGCAAAGCTTTGCCTAGTTATGGGAGTTTTGTATTTTGCCAAGTTATCCAAGCTTTAACTCTAGTCTTGAGTAAGATTTTGGTGGCTTTATTTAACCAGGGTGCAGGGTTACTTTGCAATCTTATAGATTTTAGTGGGGCTAGTTGGTTTAAAATCTCTAGGAATTTGGCATTAAAGTATTGTACTGCATTATCCAGGGGAAGGGTTTTTAATGGGAGCCCAGTCACAGGATTTTAGGGTTTCTGAGAATTATTCTGGGGAGAAGTTTTTTGGGAATGGATTTGTAAGAAAGTGGGGGTGTTAGTAGATTTTATTTTATGATGAAGGAGAAAGGTTGGGTTATGGTCACTGAGGGAGTCAGGTAGTATTCCAGATAGGTGGGCAGTATTGGGCTGGTTAGTCAGGATCCAGTCTAAGGTGGATTCTCGTTTAGTGGTTTTGTCAATTCTTGTAGGTGAGTGTATGAGTTGTATGAAACTATATAGGTTTATGTGGTTGGTGGCTAAGGGTGAGTGTATAGTGTTCCAATCTATGTTGACATCACCTAGGAGTAAAGTGTCTTGGGACAGGGATTGGGAAGCCCAGTGGAGTATAGATTCTAGTGTCTTAAGGTTGTCTCCTGGTGATATACAAATGCTGAGTAGGTTTAGTTGTTTGTGTTGGTTTAGTAGGATTTTGATGAATAGGGTCTCAGCAGTGATGAAATCTGGGGTTTCTTTTTGAAGGAGCTGGACATTTAAATTGGATTTGTAAAGAAATGTAATCATATATAGCTACTAGGCATGCATTATTAAGGATCCTACTTCAAATGTCCAATTGCTTCAAAACACTATCTGATTGAGTAACTTGCTCAAACTTAAGGTTAATGAAGGCTGGGGGACTCAAACATTCTACCACAAAGAAGTAGCTAGTTAATAGCTCATAACCTTAATCCTCTGCACTAACTGCCAAATTGTTTTCTCAAATATGTTGAGTATTGTAGACAGGCCACTACATTCATCCAAACATAGGCACAGTCAGTATACATGGCCAGACATTAATTCTCATTTATGACAGTAGCCCTTGAACCTTAAATCATAGAGTCATTGGCACTTGATTAAAGAAAAGCCAGTCTAGTAGAACGTATTGCATATAGAGTGGGACGCTTCATATTCTTCAATATCTTCTATGCCTTGTCACTCTCATCTCTTTCACTCTGCTTTTCACACTGCCTCTGTGCAAGGTCATCTTAACAACAACATTATCTTGGGGATCTTGGAACCCCACTTTTCTTTTGAGTTTGTTTGCCAACTCATCTCAGAGTTTGTTCGTCAGCTCATTGCTACAGTTGTCCTTCCCTGAAGTCTTTGGGAAAATAGTATAGGAGAGTCAATATCTCCTTTTGCACGTGTGTTTGTCTCTTGATGATAAGAGTGCATCCTATAGCCCCAATTTACAGTTTTCCTGTAACATTCAACATGGTGATTAGTTTGTAAATAACAATACTTAATTTATATACCACTGCCAAAGGCTGTATAAACTGTGCTGTTTGCTACATACATCATAGAAGCCCAGTTACACAGTAATGTCAGTACTGTTGCACACCTTACTGCTCATTTTGGGTTAGCATGGGGAAGTACTACTCTAGAATAAATATGCTGATGAGGCAAGTAATGCAGTGATTCACAAACATTCAGTTCAGGTGATTCTCATTAACCAATGAGGGATCAAAGTGGCATAGAAACGTGTATAAAAACTGACCAACATTATTTCCAGACTGATATCCACTCATTCATTTAGAGACTAATGGAGGAAAGTTTGTAGACATGATCATGTTGAAATTCACTATGTGATTCACTAAAGTAAGTTTTACATTTCATTTATGTATTTGCTTATTTGTTGCCTCTTCCTTCCTTCCTTCCTCCCATTTATTTTATTTACATTGTTAACTGACTGGGTGAAAAGATTCAAAGACCCTTTTCTGTCATAAGCCATACAAGAAGGAAGATACACGTTACAATAGCTGGCATTAAATAATACACTAGTACAATCAAAACCAGATTGTTAAATCTGTACAAATCAACTCCTGTAAACAAATTCCATACAGACAAATCACTGATTTTATATTACATATACATTGAATCAGTATCAGTGAACATACCTTTCTACCTTTTAGAGCAAAAATCTGGACAAAGCCATATATAATGGGGGGACAAAGGTCACAAAAATAGGGACAATTTTTAAATATTACTCCTAGACTTAAAACGTTGATAGAATAGCAAGTTTTTCATTAGCTTGAATTTTGTGAAGTGTATGAAGTCTGAAACTCAAATACCTGTCATTATTTTCTGACTTCCATCCTCAATGATTTGTCAATCATTTAGCAGAAAACCAAATATTTATCATTAAGAGACCAAAAATATGAGGCAAAATCTGGGCATTCTGTGAAAATCTGGACAGTTAAGAGGTATGTCAGTGAATTATTGAAATTATGATACAATTGCTAGAGGTAGATTTATTCCACAAAAGATACAAGAATTACACCATATACGAACTTCTCTACCCAAGAGAATAACAATCTTAGCATAACAATTGTGTCAGACTCACTGACTCCTGAGAACCAAAGTTACAATGCAGATAGAATTCCTTCAGTGACTGTTAACTTACTACTACTGTGCTGTGTCAGTCAGCTGCTAGTTGTCCAGTTTGAGAGTACACAGAATACATTTTATTACACTGTTAGGCTGATGGGGCAACATGCTGTGGATTTTTTGCTATACATATCATTACCTGTGACTGCTTTTCCTGAAATTATGGAATACTAGGACCAGTACACAGTGTATATCAGTTAAATAATAATGCATAAGCTAGTTGCATCAAGCTTTATAACTCTGTGTTACATGTTATGTACTGAGATATACCCTGTGCCTGTTATGTTTTGTAGGTTGGACTGAGATACATGGTGATAAGATAATCTGACTGCTTCAGAAAGTGTACACCTTCTGAATGCCCTGAGAATGTATGAGCTAGTCTCAGCAAGTAGGGATGGTTTCACAGGAACAGTATGTATGCATGAATGCAACAGAGTCTGCTGCACCAGTCAGAGTGGTCACTGACTGTAGCAGGACTTACCTACTGTGTTAGCAGAGTATCGTTGACCTTTAGATAGACATAAAACATCAGAGCACAATGGAATGACATAGGGATCCCTCTAGACAACTGACAGAGCCCTAGGCTTTTCTTGTCTCCCTGACTGGATCTTTGGTGTCCAGAAGTATCTCTGGTAGTGGTTAGGATTTTATTATCATGGGAGAATATCAATTCCCAGGTGTTCCAGGATAATCTGCCTGTAAGAATAGCATACACATTTTTAGTAAATACTTATTTAGTACAACAATTTTATAGCTTAGGGCACAGGATGATGTGGGCATCTGTCAAGCATCTGATGATGATGCTGATATTCTGGGACAGCTATTGAAAGTGAAGATGCATTGCACATTGCTGGACTCACAGAAATGGGAGGAGCATACACCACCCAAGATAATGATGGTGATGGTATGAGAAAAGCATCAAAGACAATGATGGCTGAGGACCCAGGTTCCAGTGTACAGGGCAGAACCTCAGTGGCTACAACCCAGCAGCAAGGTTCCCATTTAAGGGAACATGGGAGAGAAGATATAAGTACCGCATGACAAATAGCAATAATTCTCAGTTTGACTCCAGAACGTGCACTCATAAATACTAAGGTACAGAGACCGAGAACAGTAGACATCAAGTGGTGCCATCCAGCCTAGTAATGTTGCGATGCATGCCAACCATGAGTTGACTGCCCTTGATACACAAAATGGACAGAGTTGGGGAGCTGAGTCATTGCAAATATGTGTGATGTCTCTCATGGCCAAAATAGGTGGTGTTAGCTGCAGCTCTGAGATAATAATGTACAACATCAGATCTGCAGATGTGCCAAAAGTAGATGTAAATAGTTAAGGTCATAGATAGCAGTGGCACATGCATCTGCAGATGCTACAGGAAGCAAAAGTACACTGGTTGAATCTGTGGCCATGAGTCTTGTCGCCACACATAGATAAGTCCATAGATGTGCATGTGCATCTGTAACCCACATGGCAAAAACCTGACCCCAGCATGGAAGCAGCTTGACATCTCAGTGACTATCTCATGCAGTGTTTAAACTGGAGGATCCCAAATTGAAGAACTTCCAGGCAATGATGCAGTTTCACAGTGCAATGTCTCAAAAGTAAAACAGCATAAATAATACTCCATAAAACACTGCATAGAGCACCATGTGAAATACCCACAAAACACTTGGAGGACACCCACCAAGACACCCTGGTGATCACTGTGGAACACTCTGGGTGCATACACAGAGTCCTATATGTACCTTGTTTTTCAACCCAAGGAACACTCCATAGATGGATGAATATATATCCTCACAATGGACTCCAGAAAAGGGATTAGATAAAAACATGTATCTGGTCACTGAATAGATATGTAATTTTCATATTTACTCTTGGTACATCATCAGCATCTTATCTCTTCACCTGGAAAGATAGTCAGCATTGGCATAATAGCTGCAGTGTTTTTTTAATTATTTTTATTGATTTTCAGTAGTATAAATAATTTCATACAGTTCTAAAAAACAATGTAATACCATATTTTAACACAAACTATATACAGAGTCCAAAATAGTTACCAAATCTTCAATAATATTACATTTTGTCTAATAGTTTTTTAAGCTTTATCCAGGCAATTTGTTTGTGAGTCATGTTTGAGGAGTGTAACATAGCTGTTTGTAATTCCCTACTACAAGTAATCTTAGTAAGAGATATAAATTCCTTAAATGAGAGGTTATTTTTACATTTCCAATTTCTAGTGATAATTTTTCTTGCTATAGCAAGTAGAGTCCAAAGAAGGTTCATTTGATTCAGTGGAACATACCTTGGCATTGGTGCATTAAAAAGTATCATAGAATCAGAGATCTCACATCTGTCCAACCACAAAGCTTTAATGAAATTTTTAAATTCCATCCAAAATGTTGTTATTGTTCTGCATTCTAAAAACATATGTGCCCAATCGGCATCTATTAGCTCCTCACATCTCCAACATCTATTAATATCTTTCTTGCTTATTCTAGTGGCTTTTTGTGGTGTAATAAAACCTCTATGGATAAATTTCCATGTAAAAAATTTCCAATATGTGGATGAAGATGTATAATAAACAGATCTGAAAATTAAAGTTTTATCATTCTTATGTATTTGTGAGTTATTAAAGTTGGTCATATATTTCCATAATTTGTCTTCTGATATTATTAAATCAGATCTAAGAATGTTATAAAATCTTGACAATGAGATACCATTATTATAGCCTATATTGTTGAATTCAAAGAGGATGGATAACTTTTTGGGAAGGTCTGTTATACCAGAAAAATTATATCTTTTAGATATATTTTAGATTCCCTTAAAATATATTCTCTGAAGATTTGTATATTTAACCAGTTATTTTGGGAGACATTATACCTGGCTAAAAGGTAAGTAGTGTCATGAATATTATTATTTCCTAAAAACTGATGCCAGAATATTAACCCATTTTCTTCCATAGCTTTTATTTTCACCACATTGAAGGAATCTAAACATCCCTTGGTTAAGATTATTGGAGACAATAAAATGGACAAATTATTGTTCAAAAGGTTCTTATTTGTTACTTTTTTAAAATTTTGCAAGATATAATTGATTATAGGAATAAGATGTGAATTTTTCTGCTCATTGTTATAGAAGAATTCTTTAATTACTATAACGAGCTTAATATTTTCAGCGCAGTCTATGTTTTTGAAAAAAGTGTCAAAATTACTTAATAGTATTGTTTTATGTAAATTTTTCCAATTTGAATGGTATTTTGGACTTAACCACAGACTTGCTATATTAAGGATAATGGCATTAGAATAAAGCTCAAAATTTGGAAAAGCAATTCCTCCTTCAATCCAGTTTTTACAGTGCTAATCGTATTTAATCCTTGTTTTTTGAGGGTACCATAGGAATTTAATTAATAGAGTGTTTATGTGTTTAAGTTGTTTTCTAGAAGGAGGAGCCAATAGTGTTTGAAGAAAAAAAGAATTTTGGGTAATAGAATCATTTTTATCAGGGATAATCTTTCTTCCATAGTAAAGAACATTTTATTCCATCTATTAGTGTATTCTGTAATTTTATTTAACAAAATTTTATAATTTATATTTATAGTGTCTTTCCATTTAGAGAGAATATGAATCCCTAGATACTTCAATTTATCATTAGTCCAATTAAAGTTATTGTGATTAGATCAAGTGTTATTTAATTTTTTATTAATAAGAATAGTTTCTGTTTTGTTTTGGTTAAATCTAAGATTTGAGATTTTACGATCTAATAATGTGGTCAATAGATGAATCAATATTTCCAATAGTTAATAAGATGTCATTGGCAAAAAGTAAAATTTTAGAGGAATAGTTCTCATTAACGTCAAAACTTTTTATATTTACATTGTTTCTTATAAAATTAGCAAATGGTTCTATTGCTAATGCAAATAATAGTGGGGATAATGGGCAATCTTGTCTAGTGCCTTTTAGAATTTAAAGTGGGCTAGATTAAAAAGCGCCAATTTTAATATAGGCTATAGAACTTTCATATCATTTCTTTAACAAATTTAAGATTTCCGAGGAGAAATTATATTCTTTTAATACCATGAATAAATATGTCCAGTTAATAGAATCAAATGCCTTATCTATATCTAGACTTATGAGTGATAGTTTTTTTTATTTGCAAAATCTATTAATGTTAAAAGTCTAATAATATTATCCTGAACTTTTCTGTTCAGTATAAAACCTGTCTGATCATTGTTTATTAAAGTCGGCATTATTTGATTTAATCTGTTTGCTAAAACAGACATAAATATTTTATAATCTATATATAATAGGGAAATAGGACGATATGAAGAAACAAGTATAGGGTCCTTATCTTGTTTTAGAATGGGAAAGATTAGTGAATATTTCCAAGAAGGAAAAAGTTTGTCACTTATTCAAAATTCCTCAAGTGCTTTCACTAATATCTTCAAAGCGGTATCAGGGAAAAAATTTATATCATTCACCTATTATGCCATCAAGAACAGGGGCTTTATTATTTTTAAGGATTTTGTATTCTTTCTTTAACTTCTATTACTGATATTGATTTAAATAATCTACTATTTTGTTCTTTAGAAAGTTTATTATTTATATTATTTTTTAGAAATTCTATTTTTGAACTATTACTGAAGTTTAGGTTTGTTTTATTCATTGCCTCATGATATGAATGAAAAATCTCTAAAATATCTTTTAGATCTGAAGAAGGTTTTGATTTGTGTTTAGATGTGTCTAATATTTCAACTGTGTGTTTACTCTTAAGTAAACTTTTAATTTTACTTGTTAATCTGTGCATATGTTTTGGATTAGATGAATATGATTGTAATTTTAACCTTTCTAAATTGATTGCTACTTTATGACGAATGATTTCTAAATTGTCGAGATTTAGTTGTTTTAATTCAAGATTCAAGCCCATTCTTTTGGGGTGTATATTCTTTTTTAAAGTGTCAATTTTCAATTGTAAATTTAATAATTCTTTGTCCCATTCTTTCCTTTTATGTAAATACCAGGTTTTTATTTTCCCATATATATAAGATTTTAAAGAGCCCCAAATAAACACTTTATTTGTGTTATTATTATTATTAAGTTCAAGGTAATGGTTCACTACCTTTATAAACCATTTTTTTAATCCTTTTATCTTAATAATATAGGCTGGCAGTCTCTGCCAATGAATAAGATCATTTGGTTTAATTTTAAATTTAAATATTATGGCATTGTAGTCGGACAGAGGGCATGAAGTAATCACGACATCTTGAGTCTTAGATAATAAGTTATCATATATAAACACTTTATCAATAACTGTCTGAGTACCATATCTATAAGAAAAGTGAGTGAAATTGAGAGATTTCTGTTCTTTGATCATGTATATGTCCTTTAGGTTATATAACGAGACAAAATTGATCAATATTTTGGCTGAAGCAGGTATCTTAACATTGCTAACTTTAGTGGTATCTTTAGGTGATAGAATACAATTAAAATCCCCTGCCAAGATGATATCTCCTTTAGAATTTACTGTTATTACTTCCAAATATTTATTTGCCCATTTAGCACCAATACCAGGTAACCAATACATACTCGCTAGTGTAAAATATTTCTTATTTAATTCCAATACTATTAAACACAACATACCATTTTTATCAGATAAACTGTCAATTATTTTAGGTATTGGTAATGAATTTTTCCACAAAATCATGGTTCCTCTTCTCTTTGTTTTGAAATGAGATTCTACTAGAATATTATAACCTTTAAAAGACATTTTTTTCTAAATCTTTCTGAATAATATGTGCTTTTCAAAAATATAATGTCAGCTTTATTAGATGTTACATATTTGACTAATCTTCCTCTTTTATCAGGGTTATTAAGGCCATTTACATTCAAAGACAGCCATTTAAACCCAGACATTGATTATTGTTATGCTTTTGATGGATAAATACTATTTTGGACTTAACTAACAAGTAATGTTCAGAGAAAATGAAAATATAACTATATACAAATATATCCATGGAGCAACTAGTTCCTGGATTGATGAAAAACTCATCAATACCACCCTCTATCTTCCTTAGTGCTCAAGATTATCATTCTCCAATGCTACTACCTAATATTTTATTGAATCAACAAACTACAACCTATTAACTCTCCAGGATGAATAAGTATTACTATGTGGCAGATAAAATGATTGAATTAAGACTACTACCCTAGAATTTAATCATTTCTATATATAGAGTACTAATATATACACTTTTAAGAAAGACATAGAATTCTTATTTGTTAAAAAAATTGTGATTAAATATGTAGAGGTAGTTATAACATGGAAGTTATATATTAAATTTTCTAAATGATATTATTTAAAATAATATTATTGCAAGAATTCCTTTATCTTATTATTTGTTAGCTTTTTGTAATATTACAAATTCATTGTGATAACATCCTTTCAATATTATCAAAGGAAAAAAACACCACCGTAACAGGTACAAGCATGCAAAATCTGAAGGTAATGCTACTCAATGCTAGAAGTCTAAACCTCAAAATGCACTCTCTCAAGGCACTCCTAAAAATGGAGAACATCGATATCTGTGCAGTAACTGAGACCTGGTTCAAGGCTCCAGAGAGCACCCCTGCAATACCAGGCTACAACTCTTACCACACTTTTCGGCCACCAAACCAGGACCGAAACACTAAAGGTGGAGGAGTGTCAATATTCACCAAGGATATTCACACCACCAGGATAGTTGGCCAACACAATGTGTCTGAAATTCTCCAAGTGCAACTAACACTAGGTAAGACTGCAATCCAAATTGTAGCTTGCTACAGATCCCCACCATACCCCAAGATTCTCACTACACCTTTCTAAACATATTGGAAAATATTAAGATAGAACCAAACACCCTAATACTGGGTGATTTTAACTACCCTGCCATTAACTGGGAAAACTACTCATGTCCCAACACCTTTAAGAACGGTTCTTGGAATTCATAAATTCTAATGCCCTGGATCAACTAATCCATAGTCCCACCAGGGCTCCAATATCCTAGACCTGGTCATTACCAACATGGGAAATCAATGCTCCATACCTATGGTCACCCCTAGTGAGGTCTGACCATAAGCTAATCACCCTTAACATCCACATCCCACCCCACCCCCAGTAAAGAAACCACCATAAAACTTCTCCAAAGCCAACTTCATGCTACTCAAGTCAGAAGTGACAAACTTCATAACACCCATGCAGACGGGAACTGAAAGTTCAACTGCTGAATCCTACACTAAGGCACTGTACGAGCACATCCACTCATGCATGAATCGTGCCATCCCAAATAGAACCAAAATGCTCTCATCCAAAAAAGGAAGCCAATCTGGTGGTCCCCTGCCATAAACAAACTTTACAACAAAAGGAAGAAGCTTTTGCAGAAAAGAGGAAAATCCCAGGATGCAAAATACTCCCTTACTGGCCCCAGTAAGAAACTGAGATGCCTCATAAAATCCTCCAAAGCTAGTTACGAAAATAAAATTGCCAAAGATTCCAAAGACAACCACAAAGCATTCTATAACTATGTCAAGAATCTAAATGGCAATGCTCAGATCTGCGCTGAGCTAAAACAGAATGGCATTAAATATACTGATCCAAAGGATATTGCCAATATCCTGGCAGATCGATTCAGTGCCAACTTCACCCCCCTCTCACCCCCTAAATGGCCCATCTCAATACCGGAAAATTGCCAAATTCCAGTAATAACGGCCACACAGGTACAAAACGCACTCTCTAAAGCCAAGAATACAGCATCCATGGGACCAGATGACATCCCGGGCTGTGTACTACATGAACTACAATATGAACTGGCACCTCACCTAATTGTCATGTTTAATCATAGCCTCACCTCAGGTTTCGTGCCCACCGAGTGGCGCAGAGCTACAGTTATCCCAATCCACAAGGGGGGATCCACCTTGGATCCCGGAAACTACCGTCCCATCAGTCTGACAAGCCTTATCTGCAAGGCCAAGACATTGGCAACCTTCAAACACTGGACCCCACCCAGTTTGGGTTTGTGAAGGGCCGATCTTGTCTCCTGAACCTGATTGACTTCTTTGAATCAGTCTCCAGAGCCATGGACAAGGGTAAGGTGGTCCACACAGCCTATCTAGACCTTGCCAAGGCCTTTGACACCATCCCCCACTCTGGAATCATAGATAAACTTACTAAGTTGGGCATTAATCCCTATGTCACCCAATGGGTTGCTAAATGGCTTACTGATAGAACCCACACTGTAAAAGTAGCCGACTCCAAATCCAGCTCCAGACAAGTGACAAGTGGAGTACCTCAGGGTTCAGTCCTGGGGCGCTCTTGTTTGGCATTTACTTCTCTGAAGTACAGGTCAACACTAAGGGACTCTGGCTAACAAAGTTTGCAGATGACTGCAAACTGGGAGCCATTATTGAATCCCCAAATGATGTGGATACTCTACAAAAGGGCCTTACAGAAACAGATGCTTGGTGCCAGAGCCATGGGCTCAAGCTCAATGCCAAGAAATGTATTGTTATCCCCTTTGGGAAAAATATGTATCCATGAATTACCATATAGGTGGCAGTACACTAAACACAGAAAGTGTGATAAGAGACTTAGGGACACAGGTGGACAGTGGTCTCACCTTCGATAACCACATCGCCACAACAATCAGGAAATCCTTCTATGTGGCACACCTCATCACGAAGGGCTTTTCATCCAGAAAAAAGGAGGTCATTGTCCCACTGTACTCATCCCTCATTAGACCCATTATAGAATACAATGCCCCATTTGGTATGTACCTCTCAAGACATCTGCAACAACTGGAAAGGCCTCAGAAATACCTCACTAAAAGAATCACAGGCCTAAAGCAGATGCCCTACACTGACTGCCTTAAAAAACTCCAGCTATACTCTGTCGCATATCGTCTACTCAGAGGCGATCTCTGCTTAACATACAAGGCCATGTCAAACCCAGAGCTGTTGGACATGCTACACTAAAGAAATCCCAATCCCTCAGAGCTACACGCTCCAGGGATCTAAACCTTGTCATCACAATAAACAAAACATGCTGGAGGGATAGGTTCCTGACCCAGAGACTCCCCAGACTCTGGAATAGATTGCCCATACATGTCAAGCAGAATGCCTCTTTGGACCTCTTCAAGAGGAACCTTGACGATTGGATGGGAGAAAGGAAATTCACCCCAGGGATCACGTCAGTCGCCCTGCTAGACAGGGGTCCAGGAAAGTAAATAATGTGGGAAGAAATAGCCAGGGAATTGTTATGGCTAGGCTTGTATAGGCCCTAGGGCTGATAGCCTAGTACCAACCTATGAACCTATGAATCTTACTTATTTATTTCTAGAATTGTTTAAGAGATATCCATTTTATAAACAATAGTTCTATTTTCTTTCCTCTCTATATCAAATTATGTTCTAAGCTTACCTAAGTATTCCCTTTACATAAATATCTTAGATACAACTGAAATATGGTGCTAGGTTTTTGTAATGTGGAAAAGCATCTATTACCATGAATAATGTAATTATCAAATTTTTAAGAAAGTTGTCCTTAAACTTGTATCATGACATAGTACTTCATATTTCCTTTTGTCTGTTCTATAATAATACAGATCTTAAGCTACTATATTACATTAAATCAAAACCTACTTATCCAGGAATTCAATAAAGAAGTATATATATATAAATATAAGAACATCTGTCATGTAACATACAATCCTGTATGAACTTATAAGTGATATCACAACTATGTTAATATTTACTTATGTGAAAAATGATGAAACATATTTATTTTGATATCTATCTAAATATTTTAAGTAAAAAATACATTAACCTATACAGTTTGTTTAACAAAAGAATGATGGGCATCAAGTAGAACCTATGAAGTTAAAAACTTTGAGAAACAATTTTCAAGATAGTTTGTGTAAGAGAATCAGCATATTAATATTTAACCTTCAGGCTTATTGCCCTCTTGCATAACACATACAAGCACCAGTTTTTAAAAGATATCTGATTCATATTAAATAATTTCCTAAGATATTAAAGATATTTAAAAAAAGAGGTTTTAATGAACTTTACTGAACAAGGTAACATTTTAGTTACATATATCTTTATGTAGTTATATAAATCTGGGAAATCACTAAAAACATTAACTTTGCTTTCCAAAGATGTGAGTCTAATGAAATTATGCTGTGAAGCTTGATATTAATATAAACATCATACAATGAAGTTGCAGCTTTTATCATTCAAAGACATTTCAGTTTTAGATGTTATACTAATAATGTGTTTCCTTTGGTTATCTTTTTTAACAAAATACATTAACAAAATTGACCAATATTTTTTGGTCAGCGTGGCAGTAGTTATCATGCAACATATCTGTTGCTAGAAAATGTAGCCTACAAACTGTGAAACATTCACTATTTTATGAATATTATGAAAGTGTCAATGTTTACTTCATCTTCTCTACAGATTTGTCTCTTATTTGATAACAGCTAAGCAGGTAGCATTACAAATAAAGGTAATCAGTGAAAATGCCATATTCTACCACCAACCTAAATAGCTGCAAGTGGTTTAGGTAGATCAAAATTTCACCTTTCACTGTGTGCCCAACAAAACGCAAACTATTTAATAGAAAAGCAGTTAAAAGGTGAAGACTACCCTTAGAATTAACAACTGTCTTGATGTCCTGACAAAAAATAGCAACTGTAAGTCAAGAGCAGCCATCCACTCTCCGCGCTGCCCCCCCAACAGTCTCCTACCACTACCACTAACTAACGAGGAGAAAGCAGCAGTACTGCAATAACCAAGACAAATCTCCAAACAGAACTGCCTCCTTTTCTTTGGATCCAATGCTTTGCCTGTCCCGATAGATCATTTCACCTTCTTATATCAGTATTTTCTATTTATTGTAGTGATCTGCCTATAACCTTGGCTTCCCTGTCCCAGCAGTATTGCCCTCCACCCACAACTCAGAGACTCAGTAACATTGGAGATGAAAATGTCGAGGTGAAAGCACAGAAAATATATAGCCACCCCCTAGTCACCACCTCTTCTCTTCTCCTGCATTTAAATTTGTTCCCCACTTTAATAATAAACACCACATTAGACCCCGGTAGATGAAATATTTCAGTGACTTTATATTTATTGCACATGTCGCTTGCTGCTCTGCTAACCGAAAAGGACCAAATGACCTAGCCTGTATTCTCACTGTAACTGTTAGTCACAACTGCCATCTAGTGTTCAAGCGTGAACTACTTTGTATAACATGTCTTCAGTAAAAATTATTATGAAGGGAATAACATAGACATCAACATTAGTTAGAAAAAAGTACCTTTGTACATGTCTGTGTTTTTTATATACTTTTCTTTAGCACTATTGGTATGTAATACAGAATTCAGTTGTTCCGCTTTTTATCCATGTGATATTTTCTGGTTATGTGAATATGTGACCAAAGTTCATGGGACAGAAAGAGACTTTGTGAGAATACATGTTTAAGTCTTTTGTATTGCGAAGAAGATCTCTCTGAGAAGTCTCGAGGAAACAGTCCTTTTTTTTTTTTTAACACTTGAATTTTGGCGGTTAGAAGCTTGAAATGGGGAGTCTGCAGAATGTTATGATAACTGTTCATGAGATACTCGTGATGAATATTTAGTGAAAAAGAAAACAAAACAGAATATTTTACTCAATACGCATATATATGGAGAACAAAAACAACTTTGCCCTGTTTTATATACATATAAAATTCTTTGTATTTACTAATTTCACTAGCCAGTATACTTGAAATCAAACATATAAAATCCCATGTCTTTTGATACATGTTCCACCAATTTCGATAAGAAAACATTCTTTATCAGCAGATGTATTTATACACCACATCTGATAATGACACAAACCTTTCAAGTATGCGCAAAGGATTTTTGACATGTCATGAAGCATTTTTAGAGAAGGCCGATCTCCTCTAGCATAATTGCCAACAATTTCCAATGCTTTTTAAACTATCTAGTATAAATCACATCAACTGATCAGCAACATCAGCTTAGATCTAAAAAGATCTAAGTATAACATGTCATTTAAAAGGAAGGAAACCTCACTGATGTATAAAGAGGCTATATTATCTCACTTAAACGCACTGAAATGAGGAACTCTCATTTCACATATCAGAGCGATCTATACCATTGGAATCTAATATACATATAATGTCTGGTATTAAGGGGTTTTTGTTTTAATTAACATTTTGATGGTATTGTTAAGTCACCCCTAGATAGCTGTCAACTAAAAATACGCTCTGTCAAGGAAAAAAATAAAATTTTAATGTCTATATATATCCTTCTAGCGTATTTGTATTAGAAGTTTTTAAATAGCAAATAACTTAAAAAATAAGCATAATTTATAAAGATTAAATGACTTTTACCTTAACATATATGTTTTTCCCAGATGTAGGTGATTTACAGCAATGAAAATTCTGGTGTATGAAGGAATTGTGGAAGTGTTTCATTTATATTATTTACCCTTAAGCTTCTTGCTTGTTTTATCATTCAATGCCATTTTACCATTTGTTGCCTGCTTTTTTAAACTAGGTAACGAGATGTCCATATCTTCGATATTTTTCAAAATCGCATTCTTTTTCACATATTCAGAGGCATCTTCAAGATTATTGAATATTTTTATTCCTTCTGAAAAATGTATCTTAACTCTGGCAGGAAAAATGATTTGTGCTTTAATTTCAGCTCTCTTCAGATTTTTAATGAGAAGAATGCAGGCTTTTCTTTTGGTTATTATAGTAGTAGTATAGTCATTGTCAAATCTTATGTTTCAACCGTTAATTTGTATAGGATTACCTGACCACACTGTTCTCAGGATTAAGTCCTTGTCTTGCGATGATAAAAATTTTACAATGATGGATCTTAAAGCATTTGGATTTTTTGACAAAGACATATTTGACAATGACCTGTCTGCTCTCTCTATCCCAAAAGAGAGAGATTCAGGTAGGTTTAGTGTCTTAGGTAACCAGTCATTCAAAAATTGTATTATGTTATTTCCTTCCATTTTTTCAGGTATGCCGTATATTTTAATATTATTTCTTCATGATCTTGACTCTAGGTCCTCCATTTATCTGAAAGTAAGATGTTTTGCTTTAGTAAGAAGTCAATCTGGTTATCATTTTCATGCTGTCTTCCATCTATTTCATTAAGAGATTCTTCGATTTCTGTTATCTGGTCTATGTGTCTTGTAATTATCTCCTTAAATTCTTCGATCTGTTTTCTATTTTCTTTCTTCATATTTTCCATGATTTTTTCTAAATTATCCATTTTCATGGAAAGATCTTGAATACTGGATATTATTGTTTGTAATTCTTTCTTCATGGAAGTTTCCTGGAGAGAGGCTTTTGAATGACTCATGGCTGAGAGAGTCTGTTATATTCAACAGCTGTACTTCTGACAGGATATAGTTCACTTTCTATTCACCAAAATTTAATTATTTGTGGAAAAAATTAATCCACTGTATCTAAATATATAGGTGAAAGAAAACTTAGATGTTTTTGAAATAATATTAAGATAAGCTCCTGTCAGAGAAATTCCTATTAGGCAGAGCATCAAAAAAGTGCTGTTATCTCTCTGACATCTTGGCAACGCCCCCACACAGTGTTTTTTTTTCACAGGTACAAGATACAAGGTTTGATTCTCCTGAAGGGGAAATTGGCTGGGCTTAAAATGGTCCACAAGGGGAGTTAGTCTAGTACTTACTCATAAAGTTACCATAGTTCTGCTTTACATTAACAACCAAAACAAAATTTTACATACGGTACATGGAAACAGAGCCACCTGCACCCTAAAGAACTTATGCAATTTATCACAATACATTTAAATTAAAATAATACATTGACTGTATTATATAGATTAGAAAACAAGACCGAAACAGATCACATGACCTATTTACTGAAGGTGGACAATGAAAATAATTTATCTCAGTGCAGTACCAGGATGTTGATGGATAAAAAAACCTGACTACAGCTCAGATAACTCAAGGAGAAACTGGACTGTGGGGTGGGCGAGGGAGATGTAAATAAGTGGATTACATCAGCTCATCCATCCCATGAGCAGAATGTAGGTTTTTGCTTGTGACCAGGAAGTTAAACTGCAATCAGAAGCAGGTTGATAATTGGTTGGCAGTGGAGAGAGAACTGGAGCTGATACGATGCATGATGATGTGTATGACATCGCTCTTGGACCACCTCAGTTAAGCTTCCCCATCCCTTACAAAGTAAAATCCCCACCATGGCTGCATATAAAACATTTTCCTCATGACTCTTACCCTTCAAGGGGGCAGTGACTCACTAAGGTTCTGCAAGAATAAAATAAGTACCTTCTGTATAAATAGGTTCATAGATTCATATGTATTTACTAGGCTAACAACTACATGGGCCTTTTTAAGCCTAGCCATACATCCCAAATCTCTGATGAGTTCTGGTATCCTTGATAAGTGTAAGCAGGAGCTTTAGGGATGAAGCATTTACAAGCAGGGGTCTGGAAAATGAACCATTTACAGGCTGCTTTTGTCCATTAGAGACAGAGGTGCCAAACCAGAGATGAATTTCCTGTTCCAATCCAACTGTCAAAGTTACACTTGAATTGAATTAGGGAGGAACTTGGATAGGGAGCCTGTTCCACAGATGGGGTAGTCTCTGGGATACATACCTATCTCATAAACCAAAAAAGTGATAAAAGTGCCCCAAAATGAACCAATAAAAGAAAAATAGGCACTGGTATACTTACAGGAAGAGGCTTAATATATAAAATATATTAGAGAGGAACACACATTATAATAATGGGGTGGATATTTAAACAACAGGAAAGGTACATATAAATGTGGTAACTACAATCAGTGTTCATATATATGGACATGAGACACAATACATTTAAAATGTACGAATAGTTATATTAGTACTATAGGGTACGCAAATTGTAATACTAAAGGGGTGATATATGTAGCCCTATGCAATGCATGTGATTCATTCTATGTTGGAAAAACGAAAAGAAAATTAAAACAAAGAATGTATGAACACAGATATAATATTAGGAGAATGAATGAAAATAATGCTTTGTTTAAACATAGACAAGTGTGCAACAGGGCTGAATTTTGTTTCTTTGTAATTGAAGTTATACCTATAGATCTCAGAGGAGGACCCTGGGAAACAAGGTTAGAGTATAGGGAGCTTTACTGGCAATTAGTCTTGGAAGCCAGCAACAACCTAGGGTTGAATGATACAGTTTCACTGTTACCTGTATTAAAGCTTAGATCAGTCAAACTGTAACAAACACTTATGAAGTAATTTCTTTATAAAGATTACACAACTGTAAATATGTTTATATTTATATTACATTTTTATTTAATCACACATTTTAAAGTTTTAAAGACAACAATGGTTTTATCAATCTATATGGTTAAGACTTTTTTACTGTTCATTTTAGATTTATGTGTATTTTCATGTTTGTCCAATAGATGGTGCTCTCATATTATTTTATTTTATCTACAAATTAATTTTCTTGTAGTACTAAATTGTATTTATTAACTTATTTATATATTCTATTTTATTCACTCATTCACAGTTCAGAATAACTAGGGAATATGATGTTTTATAAAAGGTTTATGCAAATGTTAAAACGATTTTGATTCCACTTGGTATGCCAATTTTTTTTATTTTAATATTCATGATTCATTGTGTGCATCTTTCGGCTTTTCCCGGTTAGGGGTCACCACAGCGGAACTCCGGTCCACTAATGATTGGCAGTTGATTTTTTTATGTGCCAAGTTGCTGGCCCTGACGCACAACCTTCAACGAAGGTATGCCCATTCACGCATATCTCCACACAGAAGACGCACTAGCTGAGAATTGAACGAGACAACGTTTTGCTGTGAGGCGACAACGCTACTGCAGCACCACCACTGCAGGTACAATATTCATGATTCATTAACATATTTAATTTATTATAGTGTATTGGTTAATTAGGTGGACAAAAAGGTTTTTAAACAAGCTTCAAGGGTTAATACACTCATCTGATGAAGTTTTTATGATGACAATATTAAAGGAGTGTGTGAACAACATTTATATGTTTCTGTGGTTTCTGCTAATAAAGAAACTTGTGTTGGAACTGGTTGGAATCTCCGGTGCCTATTTTTCATTTATTGATACATACCTATCTCTCCAGCAGGCCCTATTTATATCACAGGCAAGGTTTAAGTCTTTAGAATGGGTAATTCTGGTACTGTTTGTTTTGTGGACATTCAGGGGGTCCATCAGAGTGGGGTCTGACATGCCCTGTATGCCAGGCATAGATCTCCCCTCAAAAGCCTGTAGGAGACAAAATACAGGAATAGGGTCTTGAGGCAGTCTGCATAGGACATATTACTTATGCAATATATTATTTTAGTGAGGAACCTCTGTGGACATTCCAGTTGTTGGATATGCCTGGTTAGGTGCATACCAAAGGGGGAATTGTACTCAATGATAGGTCTGATGAATGCCAAATACAGTGAAACAATGACTTATTTGGACTTAAATGCCATACCTTTGTTTTTAAGTTGAACAGCATAGAATGATTTCCTCACCACTGTGGACATGTGATGATCAAAGG
The DNA here is from genome assembly GCF_019279795.1 of Protopterus annectens. NCBI lineage: Eukaryota > Metazoa > Chordata > Ceratodontiformes > Protopteridae > Protopterus > Protopterus annectens. Next base: position 276,552,212 of record NC_056732.1, read on the forward strand.
CTAGATTACTATCTATGTGTGTTCCTAAGTCCCTGACTACTGGGTCATCTCTAAGGGGTGTGTTGTCAATATAATAGTTACCAAGGATGGATGACTTCCCAAAGGATACTATTATGCATTTCTTGGCATTTAGTTTTAGTCCATGGCTCTGGCACCAGTTGTTTGTCTGTGACAGCCCCTCCTGGAGAACATTTGTATCAGTGTGCGATTCAATGACTGCTCCTTATTTGCAATCATCTGCAAATTGAGTCAGCCAGAGATCATTGACATTGGCCTTGACTTCTGAGAAGTAAATGCCAAAAAGGAGAGATCCAAGGACTGATCCCTGAGGGACTCCACTTATGACTGGCCTCTTTGTAGAGGTAGACTCCCCAATTCTAGCTTCCTGGGTCCTGTCTGTGAGCCAGTTGGCTATCCACTGGGTGATATATGGATTTATACCTAACCTCTTGAGTTTGTCAACAATGTTAAGTGGGGTATTGTGTCAAATGCCTTGGACAGGTGAAGGTAGGCAGTGTGAATGATGTTGCCCTCATCCGTTGCTTTGGTGACCTTCTCAAAGAAGTCCACCAGGTTGAGTAGGCATGATCTGCTCTTTACAAAACCAAACTGGGTTGGGTCCAGTGTCTGGAGGTTTACTATCTCTCTATTGATCATCTCCATGATAATTCTTTCCATGACTTTACATATAAGATTAGTGAGACTTATGGGCCTGTAGTTTCCAGGGTCGGTAGATCCCCCCCCTTTATGCAGAGGAATGACTGTTGCCTTTCTACGTTCATGAATACATAAAGCCTGTTTAGAGGCTACAACTAAATAGTAATTCCAGAGGCCCTGATAGGTCATGTTTCATGCTATTTAGAAGGCATCCTGAGATATTGTCTGGGCCCATTGATGCAGTGTTCTTTGTCTTAGAGAGAGCATAAAGGACCTGTTCCCTAGTGATAGTAGGGGGGTTTATATTTGATGATATTTCCTGAGGGAAGGCTGAGGGGGAGAGTGGAGTAAAATTGGAGCTGTATTTATCAGCCAGGATGTTTGCTATATCTTCTGGTTCACTATAGGTGGCTCCATTTACAATGAGCTCTGCACACAATTGTGTATTGCCTTTGAAGTTGCAAACATAGCTAAAGAATGCTTTGTGGTTGTCCTTGGCCTGGGAGACCAAACTTACCTCAACTTTGGCTTTGGTAGACTTTACTCTGAGTTGTTTGTTTAGTTTGATGAGAGTGCTTTTATCCTGCTGGGTGCTGCCCTTCCTAATTTTTGCCATGATTTTCTTCCTCCTGTTATACATCTGACTGATTTCCTGATTCCATCAGGGTGGCTTGTTTTTTGAGTTAGTTTGTACTTCTAACTGGTGGGTACAGCTGCCTCTATGCAGCTATTAACATACTTCTACAGAGTTTCTGTGAACAGTTCTGCATAGGCAGCAGTGTTCTCAGGGTTTATAGGGGCTTGAAATTTTGCCAGGTTCTCACTTAATAACAGGAGGTTAGCCTTAGAATAGTTCCTGAATATTCCCGGTTTAACTGAGGATCCAGATTTTATTTTTACTTCAAAGGACACCATTTTGTGGTCTGACCTTACCGGGAAAGGCATTACAGTAGGGGGTGTGCAGCACTCTCCCATATTTCTGAGGACCAGATCCAGTACGGTTGCACCCCTGGTTGGTGTATTGACTATCTGGTCCAGGGAGTCTGTGTTTGAAAAATCCAGGAATCTCTGTGCATGTACGTTTGATGTCATATAGGATTCCCAGTTAATAGTGGGGTAATTAAAGTCACCCATGAATACGGTATTGTGTTGGATGGTTAGTGTTACTAATAAGTTTAAATACATGGTATGTTTTTCCTGGGTCATAGATTGGGACCTATAGCTTGCAAAGAAGTGGTATTGGATTTTACCTATGGTGATTTGAACGTGGTGCAGCTCAGGTGCATTGTCCTGTTTGACCAGCCTTGAAGTATATTTATTTTTGATGTAAATAGAGACACTTCCACCTTTAGTCCTTGCCTGTGAAGTGGCTGGTCTAAATGTGTGGAAGGCATTATAACCCTGCACTGTTGGTATGCTGCCCATGGCTTTAAACCATGTCAATGAGATTGTACAGATACCAGCATTCTCTAGAGTAAAGAGAGCTTCCAGGGAGTGCAGTTTTTTGTTTAGGCTCCTAGCATTGAGCACTAATGCCTTTAGATTTTCTTGGTTTTGATTTGTTATGTCAGAAGTACTTTCAGTTTGGCATTGCCTAAAAAAGCCACTATGGGGGAAGACAGTGTTTTAGCTAATATTCAAAAGCTTTGAGGAGAGAGGTGCAGACCATCCCTGGCAAAGTAGCATGGTCTGTCCATGTTGACAAATATTGCACCCCCTTAGAATGACACCAGAAACTAAGCCAATTATTAAAGTCAATCATCTTTTGTTTGTATTGTGGCATCATCCTTGGAGAAGGTAAAATGCTGCTCAATGCTAGGCTCATACCAGCCTGAGACACATATTACGAAAGTTTTATGATGTCTCTCTTCATATAGTCTAGGGAGGTACATCTCAAGTCATTTACTCCCACATGGACTGTAACTGAGCCATATCAGTAATTGCGATCCAATGACCTGAGTGCATGCATAATGTGGGGGAACCTAACCCTTGATAAGCAACTGACCGTAACTTTCTCCTTACTCAGCCTGGCGACAGAGACACCAGATACACATCAATGAGATTAGGTTGATCAACAGCTAACACAACCTCAGTTCCCCTGATGGATACTTTTGGAGCAGGATTTCTTCAAGAAAGAAGATGGGTGTCCCTTGAGGATCCTGCTTGACATTCTGCATATATTTTCTCTGTTTTCTGCATATGATCATTCCTCATTTATCAATGAAGCTATAGAAGACTAATGTCTGCCCTCTTTGGATACCAAAAGTTCTGACATCTACAATCACCTCTACCTACCTGCAGTGTTGTTGATCCTTTTGTTCTCCCTGCCAGTTAGCTACTCTGTACTCACTCTGTTGGAAAAATAAATGAGGTGCATACACATATGTATGCCTCAGCAGCTGATATGCATGAATGCACAACAAGGCATGTGCACTATATATCTTCCTGAAGTGCAGCCAAAGAAACATTGCATTAGTATATTTAGATGTGTTGTGGGTAGACAGGTACACTGGGCATGTGGGGAGCTCATACAGATCAGAACAGTGCTGTGTTATTTCTTGTGTGGTGACAGATGAAGCCACAATGAGAGTACACATTCACTTGCTGTATCACATGGGATAGTGGCACATTAGTGCTGCATACAGTGCCCTGTTCATGTGCAACACACCAGTGAGCAAGCAGTTTTTTATATGGACATGTGCAGTACTTCTGCATTGTCTGTGTAATCCAGACATCGCACTGCAAATTCCACAAACACAACTCCACCCACAAATTATGCACTATATTGTGCTAGGCATAAAACAAAGAACAGTACAACAGTCTGTGCTCCTGAACTAGGCACATATGTACATATAGCATTATGCCAAAGCCTATTGCACCACCCTTGGAATGCATTGTGCACTCTTCTAACAGATTCTGGCCACATTATCACCGGAAGCACAGTAGCTACACAGTATCATATGTTGGGATGTTGCATTTTTGATGTGTGCATTAAGGAATGACAAAGAGAGAACCATGATGCACACATGCATGTCCAAAGACATGTCTAATATTGCACAAATAGTAGGAATGATATTGTTTTTCATATATACACCTGCCACAGGTGAACACAATATATATGTGTTGTACAAGGCTGATTGTGTATTGCAAATTATGTGGCACTATGTTGCTGAAAATAAATCATAAAAGGTATGGCATGAGACAGATATGCAGAGTGCAAATGACTAAACATAAACAGCATTACTGAACCACAATATCTACTGCATGCCGTGAACATCCATGGTGCTCTTTATGCACACCATGGTATGGGCAACAAAACTGTTGTTCAGGGTGATGACCATTACAGAAGGCAAAATGCCACAGAACATTGTATAGCACAGTAAGAAATACATGAAGACAATTAAACATTTGTCAAAGTTAAGAAAGAACCCCCCCCAAAACAGGGTTTAATCAAAACAGATAGACTATAGTTATCCTTCTCATCTACTATATATCTTAAAGGAGACTTACAAACCAAAAACATTGCCAGAACTGTACCTAGGTCATATGTCACCCTGGGAGTTCCCTAGACTGGCACCTCCACTTGTTCAACCCATAGTTGAGGACCAAAAAAAGTCACTCTGAAATATAAGTGCAGCATGCTGTCTGTTACACCTGTAGCAAGCTGATTATGCAGTTACTGACCTCACAAATGTAGTACCAGCATTCATTAAAGAAGCCATGATATCACCCACAACTTTTTATATGAATCCTCATACTGCTCTTGTCCCCCATCGGCAGCTGTCATTCATACCTTGTGCCTGGGGTAGCCATCCCTTTACTTCCCCCTAATTAAGGATTTTAACAAGACCACCTCTTGTGCTTGCCATCTAGTTAAGAATAAAATGACCTTTACTAAAGCCTAATTGAACCAGTTTAGTATGCTCTTAATCATTGAAATTGTCTTCCTGTAAGCAAAGAGTTCGGGACTGATAGCATTTAACATATGTAAACTCTCAAGATCTCATAATTGAATTACATAGTCCATTAATGTTTCATAATATTAATTCAAAGGCATGCAAGACCCAAGAGAGAAAATTAGTAGCTGTAAAGGTAAAGGGCATTAGGTGTCTTGAGACAGTCTTCAATTCCCTTTCACACCCCTCATCCTGAGATCAAATTAGACAAAGTCCTCTTGGAACTTTCCAGAATTAACTGCTACTACTAAGTACTTCTATGGGTTCATAAAATATCCCTGGATGCATGACTGGAAGAATAAAGTCCCATTTAGCAGAACCCTTTCCAGCTCAAGTCTGTCCATTAGCTATGGCCCTGACAAGTAAAGAGTGGCAGTTGTGATACTCTTGCATGAAGTTGGCCCCTCTACTGACCCTAGGAATTACAGGCCTATTAGTCTCACTAATATTACTTATAAGGTTTTGGAATATTTTATAGCTGAACAAATAAACAATAATATAAGTGATCTTATTTCCCCTGGATAGATGCATTTCAGCTTTTTAATAGTGAGTCATGCCTGCTTAGTCTGGTTGAGTTCTTTAAAATGATTACAGGACTCATGGATTAGGGGCATACAGTGTGCATTACTTATCTGGATCTTGCCAAGATCCTTGACATATTTACCCTGCTGGAATTGTTGAGAAACTCTCCCAGCTCCACATTAATTCATACATTTCGCTGGATTGATAATTGCCTGTCTGACAGAATCTATACTGCTAAGACTGGGGGTATTTGCTCCAGACAGAAAAATCTCACTACTGGTGTTCAACAAGTATTTGTCCTTGTTCCCCTCCAATTTGGTATATATTTCTGAGAAGTAAAAGCTGATGTTAAGGGACAATGACAAACCTAGTTTGTTAATGATCGCAAACTGGGGGCCAGTTATAAAATCCCATTTTGATACTCAATTTCTTCAACAAGAGTTGGACTGACTGAATGCTTGGTGTGCTTGGTATGTTAATCATAAGCTTAAACTCAAAAGCAAGAAATATAGCATTGCTCTCACTTATCATATAGATAACATTCCTCTTAAATCTGACACAATCATTAGTTACTTGGGTATATATGTTGATAGCAGAATCTCTTTTAAGTACAATATCTCCATGGTAGTTACAGCATTCATCTGCCTTACACAGCTTATCCTTCATGGTACCTTCTCAATGAAAATAAGCTATAGTCCCACTTTATCCCTCCCTTTCTAGATCCATCATCTAATATAATGCACTCGTCATCATGTAGCCCTCCAAGCACCTAAACCAGCTTCAGAGTTGCTAATGTTTCCCTACCAAAAACATTTCAGGTATCATTACTTACCCTTAGTTACTCTAACAGACTGAAAGCTCTGTCCCTCCACTTAGTGGCATACAGACTTCTGAGGAATGATCCTTGCTTAACTTTCCTTGCTATGTACCACACAGCATTGTTTGAACTCTTTCACCTAAACAGAAATGGTAAAGCAAAACCCCATTCTAGAGACTTATGCCGATACTATCAACTCATCAATGAAAGATGGTGTCAACAGATAAATAACCCAATATATCACTGTTTTTGGAATAGGGTTCCTTTACATATCAGCAATTTACGTTTATATCAACCTTTCAAACCAGCTTGGATGACTGTATGAGTGATGGCAAATTTTCATCAGTGATATGTGGAGAAAGTGTAGTTAATGGGAGACACTGTAAGTCTCCCATCAGTATTTTATGTGACTGGGCTTTTTGATGGTCTCCTTTGGCTGTAAGCTTAGTAAGAACCCATGACTATCCCCACAATGCTACCCCCCCAAACAATAGTTATCCCTGAAAAGAAAAGTTACAAGCATGTGTATCAGCCATAAATGATGAACTACTATCAAAATAAAAGTGAATAATGTTAAGGTCATGTCACTTCAAGTACCCCTCCCTCCAAAAAAATCTAACTCATATCTTTAAGTCCACAGCTCTGTTCTACATTACTCCCCATAACAATAAAACAACATCTTTCTAAGGAGGGATCCATTATGTTATATAAAGTTTGCAGTTTTGGTGCTGTTGTGGTGCAGGTTAGAAGACAGCTGATGAGGAACTAGAAAAATGTTTGTGGGGGTCCTCACCTTATCAGCATTACTGCAAGCTTTCTGTTCTGCTCTGTTCTGTTATATTTAATGAAAAACTCTTTAATTTTGCTGTTAGTACCATTAATTATTTTTACTGTTTATTATTTTCTCTGTTTATAACCTCAGAATGAGACACAATTTCACATAGTTCCACATACATATAATATTACAGTACTTTAGAGAATGGGCAACCTGTACATTGCCACTTTGACTGGAAAAAGAACATTTTCCAGCAGGGCGTTAATGTTCAAGTAATGACTAATGAAAAATGAGTATACCGGTTAATGGAAGAATATTACGCTGCTGTGAAGCTTGGATTGTAACGAAGCTAACGGTCACCATTATTTTATGCTCATCATGTAGTGGATTCATCATGTAGTGATTTTGCTGTTTAGCAAGGGTAAAATAAAAAAAAATAGAAAAGTGTGTGTGTGTGTGTGTGTGTGTGTGTGTGTGTGTGTGTGTGTGTGTGTGTGTGTGTGTGTGTGTGTGTGTGTGTGTAAGTGTATGTGTATATGTGCATTACAGTGAGATCGATCCAAGTATTATTTTACACTCAGTAAGGAGCACTTTTCCTGTTTAATGAGGGTAAAATTAAAAGAAACATTAAATAAATAAATAAAGAAAAATGTGTGTGTGTGTGTGTGTGTGTGTGTGTGTGTGTGTGTGTGTGTGTGTGTGCGTGTGTGTGTGTGTGTGTGTAAGTGTGTATATGTGCATTACAGTGAGATGATCCAGTGTGTGTGTGTGTGTGTGTGTGTGTGTGTGTGTGTGTGTGTGTGTGTGTGTGTGTGTGTGTGTGTGTGTGTGACACTATATGGATGCTTTTGTGCATAGACGCAGGTGTGTATGTGAGAGGGAGAGAGGTCTGTCAAGTAGTGGCAACAGCAGCAGAGATGTATGCATACCTCTCACCTTCTTAACTAGATAAAGCCAAAAATAAAGGGGACAAAGGCTCAAAAATAGGAAAAGATTTGTTATAAAACTAAAAAGTTACTAGAATAAAAGCTTTGTTTTAGCATGCATTCTCTGAAGGAAATAAAAGTCTATAACTCACATGTATGTCATTATTTAGTGACTTCAGTCCCCAATGATTGCCAACAGGCCACACTGAGTAGGGAACCAAAGAAAGAGGTAAATATATGGGCAGTTTTTGAAAATCTTATATTTTGTATGTAAAATATTTCCTCCAACACTGTTTATATATACTACATCAGGTTTGAAACATTAGGCAAAAGAACTATTTTACATCAAAAATATAAAAAACTAATGATAATATAATAATAAAAACAGTAAACCAGTAAAACACAAACATTTTACAGGCAAACTATTCTCTGAGCACAATTACGCTGTTCAGGGTATATGTTACTGTGTAAATAGCACCTTACCAGGGGTGTAGAGATCCAATGTCTGTGGTGGTGGGCATCAGAACACACCTGAGCATGCATTATTTACATGGTAACACACATCTTGTTGGGCATCATTGCTTGATGTGTGCATGGCACCTCATGACATTGTCTGAGGGTAGGAGTGTGTATGTGTAACTGGGCTTGCATGCATGACCCCAAGAAGACATTGTTTAAGTGAAAGAGTATATATATATATATATATATATATATATATATATATATATATATATATATATATGTTACTGGGCTTGTGTGTGTGGTACCCCAACACAGATATGTTAATATTTACTTATGTTGTAACATTATATTAATGGTGTTTTCAAGCTGTAAATGAAAATGCTACTGTTGCCCATACAGGAGCATAGTGCTGAGGGACATATTGGCTTGTCAGGGCCATCAGATTAGTGTGCTTTGCTTTAGATTCACTTTGATTTCAGTAACCTTTGAACTATAGCAAACTGCAATATACCTTGTTACAAATGTTGAATCTTTCTGAATTTTAGTTCATGAAGCCCAACCTCATTTGCATTCATACTATCTGAGCTGTTCCACATAAACAGCCATGTTACAAGAACTCCTCTGGAGTTAATGCAGGTTTGTGAGTTACGCAGGATTATGATAAATGATTTTTACTTTGAACCAGCTGTATACATTGCAGACATGCTCATATATTCTGCAATAAAGATTTGCATTATGTTTTACAAGATTATACATTATTTTATTTTCAGCTACTTGTATGTAATATTTAGTATTTTACCTTTATATAAGGTAAACATATGGACTATCTATTCAAAATGAGATCATATCTTAGAGGGACTATTAGTTTAAAAAATATAAACAAATATATAACATTTGCACAACTTTTACACAGATTCCATTCCATGATATAGGCTGAGCAGAACTGTCTCCCACCTTGTATTGCTGTTGTGTGTGTATTACACTTTCTACAATTTTTAGATCATGTAAACTGTTCTTATGAAGAGCAGAATATTCTAATAAATGACAAAAGCAATGTCTTTCAGCTTTTCCCATTAGGGGACACCACAGCAGATCACTGCACTGCAGATTGATTGGCAGTGGAGATTTTACAGTATTGAATTGCCAGCCCGACACCCAACATTTACAGAAGGCACACGCGCACAAGCACCTACCTGCATACCTTTAAAACTCACTCAACCACAGAGAGGACATGCATACTCTGCACAGAAGGCACTGCAGCCAAGAATCGAACTATAAAAACTCTTGCTGTGAGGCAACAACACTATCCGCTGCACCACCATGGCCAACTATAGAGTAAAGCGGCTTGCATGTGGAAAAAAAAAAGAAATCTTTAAATCCTGTTGATATTCTGTGATCCAAGCAATCAGTAGAGAGTCAATCAAACTTTTGCAGCTGGTGTTCAAATTAATGAAATAACTTCAGAAGAACCATTATTAATTAATGACTCATTGTTTAAAACTGACTTTTCTGCATAGAAGTCCAAATGCACCATCTGCTATGAACTAAAAGTAGTATGTGTTAACTTGTTTTAAGTGTGAGGAAAGGGTCACATAGTTGCATTCTGTTCCCACTAATACTGAAGAGACTGCTAGTAGAAAAAATGTGAAAACTAATATATATATACTTCTGAAGTCGAGTGTGATAGTACTGCAGCTAGAATAACTGAATCAGCATTGTCACTGTGATATAGCCATGCTAGTGAAATACACTTTATTTCTGGAATAATGAGATGTTTAAGAGCTGTGAGACTATGACTCTGTGATCATCCTAATCAAGTGTCCTGCATATGTAAGTATAAGATTAGTAGCAAATACATAGTGGAAGTAATTTCCATTTGTAGTGAAAAAAAGAATATCATATCACACCTGCAGAGATTGTAAATTGAACTAGAAAAAAAATAAATCTTATGGTTGAACCCAATAAGTTGACTCATGATGTAATATTATGAGGTGAAGTAATGTGGTGTAAGGTCTTACAGTCTGTAGTAAATGTACTTAAAGTATTAAAACTTTATCTAACAGCAGAGAAGCAAATGGTCAAAATGTGCTGTCTGCATTATCTTTACTGTATGAATTATTGTATATATTTTCTTTGATATTGCATTTAAATGTATTAATTATTTCACATACTCACAAACATATATATTTCTTCCTACAATGAATATCAGTGCAGGTCTCCCTGGTAATAACCACCATACCCATGACTACCACAACGCTCTTCATGTCTTCACAAACATACACACACACACACACACACACACACACACACACACACACACACACGCACACACACGCGCACGCACGCACGCACAGATGGAATGGTCGTTGCACTTAAGAGATATTAGGTGCAGCATATTAGTTGTTTCAAAATATTTGCACTATCATTCAGGAAAGTAAAACTAAAGACTTGGTTAATTCTAATACCAGATGGCGTGAAGGTAGGGGAAAAGTATGGGATTGACTGGGGCCTGGTGACCTCAGTTGACTGACTTACATAACTATGGCATATGCTGTAGAAAATGTCAACATAAATGTCAGAAATAAAGCAACAAAAGAACACTCTTAATTACAAAAGCAGGATAGTAACAAAAGCATGGGGGAGCGAGAAAAAAAAACAGGTAAAGATCAGTACAAGGCATAACATAAATTACAAGAAGTGCTAGCACACAAACAGATGACACAAAAGTAATAGATGTAGGGTAATTAAGTGAGGATTATCAGAGCAAAGAAATGGTAGCTAACTACTGATAGTGCAAAAGCTAGGAAAATTGAGAATTATAAATCTACTTATATTAGCATAAAACAGAACATTCATGTAAAAGCAAAATACAAAGCTCCTCATTAGCACTCTTCAAGAAAATCTTGATCCTGATTAGATAAAATATATAGAAGAAAAATAAAGTAAGATGGTAATGTCTACTTAAACTAAGATGGGGAAACAAGCATAAAGAAAAAGAGACCTGTTAAAAGCCCTGTACAGAAGCTGAGGAATTTAAAGCATAAAGTGATTTTGTTTTCTTGAACTACCCTGTGCTGGGGAAAACATAAAAGAAATTACAGTACCAGTGTTTTGGGGATAGGAAGCTATACCTTTGATGTCAAGACAAGCTAGTAAATAAAGTAAACCTTACTTAGTGGACTTAGATGTAATTTACATAAACTTTGAAAGAGCACAATAGGAAAATGTTACTTTAAAAAGGGGCAAGAGTGAATATAACAAAGTGTATAAGGAATAATAGTAAACAGGGTGTTTGCATCAGTTTTTGCTCCTATTTAGAGATAAATTTGACCTGTTATATAGTATAAATAAAGACAGTGAAGAAATGCTACATAATTTGCTAGTGCCTAAACCTTATCAGACAATAACAGTGAAGCTCACCTATTGTCATGTGTTAGGGGATCAGCTAGGGATGGATACAATAATAGTTAGGTTTTAATGGACACAGGCATAATGAAAGAGATATACATTTTTTGTGCTCTTATCGAGAATGCAGGGACATGCACCCAGTCTTGAATTTTAAAGACCATTAATCCTAATGTCTATTACAGAACCATCATTTGAACACATTATTAGGGACAGTGAGAGGCCACTAAGAAAATCTAGCAAAGGGTATCAATACATGCTAATAAATAATTCTATGTCATTTGTGAATATCGATATGATTTATACAGAAGTGTGTGTAAAGTACTGAGCTAAAACATAATCAAAGCATGCCCTATTGGAAGAGAACAGGAATGTACCTGCACTATTGTGACTGCTTAGATTTATATGATTAATGGAAACTGGAACACAGGAAGTTAAATTGAAAAAATTCAGAGAAAATAGTTGAAATTAAATTGTTTCATAATCACACAATAAAAGAGATGTTATCTCTCAGTTTCAGTGCAGTAGCAGACACAATGTCTAGAGCTAGAAGGTTTTTTGTATTGTTTTGGAAGAGAAATAATCACTAGGTTTGAGATGTGGAAGTGTTTTATTGTTTTATGACGTCACGTCCAGGATCTGCAAACATTTAAGAGATATGTATTTTTCACAGGGAGATGCAAAATCCTGTTAGTTTCTGACAAAGGGGGTTTAGCTTGGGAACTGAAGTCAGGTGACAAAAAGCAATGTTATCCAAGCTAACCCAGCAGTAACATTTCATAATTATTTAAGAACTCTCTCAGAGAGAGTCTGTGCATTTTTTATTATCTCATTGACCTAACAACATCAGCTGGAAATATCCACTCACCTTTGTACTTGCCTTGCTGTAAGTACGTTTTTAGGGCATAGTAACTCTTTTAGATTCAGGCAGGAATATAGTAAAGTATAGCTTAGATATTTTCTTTATTTATTTGAGACTGTCCTGCAATGTTGTTTTAAATATTTCCTGTGATTTTCAACTCTGATGTAATTGATTACTTACTGAATATTGTCTTGTTCTTTTATTATTATTTTTATTATTAAATATATTTAAACCTTTTAATTGTGGTTGGTCTGTTTGGAGATATTTAAGCTCTTGGAGTGCTTGCATATCGATTTGGTGACACTGTACAAGCCACTCCTACATAGCCTTGCTTTTGGTCAGACTACCATTTGGATTAATAGTAACATTACACAGTAGGATTAGACACCCTTTGCTAAGGACTTAAAATAGCTGATAAGAGTTGGCTGGTGGCAGTGAAAACTACCTTATAATCTTGGCAGAAGGGGGCATATCTAGTAGACCTGTGCCAGCCTTTCCCAGGTGTGTGTGTGTGTGTGTGTGTGTGTGTGTGTGTGTGTGTGTGTGTGTGTGTGTGTGTGTTTGTATATAAATCAAATCTCAAGAAGTGTATATGTCAGCTATTTGGGCAGGGACACAAAGCACTGGTTGGACAGAGAGGATACTGGAGATCTTGGTTTAGCCACTCAGCTGAGATCTCAACCCTATAGTTGTGCTAGTGGGGAGTCTTACTGGGGATCTGGAGAAAGAGGGAGAAAACAGCCCCAGACTGACTGTGATCTTTGTGAGCTCTTAAGGGAAATTGCACTTTACTGTGTGTGTACTTGTCATCCCCCCAGTGTGTATGTTCCCAGTATGTTGCCAGTGGTGAGGATTGAGGCATCTTGATTACTGGGCCAGTGCTGGGGCATCTCACAAGCATTCCAAAAGACTTTTTGACATTGGTAAAGAAATTTGGGAAGATGAGAAGAATGATACATTGCTGCTTTAAGTTGTAGAACAGACTAAAGTTGCCAATATCCATAGTAAAGAAGAACATACAGAAAGTCCAGGAAATGTAATAATGAGGTGATATGATCATAGGATCATAGGAGGTCACTAGGCTATAGGCCCGGAGGTCAAGCTTAACCATTTCATCCCAATGAAATACCATAGATACTCTAGTCAATACCCATAATTGTATTTACTAATGACTGTCCATGTGTAGGAGGGTTTTGGACGTGATCTCTAGTAAACATTTATGGTGCATATCCACTCATCCAGGTTCCTTTTGAACAGTGCCATAGAGGTGCTTTGCTTCACATGAATTGGCAGCCTATTCAAAAGATGCGGCAATTGCTGGAAGACGAATCTGTCCCTCTAACACATCCTATTCAAGTTGCAGGCCATATTTTGGTCCCTGGAATGGGTAGCTCTATTCTCATTTGATTTATGGATGTGCAGCAAATTCATTAAGTTTGGGTCAAGATTGCTGTGTAAGCCAGGCATAAGTCTCCTCTAAGAAGTCCATACGATACTGAGTATAGTGACAGAGACTTTAGTAGGTCTGTGTAAGACATATGTTGGAGTCTGTTGATCTTCTTAGTTAAAAATCTCTGAGGTCTCTCCAATTTCTACAGATGTTTTGTAAGGTACATGCCAAAAGGAGCATTATACTCAATTATGGGCCTAATTAGTGATGAGTATAGAGGGGTTATAACCTTCTTTGTACTAGACGTGATGCCTGTGCTAATAACGTGTGCTATGCAGAAAACCTTCATTACTACAGTAGACATATAGTGGCCAAAGTTAAGGTCCAAGATCTCTTACCACTTCATAGATACATAGGGTGTTGTTGTTAATTTGATAGTGTGAAGGGACATTGTTTTTATGGAAGGAAATGATGATGCATTTCTTTGCATTTTGTTTGAGATCGTGATTAAAACACCAGTTGTTGGTCTGTATAAGACCCTCCTGTATTATACTGACATCATTTAGGGATTCAATAATTGCACCCAGTTTGCAGTTGTCTGCAAACTTGGTCAGCCACAGCCCTTTAGTTTTGGCCTGAAATTCTGAGAAGTATAGACCAAACAGTAGTGTCCAACACTGACCCTTGTGGCACCCCACTGGTGACAGATCTGCTGGTTGATGTGGAGTCACTCACTTTGATAGTGTGTGACTGGTTTGTGAGCCGGTTGACAACCCATTTTACAACAAAGGGGTTTACATTCAGTTTGCTAAGTTTATTGGTAATGCCTGAGTGCGGGATTGTAAGTTATGCTGTGTGCACATATTTGCCCTCATTAATGGCCATGGTCACATTTTTGAAGAAATCCACCAGCTTTAACAGGCAGGATCTGCCCTTGATGAAGCTGAATTGGGTTGGATCCAGAGTATGGAAGTCACCTATGTCTTTATTTATGAGGTGCATGATGATACGTTCCGTAGCTTTAAATACGAGGCTGCTCAGACTTATGGGTCTGTAATTCCCTGAGTCTGTTGGTATGTTACCTTTCTGGAAGGGAATAACTGTTGCTGCTCTCCATTCTGCAGGAACAAAGAAAAAATGCCTTTCTCAGATTATTTAACCCAGGAGATCATTGTTGTTAGTGTCTCCCATGGAAACAACATTTTGCTTAAATAGCAAAGGCTATTTGAGATAATTGAAAGAGTAAATGCAGTAAAATATAAAATTAGTCAACCCAGGATAGATGTAAAAATGCGATTTTAAGTGCGAATTGTACCAAGAAAAATATTACACTGGGGTTGAAAGGTAATTAAGGGCACTGACTAGTTACTTGAGAGCTGAATTCCCCTGTATAACCCTGTATATAAAGAGGTAGCTTGAAAGCAGCAGATAAGGGGCGGAGTTCCACAGCTAGAATTCAGCATGGTATAAAGCAGGGGATTTATTCAAAGTCCCAAGACTTGTGGATTTCAGTAGCTCAGCCAGAGCTATATTTTCATTCCTTGTTCATTGACACTGGGGAGAGGGCCTGGCAGAGTCTGCAGCTGGGACTTATTTGTAGACTGGTTTGCTGGAAGTGATGTATGAAACTGGATTGTATGATGAAGATAACCAATGTACTGTTTCATTTCTTAGCTGAAAGTCACGTGAACTCTAATTTCTGTTATTTGTATGAGGATTGCTTTGTAATGTTTCATTATTCATTGTAAGGTACTTTATATATGTAAACTTTTGAAGTTTGAACTTGTTATAAGTTTTTGTTTTGGTAGTCCCTTGCTTTGAATGTTTAAGGTCAGGGATGAATTACTCGAATATTTCATTTGGTTTGTAAACACCATCATTTTGTACTCCAAGATTTAAAATATTGTATGTTATTTGTATTAACGTATGCATAAGGTGGGTTTACTGTTCTTTACATTTTTATTATATTATATAGATACTTTTCATCTTTTTGCTGGAGTAGCCCCTCACAGTTGTCATATTGCTTATTAGTTGGCTACAGGTTTCTGTTTCGGAGTGGTGCTGCAGTTTCCTTTGTAGCCTTTATTGATGAATTACTAGCTTTGATTTTGTGGGACTGGATTCATTTAGAGGGATAAGTATTGTGTCTATGAATGGTTTAATTTAAAAGGTAAGTATTGCATCAATTCTTTAGTTTAAATAAACTGCAGACTTAAGTGCAGTTAATGTAATTGGAATATTTATGACTGATTTTTGTGATTTAAATCTTTAAAAATATTTATGTATCCATAATAAATAACTCAAAACAGACTAAAAAGTTTACTATGAAATTGAAATTATGACAGAAAATCCATTATGAATAGTAAACTCTAATGCTTTCTACTTCTACTATCATTGTGCCAGATTTCTGCAATGTATGGTGTTTAATGATTTAGTGATTCATATTTTTCACATCTGACATGTTGTAAACTTGATTTCATTAGGTACCTATTTATATGGTGTTTGTGTACACAAATATGATATATGTAACCAATAATGCCCAATAGGGTAGGCATTATATGGAAATAATAGACCCTCAAGGCTGTTCCGAGGTCAGATGCTGCAGGCAGAGGGCATCGACACCTCTGTGAGATTGGTCATATCCCGGTAATGCCCACTGTGGGGGGTATAATTGCATTAGAAAATAAACTTTTAAATTGTTTTGTAATTGTTTTATCATTAGTATATACAAATATTTTAATATTTTGCTGTCAAATTGTTCCTTAGTCTAATGTTTTAAAGTTGACCCAGGGTATGTAATTGTTGTTAGAGGTGGTATTTTACATGCAAGATATAAGTTATGTACAGAGACAGGTTTGATTAGCAGCTCAAATGATTGATAGATTGGCAAGGAAGGGATGGGTGTACTCATCCAACGTGGGAAGGCACTTGTTGATATGCTCCCTAAGAGAAGGTGTGGCCCAAAGAGGGGAGTTGCCCTCAGATGTAATCAATCATCGTGGGCAGTGGGGAAATGGAGTGGGTAAGTCAGACATAAAATTGATCTCTCGGATGGAAGCACAGATGAGGCAAGCCCCCAAAACACCCTCAGGATCTACAGCTGTTCCCAACAAAATGGAATAAGTCAGAGAGAGGTTAGAGAGTAGCTGGAAGATCCGTTTGGACATTGGGTATTGGATGCTAAGGCAGTAAAGATGAGGTCTGAAGGGACCAAAAATGAAAAAAATATGCAAGTTATTTAAGTATCTAATTACACATACACACACACACACACACTCACACACACACACTCACACACACACACACACACACACACACACACACACACACACACACACACACACACACACACACACACACACACACACACACACACACACACACACACACACACACACACACACACAAACTAAGATAAACACACACATGCACGCATGTGCACACACAAATGTTGAGACACAGACACACACTCCAACACAAACAAGGACACTTACATGCACAGAAACAGGTACTGAGGCAGAGAGAGAGAGAGAGAGAGAGAGAGAGAAAGGCCAACAAACTGTTTCTCACATATACAAAAACTCAGATGCACATGCATACGCACACACACATACATACACACACACAAACACACACACACACACACACACACACACACACACACACACACACACACACACACACACACACACACACACACACAACACACACCCTTACAACTAGAATTGCTGCAGTTACTTGTGTTAGCACCTTTCATTTATTTATTTATTCATGTATTTGTTGTCGCCATTTGATAACCATGGACGTTTTAAGACCCACTGTTACCAAGAGAGAAAGGAATGGAAGATTCATGTAATTACTGTTGCTTCAGTTACTTGCTTTAGTTCATTTACTCATTATCATTTTTAACCCCATTTTTCCCATTTTCTTTGTGGCATCAGGGTGTCAGGCCAACTGACACCATCTCTCTTTATTCAATGCCACTCACTTTCTTCAATAGTCATGCGTGACTGTTGCAAGTCTTCTCTCAAACAAGCCATCCATTTCTTTGCTGGATTTCCTCTTTTCCTCTTGCCTTCTTCCTGTCTCTTCCCAAATTTTCTTCAACAGATTGTCTTCTGCTTTCCTGCACATCTGCCTGAACCACTGTAATTTGTTCTCATTGATCTTCTTAGTGACTGGAGCTACTTGGGTGTCTGCACTGGTGCCCTCATTTCTTCATCTGTCCCAAATGTACATCCTACCACTTGTCTCAGGCACTTGATCTCCATTACCTCTTACTTCCTCAACTGCTCTGCCTTCACTGTTCATGTTTCTATATCATACAGTAGTACTGGTCCCACAACTATTTTGTACACCTTACTTTTTAGCTTCTTTGGCATTCTTCTGTCAAACACACTACCCCTGACACTCTGGGCCATTTTGCTGCAACTCCTCTGATTCTAGCTTTGACCTCCTCATTCAAACTTCACTTCTCCTCAATCACCTCCCCCAGATTCTTGAAGCTGTTAACCTCTTCCACCATAAACCTTCTATCTCAGTTCATAGTTTCTTCTAATTCCCTCCATTTACTGCCATTGCAACTATCTTATCTGTACTCAGAGTAATCCCATGTACTTCAGTTTTGCATTCCATTCCCCTACTCTTTGCTGAAGTTCTTGTTTTGAGTCTGCCTGTAATGCACATCCTTCTCATACAGCATCTTTGTTGATCTGTCCCCTCCAACCTATTTGATGATGTAGTTCATCACCAGTATGAACATCAATGGGTTCAGAGCTGATCCCTGATGGACATCCACTCCCATTGGGACCCTCTCCCTGAGTCCAAACACATTTCATACTTGTTTCACTTGGTCCTTGTATACAGCTTGCACAAATTCTATCAATGTTTCTGGGACTGTGAATTATTACAGAACTATCCAAGTCAGCTTTCTTGTGACCTTAAAAGAAACCAAGAACCAAGCACCAAACCCTGTTTAATGAATTGTATTATGTTAACTGGTGCTGTGAGAAGTTGCCTTACTGGTTAATTTCTTGGGACCTTCTCATATGCTTTAACCAAGTCTAGAAATCACCAGTTGGACTCTTTCCTCATCTCTAGCTTCCTGTCACCTAACTGGCACACTACAAACATTGTGTTGGTTGTGCCGCATCCTGATCTGAATTTGTACTGCTCATCTCCTATCTTACTTTCTACTCCTCTACATATTTGTTTATCTTCATTCGCTCACTTATTTATTTAATTATTTTGTATTTGTTGTACTTGATAATCATGGCATTCTAGTTACATTTAGCAAGGTTAGTCAATTTGTCTGCTGCTTTTTTTTTTTTTTTTTTTTTTTTAATTCCTGTCCATCATTCTTGGAGGTTTAATATGTTACAGTGAAGCCAATGACCTATTGTTTTATTTTTTAATCAAGTACTTTCTAACATGTGCACGCACACACACACACACACACGCGCGTGCGTGTGTGTGTGTGTGCGCGTAATTATATTTATTTTATTTATTTTATTTTATTATTTATTTTATTTTACATTTGTTGACCGGGCTAGTCCAGCTGGATATATGTCCATTTTCAGTGGAGGCCCGGGGAGAAAAGCTCCAACAGTATTACAAGTAATTCACAGGAACAGGCAATACAAGGTAAACATTATTAACACATTGAGTCAGAACATGAGATATACATGCAGACAGGCATAGTCATAGCAGGCAATTACATAAACAAAGTTTAGTAGATATTTGCTATACAAATTCTAAAAATATAAGTATATAATATGGAAAAAGGAGAAAAAGAAAATAATTAAAATATTTTAAAAAATATATATATATTTTTTTTTTTACATATGTCTATAGGATGTTGTGTGAGGAGGAATTAAGGAGGAAAGGAAAAAGGAAGGTTAATCTGGGTTGTTACAGGAACAAAGCCAGTGTTTATTGAGATGTGTTTTCAGCTGTCTTTTAAAGAGTGGAAGACTAGACAAAGATGAGATATCAGATGGCAGTTTGTTCCACATTTTTCCAACAGAGTTAGAAAAAAGGCTGTCACCTGCAGAGTTATTGGGTATGGTAATATTAACCAGTAATTTGTTTGAAGAGCGGAGGTGTTTCAAGTTATTATAAGGCATAATGAGGTTGGAGAGAATTGGTGTTTTAGAAGGCTGATATAGAATTTTGTGAGCAGTTAAGAGCTGTTGATAAATGAGCCTGTTAGGAAGTTCAAGCCAACCTAGTTGTTTTAGGTTATGACAGTGATGGGTTCTGAAGAGGGATCCTGTGGCAAATCGTGCAATATTATGGTAAGATGTAGCAAGTTTCTTGAGGTTATTTTTAGAGAGATTGGTATAAATAGGGGAAGCATATAGAAGGGTAGAGATAAGGTGAGAACTAGCTAAGGTGGTCCGAGCTTCAGGTGTAAGGAATGGTTTGATTCTATAAAGGGAACCAATCTTTTTGTTTATTACTCTTATTGTGTTGTTTATATGAGAATCAAAATTGAGATTGTTGTCAATAGTTATTCCTAGTAGTTTTGTAGTAGAATCAAGAGAAATCAGAGTGTTATCAGAGGAAGTTATAGAGAAGTTAAGAAAGGTTGATTTGTGGGTAGGTGAGAACAATAGCAACTTTGTTTTCTTGGGGTTGAGGAGTAGGCAACGGTCAGAGAACCAGTGTTCAACAGTGGAAAAAGCTTTTTGGGTAAGTGACAGGAGTTCAGTCTGAGAGGAAGCAGTGCAGATTATAGTGGAATTGTCTGCATATTGTATGCAAGTAGTGTTTGGAATAGCTGACTGGAGGTCATTAATAAAGATAGAAAATAGGAGTGGGCCAAGGATAGACCCTTGAGGTACACCTAAAGAGATAGGAAGGAGATTAGATAATGAGGTTTTCCAAAGTACTGCCTGCTGACGGTTTTCTAGGTAAGATGTAAACCAGGATAAGGAAGAAGGATGAATTGAAAGAGATTTTAGTATATGCAGAAGAAGTTTATGATTAACCATGTTGAAAGCTTTTGAAAGATCTATGAAGATAGAAGATGATAGATTAGTGTGGTTACGGTTATGGTTGATAGAGTTAGTAAAGGAGAGTAATGCAGTAGTGGTACTGTGAGAAGGTCTAAATCCATATTGACTGTTAGCAAGTAGGTTTTTATGGAGAAGGTGGTTAAGGAGTTGTTTATGGATCCACTTTTCCATGATTTTGGCTATAGGTGATAGCAATGCTATGGGACGAAAATTAGAAGAGTCATTAGAATTGCCCCCTTTGTGTAGTGGGATGATGTGAGATATCTTCCAAATGGAAGGGAAAATTCCTTCCTTTATAGATCTATTTATCAGGATTGAGATGGGATAGGCAATGGCTTTAGCTCCTATCTGCAGAAATTCTGAAGGACGTTTGTCTGCAGAGGGTGTGGTGGGTTTAAGTTTATGGAGTAGGGATAAGATAAATGAGGTAGATACAGGTTGAAGGTAAAGGGGAAGAGAAGTGTGTAAAGTAGGTGTGGGTAATTTAGAGATGTCAGGAGGTAGGTGATTTGCTAGAGTTTGGATAGTATTGGTGAAGAAAGAGTTGAAGTCATTAGCTATTTGTGTAGGATTGTTTGGATTAGAGTCCTGGGGATTTGGTGTGAATGACTGGCCTGGGGATAGAAGGTTATTAATACTAGCCCAAAAGTTTTTGGGTTCTTTTTTGGTGGTTTGTTGTAGTTGAAAGTAATAGTTCTTTTTATCTGCCAGGATGGCATTTTTGTACTATTTCTAAGTTCTCTAAAGTTATGGTGGTCAGTTAGGTTCTTAGTGGAACGCCATTTATCCCAGGATTTATTTCTGAGAATGATTTTTTGCTTAGTATTGTTGGTTAGCCAGGGTGCTGTTTTAGCTTTGGTTCTAATAGTGCGACTTGGGGCATAGTAATCTAGTATGGATAGGAATGTAGAATTAAAGTATTCAACAGCATAATTAAGTGGAAGGTATTTTAGTTGGGACCAATTACATTGTCTTAGTTCAGCAAGAAACTGATCAGAGTTGAATTGTTTTTTTGCTCGTAGTGTTTTGTAGGTGGTAGGTAAGGCTAGGTTTGATTTGTGCCTAATGATATAAGTTAGTGAGTGGTCACTTAGATCATCTGGAAGGGTGCCTAATTGATAGGTTTGTTGGGGAGTATTAGTAAGAATCCAGTCTAAGATGGTTTCCTTATTGTTGGTTTTATTAGTTCTTGTAGGACTACTAATGAGTTGTTTAAAGCCATATAGGTTTATATGGGAGGTGGGGTTAGTACTGTTACAGGAGTACCAATTGATGTTAAAATTGCCTAAGACTAGTGTTTCTTGAGGGAGGTTGGTAGAGAGAAAATTGAGGATATGTTCGAGAGTGTTGATATTGTTTCCAGGAGGGAGATATGCACATATGATATTTATGGCTTTAGTAGTATTGACTTGGAGTTTGGAGCTAATTATTTCAGCATTATTGTCAAGGTTAAAAGTCAGATTTAAAGTACTAATTTGGAGTTGTGTTTTGTAGAGAATTGCTACTCCTCCCCCTTTTTTGGTAGCGCGATCATGTCTAATGATATTATAACCAGGTGGGCTAATTTCATTGTCTTTGATTGATGGCTTTAGCCATGTTTCAGTTAAGCATAACATATCAAATTGATGGGTTTCAAGGAGGGCATGGGCTTGACTAATTTTGTTACAAATACTTCGTATATTGAGATGGGCAATAGAGAGAGAATTGTTGGGTATGGAAAGAGAGAGTGAGAGAGATGTAGTTTTATCTAGTACTTTGTGTGTTTTTGTTTTATTATGTTGTGGGCCTGGATTAGGATGAATGTCTCCATCTAACAAAAGGTGGAGGAGTTTAAGGTATTTTGGTTGATGGAGTAAGTATGTCAGATATTTTCCTGGGTTTAGGTTTACTTAACTTGAAGTGAGCTATTCTATGGTATTTGGCATGTAGATAGTTGGGTTGTGTGGTAAGGTTGCAGAGGGAAGGAGAGAGAGGTGATGTATATGTACTGGTGTACTTAGAGGGGAATGAATAAGAAGAGTTCAATGGGTATTCATAAGAGGTTAGGATGTAAGTAATTATAAGAGAAGATATAAGTGATAAGCAGAAGAGCTGTTTAAGCTGTGGAGGGGTGATTGATATACCCATTTTTGTGTGAATAGAGGTTAGGAAAGAGTTAAGATGTAGTTTGAGGTATGTTGAAAGGTAGTTGTAAAAGAGAGTAGATAGGGGGAGGAGGTTTAGATAATTAGTGGGTGTGGTCAAGGAGAGATTTGGGTTGGTTTGTGATATTAAGTGTCTGACTGGTATGGAAAGAATAGGGTGTGTCTACTAGTGGTATAAAGGTATATATATATATAGAGAGAGAGAGAGTGAGAGAGAGAGAGAGAGAGAGAGAAAGACAGAAAAAGATAGATGGAGATAGCTCTAGATACCTCTATCTATACATATTATATACAATGTTAAACATATATATGTACTAACAATAAAACAAATACAACACAATATAATCCCACCTCTACACCACCTTCTTTAACTCACCAAAAGTACACTAGCTACTATGCGGAAAAGAGACAAACTCTGGGCTAAATATCAGAAAAATAAACCCCCCCTCATCCACAATGACTATCGAACTCTTAGAAACAAGGTAAAAATCTTATCATCTCTGATAGACAAAATTACTTCTTCACACTTCAAAACAACAACAAATCAGATCCTCAGAAATTCTGGAAAGGCATCTCCACTCTACTTCACCCCAGTAAAATAGTCACCCCAACTCCTGACCCTAATGCCACTGATACAGACTTAGCCACTCAATTCAATACATTTTTCATTGAATCTATTTCTAAATTAACCTCCTCTTTCTCCTACAACACACACTTCAACTCACCTCCATCTTACCCCAACCACACTCAACACAACACTACTACCAATGACACTCTCATATCTACTAACTCTCTTCCACACTCCTCCTCTCCTACTCTCACTCCATCTACACCTTCCCCTCTCCCTACAATATACACCTGCTCTCCTACTCTCTCTCCCTCCACTTTATCTTCATCCCCTAACACCCCCTCTCCAGTCCCCCCTCCAGTCTCACTAAAACCTATACCCACATCTACCATACTAAAACTCCTTAAGAAACTAAAACCAGGCACCAATGCTCCCGATGACATACCTTCTAACTTTCTAAGCTTAGCAGCCGAAGGAATTGCCTACCCTATTAGCATATTAATCAACCGTTCAATTCAAGAAGACATGGTTCCCCAAATCTGGAAAAAGGCCTTCATTATACCTTTGCATAAAGGCGGCAGTAACAACCTTGTTTCCAACTTCCGCCCCATTGCTATCGTATCTCCCATCTCTAAACTCTTGGAAAAGTGCATCCACCTTCAACTCCTACCACATCTCCTAGATAACAATCTACTTTCACCCACACAGCACGGATTTAGACCAAATCACAGCACTATGACAGCCCTCCTCTCCTTTCTAGAAACTGTAAATAGTGCCCGAGACTCTGGACAAATTGTCTCTACCCTTCTACTTGACCTCTCTAAAGCCTTTGATGCTATATCACATAGACTGCTTCTAACCAAACTCTCAAAACTCAACCTCTCCCCCTCTACTTTGAACTAGTTCTCTAGCTACCTATCTAATAGACATCAAACAGTGAAATGGAAAAAGGCAACCTCTTCATTCCTTAACACCCCAACAGGTGTCCCCCAAGGTTCCATACTAGGTCACCTCCTTTTTAACATATTTATAAATGATTTCCACAAAGCCATCCCTCTCTCCAATATCATCCAATATGCAGATGATTCAACCATTATCTACAAGGCCTCCACCATCCCCACTCTCATAAAACTAACTCAAAATGCTTTCTCTACCACTGAACTATGGATGAAAGCAAATTATTTAGCACTCAACCCCACTAAAACTAAATTAATGATATTCACCCCTTCTAAACACAACTCTGTCAATACAAACTCATTCTCAATTACTAGTGAAAATTACACTCCCCTGGAACTAGTGACAGAGACCAAATTACTTGGAGTCCAAATTGACAACCAACTAAAATTCAACTCTCATTTACAACTCAATATTAAAAAAACACATCAAAAGCTAGGGATGCTCTATAGACAAAAAAAACTACCTAACAACCACCACTAAAATCACTCTCTCTACTTCCTTTCTTATTCCCTCCCTTCTATATGGAGCTCCACTACTAACTAATCTACAAATCTTCCTGAAAAAACAACTCTCCTCATGCTACAATAAAATAGCCAAGTTTGCTACCAACCAAAAGACTTACTCCCACCATTGTTCCTCTCTCCAACAACTAAAATGGCTAGAACTACCCCATCAGCTCTCCTATACACAACTATCCCTTGCTCACAAACTTATTTTCAACCCCTCCCTCTGTCCCTCACTCTCTTCTGTGCTTAAAATGCACAAACCTGATAGAATATTAAGGTTCAACAACCAAAATCTGCTTGAAGTGTACAAACCAACCCGTCCACCTGGCAAATACCTTCTCTCACATGGGTTAGCTCGTCTCTGGAATTCTCTACCTTCATCTATCCGTACTACCTCTAACCATTTTATGTTCAAAAAATCTCTTCATTCTCTTCTACTTTCCCAGTGGGAATGCTCTTGCTCCCACCCTACTTAAATACCCATCTCTTGGACTCCTGCTGACGTTCTTGACTTCTCTCTCTCATTATCCACTTGACTTCTCTCTCTCATTATCCATAATTCCCATTTCACTGTTCATCACTAATGAATACATAAGAATACTCTGCACTCTCATATGTTGAACTCTCTTTATTAAATAACTCTAGTAGAATTTTGAATTTATGTATAATTTCAGATAATCTGTCATCGGTTTTCTTTTTTACTTTCAAAACTTAAATTTATTGTAACTGTTTTGCTTAGCATTTGAATTTTGCCTACTGTGACTTTAACAATGTTTAAATATGTCTAATACCTACTGTAATCTACATTGTCTGGAGCTTTTCTCCCCAGGACTCCATTGAAAACGGGTTCTTTTGGCCCAATGGACTATCCTGGTAAACCAACTGCAAATAAATAAATAATAAATAAATATATATATATATATATATATATATATATATATATATATATATATATATATATATATATATATATATATATATATATATATATATATATATATATATATACATATATGGATCTACTTTTCTTTGTTGTAATGCCATTATATTGAAAAGGAAATGTAGAGGACCACATACGCGAAAGTGCACTTAAACAAAAGTGCACTTTCACAAATATCGGTTAAACAAACCAATAAAAAACACAAAAAACGGTGTTTTGCATGCCCCCCCTGCACCCCCCCATGTGGGGGGCTGTGCCACCCCACACCCTCGCTACTTAAATATACTAACTCCGAGATCGCACTACAGTGGGGAAACAGGTAAATTCCCTTTTCCCCACTGTGGTATGCTTCGGCGCCGCATTGTTTCTTAGCGGTACGCTGAACCATTATTCGTAGACCCATATATATATGGTTTAACTGATCTGTTATTTATGAGCTATAATGCAGTATTTAGAGAAAGTTTGGTTGTTATTGTCAATGCAGATGGATGGTCACATCTTTTTTATAAGGTCATTCATATATGTTACAAGTAGTTGCCTTTATTTCTGTATTTATAGTGTTATTCTTTTTCAGGGAAGATTTTACTAAAACAACTTCCACCATGATCACTGTTTTGCAAGATATAAGATTATAGGGCTAATAGTCTAAATGTATTTACTTTATTTTACTTTAAGTTCAGGTGTCTTATTTTTAATTATAAATTAAAAATGCACAGGTCTTTAGCAGCAGGTAAGACAACTTAGTTGTGGATATAGCAGTATTTTTATTGCATGTAATATAGATAGAATCATCAATGAAATTTCATATTTGCAAGAGAATTAAATGCTGATAGGAGTTTAAATATTTTTAATATCTGTATTATTACAAGTCTGTGTGTTGGGAGTTATGACTTTAATCTATAGCTTTGCTGACTGATGGTTTATAATTTACAGCTTATTATCATACTTGTTGACTTACAGTACAGCAGTTCTAAATTCTGTACAGATTTCAGTGTTTATTAAAGTATGTTTGTTCTGCATCAGTATTAAACAGACAGTTTTTCTAGAAAATCTTGTAAATTTCATGACTAAAGAAGCAGGGTGTAGTGGGTACTGAAGCTAGGAATTTCCATGTCAGTGATATGATGTGGAGAGGGAGACAAATATCTAATCCATAACAATATGTGGATTCTAGAACATGGCACAATGTTCTGTTTTTAACTATAGTGCTTTGGCACTTGTATGTATGTTAGGTCAGATTTTAAGATTCACTTGATTGATGGTATACGGTGTGTAGACAGGAATAACAGGAAGATGAGAACAGAACTGTAGCTAGGGTGGGATGAATGGGGCAAAGGTGTAGGGTATTATGGGACATGATTGGCAGTTGCTGATCAGCAGCACTTTTAATTCCATGCCAGCATTTCTGAATATAGGTATGGAAGTACAATTTTTGTGGTCTGGACTAAAGCAAATAACATGTTTCAGCACATATGTGTCATACAACTTAAAGAAAATATTTGCTGCAAAAGTAGCAAGCAGCTTGTGGCAGTTTTAAAGTTGTAAACTTGTTTGCTCCTCGAGTGGAGAAGTATAACACTGATCACTAAATAGCATGTCATAAGGTGGGAAGGTAACTATTATTTTTTTGCTAAGAGAGAGCTGATAGGACAAGGCATGAGCTGATGTTGTCTGTGGAAAATTTGCAAGAGGTTGTTAAATCTGTAGGGCTATCTTATACTGGCCAAGGTTTCTTGCTTCTGGGGGAGGGAGCTTCAGTGGGCCAGATGGTTCCCCACAAATATCTGTGTGGCCTAGCTCCAGAGTGCTGGCAGCAAGGCCAACTAGTACATGACGAGGATGGAGGGAACCATTAGATTTGAAATGTAGAATGTTGGCAGAATTAATAATCTACCTAAGAAGGAGAGGTTAATTTCTAAGTTGATTAGGAAGGGAAAAGACGTGGAAATGTCACAAGAACTCAAACAAAGTGTAAGGAAAGTAGGAAAGTTGCTGAAGGGAGTTATAAGTGGAAGTGGAATCTTTTCCTGTGGAGAAAGACAGGTGCAGGAATTTTTTTTCCTTAAATTCTTCATCTCACCTTGCCTGCTGTCTAGTAAGTCTCCTCTCCTCTCTTCTAATGTGTCTTAGGCCCATCTGTTCTCTTGTACTAGGTATCTGACCAGAGACAGGAAGTCACCCAGGTTGCAACAAAGGTCTTTTCTACTCTCATTGGTATTTTAGCCATGGTTTAATGACACATAGCACATAATCCCAGATGGTGGCAGAAAATGGCAATAGCTATGACCAGACCTAGACTTGTGTAAGTGCAGAATGTGTGCATGGATTGCTGATGGCTAACTTCTGCTGCTTAGCTGTATGGGGGCTCCCTGCAGTATGGCCTTGGCATATGCAGTAATATAGTTTCTGTATAACACAATATCATTATATATAAGCAGTTACAGCTGCTCAAACACATTCTGGAGGAGGAAGTACCAGACACAGTAGCAAAGGACATGCCTGATGAGGAGCCCAGGGAGGAACCAGCTGCTGGGGAGGACTATTCCAAATGGAGGCAGACACAGTATGTTGTTGTAGTGGCTGGTTCATATCCATGGGCCAAAAAAAAAACATTATACACAAAGTAATTTATTTAATAATAATATGCATGCAATGCTTCACATAGGCTTTGTTTTAATGTGCATTGACTGGCCACACTGTGCGACACATGTAGCCTACCCAAACAATAAGATAAGGAGGGCAGAGCACAATTATCATTATATACAAAGGTAGGGAGGGCCACAAGTGCTGTTAACAGGTAGTCATGTGTGGTG
Organism: Protopterus annectens; assembly: GCF_019279795.1. NCBI lineage: Eukaryota > Metazoa > Chordata > Ceratodontiformes > Protopteridae > Protopterus > Protopterus annectens. The sequence continues at coordinate 276,580,931 of NC_056732.1, forward strand.
GTGACAATGAAACATTATTCTGAAGTGTGTTGGGAGACTAAGGTAAACTAACTAGGGATGAGGTGCTGTCTCCCCTTCGTGTGTATGGGGGGAGTTATTGTAGAAGTATGTCTTAATGTTTGCTGGGACATGACCTCAGTGGATATTGCTTTACTGTGATGGGATCTGGTAGACATGTCTCGGGCACCTAGAGGAGATGTACTTAGACTGCACATGTTTCCCACTCATGGCAGCATCCTCTCCTCAGACCATACAGAGGATGGAGTACTCTATGGGAAACATCAGTGGTCCATGCCACGTATGGACTCAACATGAATGCCACGCCTGCATAGTCATCTGCAATGGATGGCAGAGGTTGTGCTGCTATGTTCTCCTAACAATAGCCTTCTTCCATGGCAGCCCTCATCATCAGAGACATAGGTAGACAAGTTATGAGACGTACATCAGCCATAATTTATTTTTGCATAAGAACATGTCCTTCAAGCAAGCTCCCTGTACTACATATCCCCTGCACTCATCAAGCCAACTTCATGATACCTTGCCAGCTCAGCACCAACTATGTTGTTGTCAGCTTGTTCCTGTATTATGGCCCTTTTTGTATGCAGGGTTGTGACCAGATACACACTTGGATCTGGTGTTGGATGGTACACTTGGCATGTATGACCAACAGCATGACATCTATCCAGCTCTTTCATTCACTCAATGGACCTTGTGGCAACCAAGGAAGAGTGTATTGCAGGTTAAGATGTCCCTTTTGGGGTAGACCTCACTGCATTGTCCTGATTTTGTGCATCTTCCTGTATTTGTGGGATGGATTCCCCAGGTTATGAACCTATGTTCATTGAATGGAGGTTGAGATGTTGATGACACATTGCATGTCTTCAACACTGCCACTGAAACCCCTGACCATGCCAAGATTCGGCTGTCATCTTCATTAGAGTGGGACAGCTCCCCAACATCAGGTAGTTGTATATCTATTATAGAGCACACTGATGATACTGCACCTTTGAAAACACCAAAGCAAATCAGCCACACCAAGACCCTTCACTAATACCTGAATCCCAGTGAATGAATGAATTAATGCTACCTAATATAGTGGTAAGGGAAATTAACAGGTGACACACTATGTGCTAGTAGTCTCTGCATCTGCAGCCCTGGTATTACTGTGAAAAGAGATGGTTATGCTTGTAAATTGCACTAAACCGGATATTTACCTACTATAATAGATGCTTGTCCATATGAAGACATATCCACCTAGGCATCATCAACAGATATTCTAGGTTGGTCATCTGAGCACTGTTTCAAGATCCAGGACTCCACCACAGATGGTAGAACTGTTCAGATCCACTTACAGAAATGCCAGGAATTCTTATGTCTCTATTAAATGTGATTTGGTCAGAAGATCACCTCCCATTGCCTTCTTCTCATGTGCCAGTCAGGTAGCCCAGACTTTAGTCAGTGGCCCAAAATGTGACTAACATCTTACTTGGTCATATGCCCTGTTCTAGTTCCTGACAGTATTGTTCTAATTATTTGCATCCTGTAGGCACAGTTGTGAAAGGGCTGATCAGAAACATCATGTCTGATCATTTGATAATGGAGGGCTGTCATTCTTTGCGTGGAAGAACTTGCATTTACTTTTTTCCCATGTCGTGACATCCTGCTCCGAAATGGGCAAAATAAGAAGCACATGAGGACATTCACATCCCTACTTGACAGATGCATACACTTATTTAAAGAGAGAGTACCTGTTTGGCATGAACTATGTAACCTCGCTTTGTCTCTGCAAGGAATGTCACATGGATAAGGTATAGTCACAGAGAGGTGCCATATTCTAGGTCTTACCCGACCCAACCCCCCCCCCCCCAAAAAAATGATTGAAAATGTAGACGCCACATGAGGATCACATTTAAGGCATTTTTGACAGCATCCCATGGTTGAGTAGCATACACCTTGCAGATGTCACTGGATGAACATACCCTTAGGACATGCATATCACAGCATACTCTCTTTTTTTATGGATCTGTATTGTTTATAATCATACAGAAAGGTGCAGCACAATGACATATTTGGACTGTACCCTTATAAGGCCACAGATACATCAGGAAGACCAGAAATTATTTGCTAACATACAGAAACATAACTGTTACTGCTTTAGAAAGTGTTTTAGGTCCTACATGTTTGTTGTTGATTGATCCACACTGTTTGCAGTTACTTTCAAAGGCCCATCTAAATGCTCAACCCCCCCCCCCCAGCATCAGACACACAGAGGGCATTTGGAAACATTCACATCCTCTTGTGAGAGAACATTGCCTTCCTCTCAGATACCCTCTAGCAGGAGAATAAAATAGTAATATCCTTCATAAGCTAGGGTACCCACACCCCCACAAGCAACTACAGATATTACAGCATATGTAATGTAACTGGTGCTTTAGAGGTTAAGAATCTGCATACATCCTCTTATAAGTGTCACAACAGAAAACATGAAAGACCTCTGTGCTTGTACTACAGGTATGTCTAAATTATATGTCATACATTTACATGATACTAAATGGATTGCTGTTTGCTGCCCTACCTCAAAGACACATGTAGTCTGTCAGGGCACTGTAGACAAAATATGACAGTCCCTCACACCGACAGCATGGATGTACCTGAAAGTTACATAAGCAAAACACGGACTATAAACATACTTTCAGGTTAATCCTCAACATATGAAGAGGCATAGCAGGCAATATCAACTCTTATGAAATACACTTACCTTTCCAGCAAAAAAGCTTCAGAAAAAAAAAACCTGCTCTGTAAACCTTCCATGAACTATGAATTGCTTTTTGCAACCTTCCATAGTGCAATGAGGTCCATGGTGGCCTTGGGAACTTATACTGCAAAACTTCAAAGCTTACATTATGGCACTCATGTTAATGAGGTACGAGTTAATGAAAGCTCCTGATTTACAGTTTTTTTTCTCATTGTGGCTATGACCAAAGCTGCTGTTAGAGCCTTGATCACCAACATGTACTCACATGAACACCTGCAAAGAACATTGAGCATATGCTTGTGGATCAGTAACCCCTGTGGGAAAGTGGGGAGATCTACTGTACTTTTACACCCTACAGAGGTGTTAAAGACAGGAACTGCTATCACATTTAAGCATTATGCACCTAGCAGATTGTCAGTGTCCACACCCTAAAACCAACATGCTACTCCATCAATTTGTGTGCTAAGCAATGGTAGTACAGTGAATGGTCACACTAACAAGCTTCCCAATATTGCACATTACACATAGAAAAAAACAACATGTGTGACTACAAGAGGGTTCCCATTGTTCTCTGGAATGTAATCTAGTAAATAGTCATGGCTTCTAAGGGCACTGAGGTTGGCAGTGCTCCCTGATGGTGCAGCAAATTCCATAAGATTTTCCTGTATCTACTGCATAGAAACCACTGGGAGTGCCTGATTGGGGAGTCTTGTGAGGGTCCACAGTATAAAGTGGATGCAAGACACAGTCTTACCAGAGCAGTGTCTGATACCACTGGCATACCCCACTCTGGTGAACAGTGCCAGCACAACCACAGTGACCCAAGGAGGAAAGCTCATCCTGATCTTTTTAGTTGGAGGGAAGAAGAGGTCAGAGAAAGGGAACATGGAATGTATTGCAGGTACATGTACTATCTGACAGTCCTTTAAATTGTATTTTATCTTATATATAATAGTATTGGACATGTAATTTATGATTGCTTTCTATTTTCTTTTTTGTTTTGTAGCTCAGGAGGATATCTTACACACAGCCTCCATTTCTGAGGAGAATGCCGAGGCTCTGCAGCAGAAGGGATGTACATGGATGTTCTGTAACATAATTTGATGTATATTCAGAATAAAGCTGTCAGAGTCTGTCCCTGTAGAGGTGTTACTGTTTAATTACATGAGTACCTGTTCCATATTACAAGTATACTTAAGTGCGCATATGTTAGTTGGATATGTGGTTCATAGACATAAGATGTGACCTGCGCAGTGACAGTTTTCATAAGATATGTTATGTATAGCATACTTGCTTGCATATCATAGCACAGGGTCATATTATGGTGCAAGTAGGCAATAGTTTATAATGTGCCATTGTATCTTATTTCTTGGTAACTTAATGTATATCTTTATAACATTCTGATAAAAATAATATTCCATACATAAGAATGATAACTGTTCTTTTTCGCACTCACCCCATGCTTTTGTTACTATCCCAATTTTTTAATTAAGATCGCTCCTTTGTTGCTTTATTTCTGACCATTTATGTTGACATTTTCTACAGCATATGCCACAGCTATGCAAGTGATTCAACTGAGGGCACCAGGCCCCAGTCAGTCCCATACCTTTCACCTACTTTCATTTCATCTGGCATCAGAATTAACCAAGTCTTTTCTTTTACTTTGAAACAAAATAGTGCAAATATTTTGAAACAACTAATATGCTACAGCTAATATCTCTTAACTGCAATGACCATTCTATCTATCTGTGTGTATGTATGTGTGTGTGTGTGTGTGTGTGTGTGTGTGTGTGTGTGTGTGTGTGTGTGTGTGTGTGTGTGTGTGTGTGTGTGTGTGTGTGTGTGTGTGTGTGTGTGTGTGTGTGTGTGTGTGTGTGTGTGTGTGTGTGTGTGTGTGTGTGTGTGTGTGGTGTGTGTGTGTGTGTGTGTGTGTGTGTGTGTGTGTGTGTGTGTGTGTGTGTGTGTGTGTGTGTGTGTATGTGTATGTGTGTACCAGCTATGTATGTTTGTGAAGACATGAAGTGTTGTGGTAATCATGGGTTTGGTGGTTATTACCAGGGAGACCTGCACTGATATTCATTGTAGGAAGACATATATATGTTTGTGGGTATGTGCAATAATTTATACATTTAAATGCAATATCAAAGAAAATATATACAATACTTCATGCAGTACAGATAATTTAGATAATGCATTTTGACCATTTACTTCTCTGCTGTTTTAATACTTTAAGTAAATTTACTACAAACTGTAAGACCTTAAACCAGGTGGTACTGTGGCATTTGAAAGAACTGAAATTCTGACTTCAGATATACTATGCAATTACATCAGTATAAACTCATTAATGGCATGCAACATATGTACAGTGGTTTAGCATCCTCTGTTATTCTGTCTGTATAATCTGTATTGATGCATTAGTTTAGGGAATCCAATTGCTTTTATCCTCCTTTGGAGTATATAACACATTTTATTAGGTGTTTATTGTGTGGGCAAATATTAGTGGCATCATAAATAACTTGGGTGTAAATGTTATTATCTTCTAAATAATAATTTCTGTCAGAGGTCTTGTATCACAATGTTTGACAGGGCATGAAGACTGATGTGACAATACTGTGCTAAGAATTACTGTAAGAAATGTAGTGACTATAAATGGCAGCAGGTTAAGCTGTGCAAATTATATCATAGTATAATGCAAACTAGAAAAATCACTGTCTGATTAAAAAAGAAAATGACTGACAGAGGGGAGTTGTCACAGCAAAAGTCACTGAGTAGTAAATTTGTTGCATGGTTCAGTACTTGGACCATCACTGGTTAATACACTTGTGTCAGATATCACTCTAGATTTAGAAAGCACATTTAGCTTGAAAGCTAAAAACATGAGTTGTGCAGCAGAAACCATTGTTGCTTCACAGCAAGAGGATCTCTGGTTCAAATCTCAGCTAGGGTCCCTGGGATCCCTTCTGTGGGGAGTCGACATGTCCTCCCCTGTGTTGATATAGGTCTCCTCCCACATTCCAAATATATGCAGTAGGATGACTGTACACTCTAAATTGGCCATGGCTGTGAGCATCCATCTGTGTGTGGTATTTATTTATTTATTTTATTTTACATTTGTTAACCGGGATGGTCCGACTAGATACATCTCCTTTTTCAGCAGAGGCCCGGGGAGAAAAGCTCCAACAGAGTTACATTGATAATTAGGTACAGTAAATGAGCTGAAAGAACTTAACAAAAACATAGGCTATTTACATACAAGTACAAGACTGCCATTACTATTTCTGAGATTACTACAAATGTAACATTAATAACATATTAGCAAGGACGGTAGGCAGTATAATGACATAGAGTTAGACAGGATACATATTTCTTTATCACAGTATACAAAGTACTTATCATCTTAGCTAGTTGTTTATGTTTTAGTTAATGGCACAGAGCTAGTCTGGGTTTGAGCAAGGACATAGCCAGTGTGACTTGAAGTGGAGTTTTAGACTATTTTTGAATTGACATAGAGAAGTTGCAAGCGTGATGTTATTTGGGAGAGAGTTCCATATTTTACCAGGTATGGAAAAATGGAAGGGCTAGCCACCTGAAAGTGTGAACCATGGCTTTAGATAATTGTCACTGTTAAAGTGACACCCTGACCAAATGTGGAAAAAGGGGTTTTGGATGGATAGTTGAAGAGCAGTGTGGTAGTTATGGGATTGGTGGCTATTACCAGAAAGACCAACACTGATACTTATTGTAGAAAGACAAATGTTAAGAAGGTTTTATTATAAAATATGTAAGCTTATGCACTCTTAAAAGTGAGGTGAGGTAATGTTAAATAGGACAAAAGATTCAAATTATTTGAATAAGCTCTGTGGCACATGCAGCAAGTACGTAGTACTATATTGTATACTACTAGATAGGGAGGGGTTCCCATCTCAAAAAGGGCAACTCTATGAGAGTTTGTGTGTGTGTGTGTGTGTGTGTGTGTGTGTGTGTGTGTGTGTGTGTGTGTGTGTGTGTGTGTGTGTGTGTGTGTGTGTGTGTGTGTGTGTGTGTGTGTGTGTGTGTGTGTGTGTGTGTGTGTGTGTGTGTGTGTGTGTGTGTGTGTGTGTGTGTGTGTAAATATACCTCCATGCAGCAGTGTGTCTGTGTGTAATGGTCATACATTTTCAGGCCCTGTCAACCCCCCCATTGGCCTCCTTTACAGGGCCTGCTGATGTCATCCACCTTAACAGCACTGGCAGACACTGGAAAAGCACATAAGTTCTGTGGCACATGCGATAAGTATGTTGCACGATAGTATATACTACTAGATAGGTAGGGGTTCTAATCTCAAAAAGGGCAACTCTGTGAGTATGTGTATGTTTGTATATGTGTAAATGTATCCCCTTGCAGCAGTATGTCTGTCTTGCCCATGTGTGTGCAATGGTTATAAATTTTAAGGCAATGTGAGTAGCTGCTAGCCCTAAATATTCCACATCTACCTAGGCATAAATGCTATCTGCCACCAGCTACATTTGTAGGTACAGACCACCCAGGTGACATGTAATAAGGGTAGCATGCCTTGTCATGGGGTATGCATGTATGATTATGCTGTCTGCCCCCATTGCTCCTGGAACACTTTTCTACACATATGCACCTAGGTAACAATGCACATATACAGCCGTACCTTGCTGGTGTCATATTTCTGCTTTGCTACCATGCCATCCTGAGCCGCTGTATTGCTACCAAGTCTCCACAGCATAGACAATCAGGCCCCTGCAACAGAAACATGCAAAGTTCTGAAAGACACCTGTCAGTCTGTAATGCCACTGCCAATCTAACATCATACAACAAAAGTACAAACACTTTGATGTGTACTTATGACACATGCCAGCACACAGCACCTGTCATGGCATAACATAACTGCACTACAAAATGTCATGTAATGTACTATAGTCACCTCGTGCATCAGACACATATTTGCATGTCCCTACATCAATGGTATGGATGACAGGGATGTGGCACAGGTATCATAACATGCACAGGGTGTGGATTGAGGGTGTCAGAGGCCTAGGCTGTGCCAAACAGTTGACATCATGTGTGGGAGTCAGCAAGGGGTGCTGGTCAGCTGGGCCATGGAGAGGCACTATGTGAGTCTGTTGGTGACCTGCATGTGTCAGTGGTGTATGAGTGAGTGCACATACATAGTCAAGCCCAGTGCTAGCCCTACACATGGGTATGTTGGACAGTTGTAGACTGTACATGGCTTACTGACAGACTGGACAGTTCACTGTCTCTGGCCATGACCATGAGAACTGGGTCTGCCAGGACTGACACTGGTATCACCATGCCCAGGGTCAGATGTGGTACTAGTTGCTGATGGTGACTGGTGTCCCATGTCTCTCAAGGGACCACCCAAGACCACATGCCCATGGCCTGCCACATCTTGGTGTGGACAGCACCCTCCCTTCTGTAGTGCTGGAGGTACTGCCACTACAGGAGCATGATTGTGCACAGCTGTGTGGACTCTCAGCGGATGTTGTTGCTGACCTACGTCATGTGTCAACACTCTACTCCCACCACATGTTCTAGCACAGACAATGTATGGTCAAGGGTTGACAATGTCTCTCTCCACCGTCTGTCCACTATGGCATCACCAATGTGGTGGAGGGAATCACAGATGTCAGACAGTGATTCATCCATGATCCTGAGCATCCATCTGATGTTGCATTGGAAATGTGCCAGTGTCTCCATGACAGCCCAAAACATGCATTAAGTGACTCAAGATGTGACACCTGTGACAGGTGATGGATCAGCAGCAGTCCTCCTTTGAGCACCCCTGTCAATATGCCTGTGTGGGACATTGCCAGCTATCTGGCTATGGCTAGTGTCTACACTCACTGATGACATTGTTGCCAAACTCTCCTGTTTGATGCTGCCACACTCTGACTGTCCAATATCTGTGGCCACAAGGGACTGGGTATGTGTGTGCATACTGACAGTGTGCGGAGACAATGGGGGAGGAAATGGGATGTCAACCCTTGGGAAGATTCAGCCCCCAACAACACCACCTGTGCATCACTATGGCCACCATCATCATCAGAGTCTGATGAGACACTGACATCAGGTTGTGAGGGGAACAGACTCCAACCCCCATGGTCACCTGTGAGGAGGAAGACAAAATAAGTACATTACTACCTGCACTATTATGTATGGTGATCCACACACATACACACATACAGGTGAGATGCCACAACTGCATTACACATACCAAATCTTATTTCTGATCCCATGCACATCACAAAAGCAGACAACAACATACACAGACAACACAGGCCATTTGAACCACATGCACTGCAGCTACATCTGGTTAATGTTGCCAGTACTATACACCTGTGAGATAAGCCATATGTCAGTGTATGTGATAGACCTACATCTAAAACACAGTGCACCTGTCTTGAGCATACTATTGCCCCCTGTATAGCAGACTGCATAGACTTTCACAAAAATAAGTGCAAATATGTTACAGTTCCTACACATACACTGCTGTGATTACTGATTCAATGCTCTAAAGTTAAGCCTCCAAAAATGAACATACAAGTAGTATACTCTAGCTAAGCATATCAGTTATGTATACAGTAAAATGGCAGCCCTTAACATTCTTAGGATATATATAATCCCTACAAAAACAGTATCACACTCACCGGGTACAGCACATTGGACGCCGACCACAACTAATGTACCTATAGAAATGTGAGGGAGAGGTGTTGTCAGCAATAACAAATGTGGCATTGTTACAAGATAATATATGCATATATCAACATGTACAATAGGTACTGTGATACTGCCTAAATTGCTGACATTCTGAGTATGTGTACACAAGTGTGCATTAGAAACAACCCCCCAATGCAGAATGACCTGACATCCATGTACTGGTATGCAGAGGCTGCCACATTGATTGATACAGTAATACAGTGATGAACACAGGAGGCTTACTTGGATTCCCCTCTGCTGTGGATGCTGTGGCACCCACCTCCATGATATAATGGGGTGATGGATGCTTGAGAGCTGGTGGTTGATCCCAGTTTCACCAGGAATTCCTCTGTGGCTGAGAGTGGGTCTATTGCTGCAGGATATCTACCGATGGCAGCACAGTCCCTGGCCACAGCAGAGGCCCTTTGATGTGCAGCATTTACCATGTCTGTTGCCCTGTGTCGGATCTGCTTATAGTTTCTGTCCTGTAGCTCTATGCAATTGACTACTGTGATGAGGTCAGTCCACAGTGCTGCACATTGCCCATGATTCTGGTGAGTCCTGGACAGCAGAATGTTGTGATGCAGTCTGAGGCCATCCAGGATAACATCATTCTCTGCAGCTGAAATTGACAGGTGCCTCCATCTATACATCCTTTCTGAAAGACAAAAATAGAGGAACAGATCACAGGACCACATACATTGCCCTCCACTATGTACAGACCCGGCACATCCAAATTGGCCTGCACTATCCACTGCTACCTCCCACATCATACCCCACCATCTATCAAATCAGTATGTATCTGGCTACCCGCAACATAGTAGCAATATGTCCCTCTGTGCTGTATGTCACCACTCCCATCAATGCCATGTAATGTTGTGTGTCCCCTATGGGCAATGTCCCAGTACCATGTCAGACAGCCCCTGTTCAACAAATAGGTGTGTGTTATTTCAAGTATATGGGGACAGTCCAGGAACATCCATGTGCCACAGTGACAGGCAGCAATACAAACATGCTGTAGGGTATCTTCCTTGCAGGTGTCCTCCTTCTTCAGTACACAGATATTTGTGAAATGTGTACATGTGGTTGATATATGTGGTCACTTTGCCAGAAACATGTGGATGTCTGTCAAACGGTTGGACAGCAATTGATGGTTGTTCTTAGAATGTGGAGAATCTGGCTGTCACACACTAGAACCTTCAGAAAACAGTTATGCTACAGTAATATCTGTTACGTATTCATATCCTTACTTTGTATGATCATTATGTACAATCTATTGCTGAGGTTGGGCCTGTGCCCCCTCCCCCCCACTACAAATGGCTATGACCTTCAGTCCTGCTGTATGTGGTTGCCAGATATGTTACCCATAGCTGTCAAGTGATGAGATACGCACATCGACAAAACAGTGACCTAGCCAAAGTATATCAGGGGCAGTTAAGGACACCTGTACAATGTCTGAACCATTCCTGTGTGTCATTCACAGACGGAGAGGAGCTGAATGACAGTACATCATGTAATATGCCAGCTGTGTCCACCACTACTCACTGTCACTATGTCTAACACACAATCCAGTAGTACTCATACAGGAGCCGACCATCGTAGGAGAGAGTGAGAGGGCCAGATCTGTGATCTAAGTCACAGCAGGCAGAGTTGAAAGGCATGCCTGTAGCTGTTGGACAGCAGACTATCACTAACATGTCATTCCAATAGATGTACAACAGGCCTGCTGTTGTAATCCCTATTCCCCATAATTGCATCCTCCCACGTGCATCCCATTATATGGGGACTTGTATTACATGCCTGGTAGAGTAATCCTTATGTGCAGAAATCCTGAAGGAAAATGCTTCCAAAATCACAGTCTGTCTTGGTAAAGCAAGTTACAGACCTGTTTGCCATAGACAGCTGCTTGCATTTTGTAGGTAATGCTCAATAACACGTGATTGCCTGTGCAGCAATCCATTGCTCAGACTTGATAATTGCATCCAGAACACCTGGGTTGCACTTTCATTAGCCGATGACATGGCACAACAGTGCAATATTTAAGGCCTTCATGTATGCATTGGCCCCTTTCCTAGTCTTTGAGATGGACATTACTGAGGTGTGGAGGCTACAGCATTACAGAGGGTAGGTACAGATACTGTCCACTGTTGGGATTTATATGGTATGTTCACAATTTTGCATGCTATAACTGGCCATTGTCAAATGACTTTCTGATTATGTGACACTTCAGTGTTAAACAATGTGGGTTGAGGTCAGTAAGGGGTTAAGACACATGTGAGTGTCATATGTCATGTGCATCAGAATATGCATGCTGCTGTAGTAGCTACTGGTCTATCAGCTGTGCAAGTTTGTAGGGGCAGACTGTGACACATGTCCCTGTTGCTTGACCTTTGCCTCCCTCCACTTCATGTATGGGTGTAACATGGATTCCTTGTTCTAGGAGGTCATGAGGTTTGGTAGGTCTGTAGCAGGTAGCTGAACATACTGCTACATATGTTTCCAGGCTGCAGCTACTCCTTTTTGCCCAGGACTCATACTGGGAAGTGTGAACACATTGGAGGACAGCAAGCTGTATGTGTCAGTGAGGGAGCAGTGTTAGCTCTGTCATTACAGCAGATCCAGGGTGAGGGTACCCATAACATTCCAGGTGAAGCATGTGCTTAAGATACATATGTTATGTAATAGTGCCAATCGGAGAGTGGTAGGTGACATATAGGTAACTTATACATATTTGTGCAGTGAGTCCCTACCTACAGGCCTTTGACATGCTAACATGGGTAGCAAAGAATGCAGTAGCAGCAACCTATTTTGGTTAAAATTGTAGGACTCAGACATTATTTGTTGTATTCACAAACATGTAATTGAAGTACAACACACTGGATCTGAACCCAGGACTGTGGGTGGCAAAATGTACAGCATGCTAGGAATTCAGCAGATTGAGCTACTGAGTCAATATTGCAGCAGGTGTATTTGCAAGATATATGTGCATGCATACAGTCTGTTACACAGGCTTCACATTAGCATGCATGTTCAGATGGGTATGACGTATGACACTGAACTATCTATCATAATTTTCTAACCTCAATCTGTACTGTCTTGCCAGTACTTTAGCGTACAGAAAAGGTTTTGTGAAAACCATGCCAAAAGTAGATGGCACAACTGTGGACATTCTGCAACAGTCTGTGCAGTTGACAGCTATACCTGCTATCCCAGGTCTCAAGTACATATATCATTATTTATTTGGCTGTGTACTACTTTGGTGTCTGCATTACAGTCCCAAGTACATTGCCAATGTTCCCATTATATGTACATGCAGTGTGTCATTTGTAATCAGGATATGTTTATGGAAACACCTGCTTTAGCTCAGAGCTGAGTGGCCTAGTGGGTTAATGCACTATGCTGTAGTTGACAAGGGCCCGGGTTGAAGACATGGGAGGAGTAATTATTTTGCAGATGTTCCTAACAGTGTCAGAAACACAGAAGATGATTAAGTCACTTTTAAGCAGTTTGACCGGTTTGAGTGGTGCACTGCTTAGATCTGCTTAAACCCACGCTAAATATAAAAAAAAGAAAAGGAAAAAGGGACAATAGGAAAGTGGTGAAATGGGGGCAAGCATGGGGAAAACCACACTGAAAGGCAGGTAGGGATGTGCAGGACAGGTGAAGGAAAGGACCATAGCTCTCCATTTCTTGTACAGCAACAGCTGTGCAGATTGTAGATAATTTGGAATTTGGAGCCTCACAGAGAGAAGCCTGAGGGTAACATAAATGTGTTGATTAATTAATGGAATGATTAGTTATGTCCAGTGGACATGAGTGAAATGGAGAGCTATGTATCGGGTGATGATTTTTTTAGTGGGACAGGTGCCCCCCACCCCTTTTTTTTTTTTTTTTTTTTAATGTGAGAGTGGAATTTTGGAAAGGGATACAGGTACATGTGGGGAGGTAAGGTGGGTAGGAGAGGTTGCATTTGTAGACAGATAAGATAAACAAGACAGCATACAGGGTGTGGTGTGTGACACATGAGGGGGTAAACACCTTGGATGGTAAGAGTGTTGTAGAATCAGAGATCCATGTGCCCCCAAATGGCAGCAGTGTGACTGAGCACTCCACCTATGGGCAGACGGCACTGCTCCTTCACTACCCCAAATGTGGCTGTACTGGAGGCTGGGGGACAGGGCCACCAGGGCCCTCCAAGTTCCCCTCAATCTGGCACAGGTGGTTCTCATAGCCATGATGGACTATCCTGCACACCATCACCAGTAGCTGTTCTTGGGTGAACTCTGCCCTTCCACTCCCACTCCTGGGGGGATGGGCCCCTTCCACTGAGACAGTTCCACCTGTAGGTGGTGCAGGACCAGTGGAGGTCCAGATATGCTGGGACCCAGTGCCTTGGCCGGCTGAGGTAGGGTAAGTGAATCACCAGGAACTGACCTACCCAGTCGAGCTGTGGTATTATGGTATTTCAAAGTGTATAGGTTAGTAATGAACATAACATTTAGTTAGTTATAACAGCATGCCAGAATGTTGTAAATAACCCAGTAACATAACATTGCATAGTATATGGAACACAACAATAAGTGAGATAACAGTCAGTATAGTAACAGCATGCCAGTAACAGTTACTGCATAAGGCTAACCAAATAGGTAATTCAACAAGGTATGTTAGTATGCAACCATTGTAATACATAACAATAATAAAACACAAGGCCCAGCATAACATTTTGAGAAGAACATATGTTAATAATAAAACCTATGTATAACAGTAATAAATTATGATGCCGATAAGGGGTGGAGGGAGAGACAAATACAGTCCACTAATACCAGTATAGGCTATATTGTTTGCAACAGTACTCTTATATACTCTACAGGTTTGCCCTTCCTTTATGTATACAAGTGCCTTATAGCTTCTGTAGCATGTAAATACCTCTCAAGCTATCCACATGGGATAGTACGGGCCAATCTGTAACACCTACAGGTACACAACTGCAGTGGACTATTATATGTCAGGGGGACAGATATGACTACCAAGGTGCACTGTGGACTGATGTAGTGTGACTGTGCTATTGACATAAATCATGTCCACGATAGATCTGTGACAGAGGGATTAGGCAACAGTGAGCACAGACTGTGACAGCGTGACACTCATGCATTGTTTACAATACAGAGAATTTAAGACTTTCATGCAGTCCTTGGCAGTCATGAGGTTAGACTAGCAGCAGACATTCATAGACACATCAGGCATGCAGCCATACCAAGATTACAAATTTTATTTATTGTATTAACTTTTATTATTATTGTACTTGTTGCCTTTATCTTCTGAAGTCTTATGGTTAACACAAGACAATCCTGATATACACAATATACCTTGGGTGTTCTTCAGATCTTAGTGCAGAACAAATATAATAATACATTATATCTTGCAGTTCAGCTCAATACCTATAGTTTAGCAGAACACTCTTTATTAGGTAACCCTCAGTCACTTAGTGGTATTCTTTGTATTTTTAGGTCACAGCAGATGTAATACTTGATTTCATGAACAACAGCCCAAAATACGTACATATTGCATAACACAGCTTTATTAGGGGTGACTTCATGCAGTGATTGGTATATTTTTCCAGTATTTATTGCAGAACAGATCATATAATGCAGCTGTAATTCCACTATTAATGCAGTAGAAACTTTATTTTCTTAACATTATCAGGTTTCATGTTTTCATCTTTATTGAACTATACCTGGCATTACTCACTTATTGCAGTCCAGGTCTATAACCACATTCATTGCAGTACAATCAAAACTGTATATACCAAATGGCAGTTAATACATTACTCTTTCTTGTTTATATGACTACAGATTGCAAGATACATCTGTACTCACCAAACACATGGCACAATCTGGCCAGGTGCCCTGCATGGGCCTCTAGGTTGCAAGGTCTCTCCTCTGCAGCTGTAGGGAGAGAAGCCCACCATTATGCATATGTGTCTATCACACATTCAGATTAGTTATTGCTAAAACAGTGCAAACAGTACTTACAAACTTGTGGGCATTCCCATTTTGGGCATCCTGGACCCAGGTGTCCAGAAGTCCCCTCTTCCATTGCATCAGATTATCATAAAGATAATGTACCTGCTTACATGTGTGGGAGAAAGCTGTTGTACTGGTGAGAGCATGTGTCAGCCAGTCCCAGGCTTCTAACTTGTACTCTGATCCCTGGTACTGGCCCTGCAGCAGTTGGACATCATGGGATTTTACAAGGAGTCCAACCATGACCCTGGACTGCAGAATGCCCCACCACTGTGCCCAGAAGCATGCACCCTCTCCAACACCTGCCTTAGCTCCTGCCAGGTTCAAACTCCAACTAGTTCTGCTATATTCCTACATGTTGTGCTTAAATAAGCCTCTTTTCCCACCCTTTACCACCATTGGGCAATTTTCAAATATGCGGTAGGTCGCTTAGCATAGCACAAACCTGCAGAGGTCAGCTGACCAGTGCTTAAACTGGCAAATTCTTATCACTGCTTAGTGTGACAACCAGCTAACCAGAGCTGCACAATGCCAAGCAGTGCTAAAATGTCTCTTGTTTCAGCAGTGCTTGGCATGGCTTAGCAGTACTTGGCAGAGCTTAGCTGAGTGCAGCAAACTCACATTTAAAAATAATTAGCATAATATTCTCTTGCAAAATAAAAGCTTTCTAATCCTTCCCTGTATTCAAACCCTGCACTTACTACACCTATGGCTGTTACTTTAACCATTTGGCTACCTGGCCATGTATAATGCTGCTATACTTTTACATATACCTTCCATCTACGTTTAAGCACCACAGCTCACCCCATAAACATGCTCAGCTATGCTTAAACTTGATCTTTCCTTCTTAATTAAATGTATCCGGTGTCTATTTTTAGATGTCTTCCATGTGTCCGAGCTGCATGCCACGCCATACCAACACATACAAAAAAAATAAAACAATTAATACAATAATACTTTATTACACTTGCATACATTGCTATCTGGCATTTTGACAGTGCTGGGGGAGTGTTACTCAACTCTGGACACAGTAGCACACTTCCTACACTGATTCCATGACCGTGTTACACGGCTCTCCCTCAGTAACACGACTTCACTAATATGCATTGCATGCCACCGAGGGGGTATTGCATACATGGACCTACATAGATTTTATTAAATCCCCAGGTATATATAAATTAAAGTATAAAGAATTATGTTATACAAAAGCACAGATCATTATTTGGTTACATTTCTAGAAAACAAGTTTGAATAATGGTTGGATCCTGGTGGTTTGTGAGTGTTGTGACTGAGCAACTGAGTGCTCTTTTTGTATTTTTCATGTATTTCTGTTGCAGGATGATGCTCTAACTAAAGTAGTTGGCTTTGTATAGTTGCTGTTCATCATTCTTTAAGTAAAACGCATGAGCTACATAGTTGGTTCCAAATGCAACAATACTCAATGACTGCTTAGCTTTTTGCTGGAATTAACATCTCATTTACTTTAATTATTGTGCCTTACAGCCTCTACAGTACATTTATTTGAAAGAGGTTTATAGTGTTAATCTTGTGTTCTTTTCAGGCATGATTTAAATGCATGATGCTCCACATTAACATTACTTCCACTTTTACACTAGCCTGTCTCCTTACACCTACTATGTGAATACACAATATCCTATATCTATTTTCTGGTATACTGCACATGCCTTGCTACCTGTGTATGCTACAGTTTATTGATATTCCATTGTATAGGTATTAATTATCCTAAGGTCTCTGTATATGCTACAGTTATATGTTACATTAATGTATGCAATTTAATGCTGGTTATTTCACTGTATTTTGCGAATGAGTCCTTTTGCTTCATATATAGGCATCTTTCCTTAGCTAATGTTTCCACTGTTTATTATCTCATTTTTTGATGTTGTCAATTACCTCCTTCTATTTTGTGACTTCTGAAGTATATGTTAGTGTTTCAACATATTAAATGCACTGTAATGCTTATTTGCTTACTGCTAGTGCTGTAGAGATCTTGAATGCAACTGAAATGTTTGTATTGAATGCTCTATTGGTTGTATTGAATGCAACTGTAAAGCTTGTGATTTTATCTTATTGTTTTGTTTTTCTTCTAGAGTTACTATGCTTTGAAAGGAACTCTGGCTTCTGCTTCTCACCTTAACAGTCCCTCTGCTCTCCTGCTGCATTACTAACCGCTTTTTACTAACCCCCCCATCCACTACCCTGCCATTTCTTTGACTCACCTAGGGCTTACATAACACTTTCTCAGTCTGTATTTCACTGTTGCCTTCACTCTCTCTCTCTCTCTCTCTTGCTGCCTATCACTACATGCTGTTGTTTGCTCACTAGCTTGTCTCTCTCATTTTCTCATGCATGGCTCTCCAGTTTTTTTTTTTTTTTAATTCTAGGTAGAAATCCCAGAGGCACTGCTTGAATGCAAGTTGCTTCATCTACCTTCCTCCAAGCAATATGTTCCCTGCACAAACTGACTGCTTCAGCTCTACATTTTATTAAAACTGTATGAAGTATGTGTAATATTCAATCTCACCCTGCATTATTATTTGTCTCTGTAGGGTCACTAGCATGCCTCTGACCTAGACCTCTGCCCCCTCCCTCTCATATTCTCTCTGATATCCTCCTAGTTCTCTATGACATTTTTCTCTATTTTACTTTTTAACTCTTAGTTCTCCCTAAATTTCAACACTTCTAGCCTGCCTCCTGACTTCACTGACCTGTTCATATACCATCCCCTGAAATAGCCTAGCCTGTGATCTTCGGGTAACCTTTAACTGCATTAGATCTTTTTACCTTGCTCTCCCTTTCTAGTTAGCCTGCTCTGTTACTTACCTTCTCTTTTCCATTTCAGTTCAGTAGCAACTGCATTCTCAGTCAGTCTTTTCTGCATTGCACATTGTTTTCCTTCTCTCTTGCTGCCTACTCTTCCTGGATCAACTCTGCCATTTACCCTTGCTTCGCTTGGACTCACTCCACTCCACTACGCTACCCCTATTCTCACCCACCCCAGGTCAATTACCTTTATAGCCAACCACCTTAATCCCACCCCCTCTCAACACCAACCTCTTGACACCCTAACCTATCAGAACCCACTCCACCCACTTTAACCCCTCCTGCCTCTCTTAACTTTTTTTACTCTCTACCCATCCATACTGCCTATCTCCACCTCCTTACTACTACTTTGTCTGCCTTTTGTTATTAACTCTTGCTCTTTTCTCTTCTCTCTTACACTATCTTATACTAACAAAATGCCCACTACTGTTCTCCCATCTTCTTTTCACTCCCTCAAAATATCCACTGTATTTCTACTCTTCTGTAACCTAACCTCATACCACACTCAACTAATCCAACGTTCCTGTTCTCCAACATCCACTCACATCATATCACACATTGACACCCACTACTGCTCTTCTCTATCTCCCTCACTTTTCTCCTGTACCAAATATAATCTCCCCAAAATTAAACTTCCTCCCAAAATCTATACACTTTACAGAACAAAACAAAAATATCTATCTCTCTACTCATTTATATCATTTCTCTTCCACCCTCTCAACACCCTCCAGCTCTCTGGTGATGTTCATCTTAATCCTGGTCAACTAACTAACCAACCTGCTCTTGCCATCGCAACACAAATCCCTCTGTATACTCCTAACCTGATTCCAAAACATCTCTCATTCTACTCTATCAACATCCACAGTATCCTTAACAAGATAAAATTTCATTCATGGATAGCTCAATACTCCCCAAACATAGTTACTCTTTCTAAGACTTGTCTTAAACCACACAACACTGATAATGAACTTCTTCCAGGATACAACATTCTACATCTTGACAGAACACATAAAAAAGGAGGTGGAATTGCTATTCTGTACTCTGACCTCATTACCCTTACCCCCTTCCTAACCCTCCTCTGGCCTTTTACCCTGCAGAACTTCTGACTGTAAA
This sequence comes from Protopterus annectens, assembly GCF_019279795.1. Classification (NCBI taxonomy): domain Eukaryota; kingdom Metazoa; phylum Chordata; order Ceratodontiformes; family Protopteridae; genus Protopterus; species Protopterus annectens. The sequence goes on from NC_056732.1 coordinate 276,600,386, forward strand.
ATTTGAAACCCAGCAGCCACAAAACATTAACAATAGTTACCATCTATATACCACCAGGTGATAATATCCCCCTATTAGACTGGGTTCTAAATTGGATGTCAGACCACATACCCAATGTGTCCATAATACTAGGTGATGTTAATATCAACTGGTCTTCCCTCTGCTCTAACTCCCCTACCAACTGTATTAACCTTGTTGGCTGCACACAACTTATTTCATCTCCCACTTTCCATCATAAACCTACCAATACTAGTTCTATCATTGACTGGATCTTAGTTTCTAACCCTAACCTGTATCACAACCCAGAAACACTAGCTGACTCCATCAGTGACCACTGCCCAATACGAATCCTCTGACTTTCCCCCCACATTTCCAGAACCCACAAATTTAAAGTATGTTGGGACTATCTACTTTTAACCCTGAAATATTCAATAATGCTCTCTCAACTAAAGACTTGCCCATCCTCTTTACCTTACCTCTTGATGAAGAGGTCTCAAACTTTAACTCCATCTTCCTTGATGCACTCAACTCCCTTGCTCCTCCTAGAACTATTAGAGTCAATCCTACAACTCCCCTGGCTAATCAACTCTATTCGGTCTCTTATACAAAAAAGAGACTCTGCCTGGAAATTTTGGTCAAAGACAAAATCTTCCTCAAATTTCCAAAGATATAGGGAACCAAGTAATCTCACTAAAAACACAATGATAAAAGAAATTTCTATCACCAACCTTGGACTACAAAATCTAGAAACCCTAAAAGGTTTTGGAATGCTATCAACCAAATACTCTATCCAGGCAATCCCTCTACACCTAATCCTTGCCCTGACAATACACCCCCTGAAACTGCATCCATTTTCAGTTCCTACTTCATTGACACAGTTAGCAAAGTTATGGAGTCTTCTAACATATTCAGTCTCTCACCACTCACAACTATCCAACAACAAAATCCCCCCTTCTCACTAAGGTCACTTCCCACAAGCTACATTAAAAAACTCCTCCTCAAACTTAAACCATGCCCCTCATCAGCTGACAGTCTGCCATCTTTCTTCCTAAAAGTTGCTGCCTCATCAGTAGCATACCCTGTTTTCATCCCCATTAACCACTCTATCACTGAATCAACTGTTCCTACTCTTTGGAAAGAATTTTACTATACCCATCCACAAAGGTGGACATTCCACAGAACTTTCTAACTTTCAACCAATTGCCATACTTTCTCCTCTCTCAAAAATGCTGAAACACTCCATCCACAAACAGCTCACAGCCCACCTCACTCAAGGGAACCTTATCTCCCCTACCCAACATGGCTTCCAGCCACACCACAGTACCTCTACTGCACTAATTTCCTTTATCAATACCATTCCCCTTGCCATAAATAATAATAAACTTGAGTCTTGTCTTTTCTTACATCTGTCAAATACTATTGATACTATCTCCCATCCTAACCTCTTCTCAAAATTATCCCAACTTAACCTTTCCTCGGCAACATTATCCTGGTTTAACAGCTACATTTCTGATAGGCAGCAATCCATAAAATAGCTATCTGCTCTTTCTCATTTTCTCCAAATCAAACCTGGCATCCCAGAAGCCTCTATTCTTGGACCTCTCCTTTTTAACATTTTCACCAATGAACTACACAGATCCTGTCCCCAGTCTTCCTTCATACAGTATGCTGATGATACAACTATTATATCCATAGCTGACAATCCAACAGAACTACTCACCCTCACACAAACATCATTCAAACACACAGAAACTTGGCTTACTAATAACCAACTAATACTCAACTCCAAAAAGGCAAAACTCCTACTAATCCCCCCAAAACCCCTCTACCACATTAAATCCTCTTTAACATCTTTTCACTTAATAATATTAAGAACACCACTGAAAACCATACTAAGCTCCTTGGAGTAATCATAGATGACCAACTGAAATTTGACCTTTATATGCATCACTGTATTAAGAAGACCCACCAAAAGCTTGGCCTCCTATAGAGAAACAAAAGGTTCCTAACCCCTGACTCCAGAATCTCACTAGTTAATGCTTACCTTCTTCCAAACCTTTTCTACAACTTGCAAATCATTAAAAGCATTCAGTCTTCTCTTCTCACTAAACTTGAAACAACCTATAATAACTTAGCTAGATTTTCTGATAACTTGCTATTCAGATCTCACCACTGTCATGCCCTCAGGTCACTCAATCGGCTAGAGCTTCCTAACCAACTCAAAGTTACTCAAATACTCATCATCCACTCCATCAATAAACCTTCTTTATGCCCTAGCATTTCCTCACTAGTCTCACTTTATATCCCTCCCCGACCACTAAGAAGTTCTGATAAATTTCTGTTATAGATTCATAAACCTAAAAATCTGTCAGGCAGAACCTATATAGCTACTCACCTGCCATTCAATGGAACAATCTGCCTGTGACCCTGAGCAGTATACCTCAGGTATAAAAATTCAAGAGATTTCTCAAAGAATATCTAAGCCACACCTGGATTTGTTCATAGGTTCATAGGTGTGTACTAGGCTAATGGCCCTGGAGCCTTTAAAAGACTAGCCCATAGGATTACCCTGGCATCATGCCAACTGTCACTGTAACGACCGCACCTGAATCCAGTCCTCTTGCCATCTCTCCTATTCTTTATTCTTCTCTTCTTCCCAGGTCCATTTACCTGTTTTTACTCTGTTTTCTTTCTCCAATTAACCTGCTTCTTCAACATAATAAGCACCTGACTCTTTTCTACTACTTCTCCTCTCTGTTCCTGACTTCTTCTGTACTATCTCTTAACCTATTACTAATATCTACTCCTCCTGTTGTCTAGAATTAGTAACTATCAATAGTCCTGGTCCTACTATCTACTTTTCTACATGTCTGTGCCATCATTATGTTTATCTGCCTAACTATATTGTATTTAAGTCTTGCTTTATTTATTGTTATGTCATATATTGCTATTCTTATTGTATTATACATTTATTGCAACATGCATCTCTCAGTTATATTTGTACTGTTGGAGCTTTTCTCCCCGGGCCCTCACTGAAAAAGGTCTTTGTCCCAGTTGGACTATCCTGGTCAACAAATGTCAAATTAAATAAATAAATAAATAAATAAATAAATAAATAAATAAATAAATATTGATAGAAACATAATAGCATGTTTAGCAGTAGAAACAGGACAGCAAATGCAGAAAATAAGTAGAAATGTGTTGTGAGTTATTCTAGTAATGATTTAATAGGCTACCAGTATTTGCAAATAGTAGGCAGACAATTTTAGTTACACTTAAATATTCCATCAGAAGTTATGAGAATTAAAAGTACTTGCGCAATGTAGAAAGGGGTGGGAGGTAGTGTTATCCTGGCTCATTACATGTGCAGAGCCTTGTATTTTTAAAGTGATTTTTGAGTAGTATTTTAATGTTGGAGTTGTTTTCAACTAATCTGATTGATTCTGGTAGTGCATTCCACATTTTTGTGACATGACTGGAGTAAAGTGAATGCCCTGCAGTGTTTTTAGTTTTGGTAACTGTTAGTAAGATTTTGTTGGTATAATGAAGTCAGCGGTTGTTGGTATAGGGTGCTATTATGTTTCAAATGGCTGGTGTCTTATGAGGACGGTGAAGCATTTTGTGAGCCATTCTCAGCTGATTATAAACATGCATGTGGGGTAGTTCTAACCAGGAGAGCTCTTTTAGTGAGACACAGTGGTGAGTCCTATATGTAGAGTCAGTGGCAAACTTTGCTATCTTGTTATAGCATATTTCAAGCTTTTCAAGGTCAGTTGTCCTGAGGCTAGTGAGAATGAGGGAGGCATAGAGGAGGGTAGAAAGGAGATGAGTTCTAGCAATGGATATTCTAGTACTATTGGTAAGGAATTGTTTATTTCTATATAGGGTACTGAGTTATTTGTGAACCATTTTTGACTGTTTGTGCTATATGTTGATCAAATCTCATGTTGTTATCAATTACTACACCTAATAGTTTGTAGTGTGCATCTGGTGTAATTATTGTTATCTGAAGCTATAATGACAAAAGAGGGAGGGGGGTGTCAGAGGCTCTGGAAGGTTGGATGATCATGATTTTGTTTTTACTAGGATTTAAGATGAGTTGAGCATCAGTGAGCCAGGTTTTGAGAGCAGTAAATGATCTTTGTATTATATCTTGGAGGTGCTGTATGTTGGGGGCAGCACATATAAGTGTTGCATCATCTGTATATTGGATCAAGGAGGTTCAAGACATGGCTGTACTAAGGTTATTGGTAAATAGACTGAATAGAAGGGGGCCTAATATTGATCCATGTGGTATGTCTAATGTGGCAGGGAGGAGGTGGACAGGTCTTGCAACCATTTCACTGCTTGTTGGCATCCTGTTAGATAGCTTTGGAATCAGTTGATGGCAGAAGGACTAAGATTTAGGTCATTTAGAATGTACAGTAGCTTGGGATGGGATGCAGTACTAAAGGCTTTAGACATATCTAGGAAGACTGCTGAGACTTAGGTTCCTTTGTTTCTGTGGTGATTAATGGTATCGGTAAAGTTCAAGAGAGCTGTTGTGGTGCTATGATTGGGTCTAAATCCATGCTGAGATATGGATAGTAGGTTGTTTGTTGAGAAATAGTGGAGAAGTTGAAAGTGAATAAATTTTTCAAGAACTTTGGATAGTGGGGATAGAATGGCTATAGGTCTATAATTTGAAAGTTCAGTTGAGGTTCCACCTTTATGTAGGGGGATTATATGTGATATTTTTCAGATCTGCGGTACATATTGTTCAGAGACGGAGTGACTGATGAAAATAGAGACAGGGTAATTGATTGCATCAGCTGCTATTTTGAGGAAGTTGGCTGGTAGCTTGTTGACTGCTATTGTAGTAAGCTTTAATTTTCTAAGAAGTTTCTGGATAGTAGAGACAGGGATGGGTTGGAAGGAGAAGGTATTATTGTTAGTGTTTTTAGTTGTGGGCATAATTGATTGACCGGGGGAACTGTGTTTGTGAGTTTTAGAATGCTTTCAGTAAAATATTTATTAAATTGTTCTGTAGTGCTGGTAAGATTATTAGGAGAGGATGGGGATGGGGATGGGGTTGTTGATTGTCCTAGTTTAAGTATCTTGGTAACTGCTGACCAGAATTTTTGAGGATCTTTTTGATGCTTCCATTGTAGGGTGATGTAATAATTTATTTTATATTGTTTTATTTGGGATTTAGCCTTATTCGTGAGTTTTGAAATTCTAGGCAATTTGGGTAGGATTTGTTAGTGTACTATAGGTCCTAGACATTGCCCCTTAGCTTTAGGAGGCTTTTAGTTTCTTTGGAAACATGGAGTGTAATTTGCTTTGGTACAAATTAGCCTAGTTGGTGTGATGTTATTAAGGTTTCTAAGGAATGTTTGTGTGAAGAATTCTATAGCTGAATCAAGGGGCAGGTTCTTAAAGAGAGTCCAACTATATTGTTTTAGTGTGGATATTAGAGTATGGGAATTGAAGTTTTTCATATTACGGATTTGGAGGTAATCGAGATGTTTGAGTGGATGTGTACATCTCCTGAGTAGGTAGGTTGATATATGGTTACTAAGGCTGTCAGGCAGACAGCCAAAGTGTTGGGAGTGGGAGGATTTATTAGTGAGTATCCAGTCTAGGATAGTGTGTTTGCTTGATTTTTTAGTCTATTCTGATAGGGGTTTGAAATATTTGTGAGAAGCCATAGAGGTCAATATGGGTAATAGATGTTAGGGAGTTACATGAGCACCAATCTATAGTAAAGTCTCTCATAATGATGGTTTCTTGGGTAATGGTATTAGATATCCAACTAAGGATATGCTCTAAGGTGGAAAGGTGGAAAGGTTATTACCTGGTGGGCTATCGATAGCTATTACTACTAGGTGTTTGTTTGTGTTGATTTGAAGTCTGGATGTAAGTATCAATGCATTGTCAGACTTTGGTGGAGATTTGTTTATTGGTTGAAGTGTGAGATCATTTTGTACATTATGCCTACTCCTCCATCTCTTTTTCCTTTCCTGTCATCCCTAAGAATATTGTAGTCTGTGGCAATGATCTCTTGGTCGTTTATGTGTGGTTTAAGCCATGTCTCGGTTAGGATGATGATGTCTGGTATGTAGTGTGAGAGAGTGGCATGTTGTTCATTAACCTTGCTTACAATACTTCTAAGATTTAGGTTAATAAGCAATAAGTCAGAGGCAGAATGAGATTGGTTGGGTGTGAAGTGGGATGGTGGGGTAAGTTTCTCTGTTTTCGAGGGAGTATTTATAGGGCCAGGATTCAGATGTATATCACCACTTTTCATGAGTTTGGAAGCTATTTTAACTAGGGTGTTTAGAAATTTTTGAGTTTGCTTATGATATCTAAGGGAGATGTTAGTTGCTACCTTATGCTTTGGCATCTTATTAGTGATTTATACATTTATGGTGGTATTATAGCTATATGTGGATATGTTTATATATAGATTTGTTTTTTGTTTTGTGAAGGACAATGTATTTTTATGGCTGGGTGATGGTGAGGGAGTGAGAAAGTGATAGGAAGTGAGGTGTGCCACTGTGGTGAGTATTATAAGGAATAAAAAGTACAGTAGAATGTTTTCTTTTTTTGTATGGCATTATGGGTCCATTATTTTTTTACAGGATACACGTTTTCAAAAATATAAGGCAAAAAGTGCCTTATATTTCTGAATTGCAACTGTAGCCATGCAATTTAATGTTAAAAGTTATATGAAAAATATACTAACAACTGGAATATGCTTCCTCAGCTGTTTTCAATGAGTACATATTTCCTCCTTTTATAAGAGAGTCTTTTAGATATTCTCAAAAATGTTATAAAAGGTGAAGAGCCACATGAAAGGTAATAAATTTTAAGGCATTGTTGCATAATACTTTTTAAAAAATATTCTAACAGAATAAGAAAGTAACATTTGAATTTGACTGCTGTCTAGGCCAATACCTTTACGACAGTATTCAAAGTTGCTTGCGCAAATGCAATAGGGGTATTCCTGATGCTTATGAATGAGCATAGCAGAGGCACGATTCATAGGGGCCATTTCCACAAATGAGCAAGGCCTGAAAAATAATGAGGTGTAAATGAGAAATGTTGCAAAGCATAGTATGCTAATGAGGTGGTTTTGCAATTCATAGTCGAACATTCCTGTGGTACACACATCCATTGTTAAATGAAGTCCTTTCCTTTGCCTTTGATATTGGAGTTGCAACCTGCCAACTCATTTGTCCAAGTACGCACAAGCACTTCACTGACACTCATGAATTATTTACACTAGTAACCCCTTCATTAGTTTGAATTAAGTATGCACAAGCACTAAAATGACAAAATAAATAATTTTTGCCTAGCAATATTTCAGCAATCTGACCTTGTATGCAGGAGCACTTCCCTGACGCACAAGTGAACTATTTCTCCCAGCAACCCCTTCAGTAACATTCCCTAGTATGCACAAGCACCAAAATGAAACATTTACCCAAGCACCCCCTTCAATAATATGTCCAGGTATGCACAAGCACTGAAATGAAACATTCACCCAAGTAACCCTTCCAGTAATACCTTCAGGTATGCACAATCACTGAAATGAAACATCCACAGAAGTAACCAGTTCAATAAAATGTCCAGGTATGCACAATCATCAAAATGGAACATTCACCCAGGTAAACCCTTCTGTAAAATTTCCAGCATCAAAATGAACCATTTATCCAAGTGAGCTCCCCAGTAAAAATGTCCAGGTACGCAGAATCATACGCTCAGCTCCCTTGGCATCTCTGTATTCTGACTGAAACCTGTCGCTTTCTGGTGTAACTTCAGGGCTATTTACACACTTTGTATGCAGATTAGTTCATTATAGATTCATGTCTATGAATTGAACTCATGCACATCACTTATTTGTTAATCACATTATGCATTTCTGATAAAGGGGCGAGTCCCCAAAAAGTCCTTCACATTTCTGTAGTCATCCTGACAGTCCAGTATTTGCATAACCTCATAGCATCGTTCTCCTGAATCACTGCTATGAGAATGCAAAGCACTGGACTATGAATACTGCCCTGTGTTTTTAAGATGATCTCACTAATTCTTGAAATCAGATGCAGATTTGAACAGTCAAGGTCCAGAGTTAATTTTTATCTAAGACATTTTCTTTTCACACAAGAACCACTAACATTTATTTTTGTCAGAAAGGCAAATATACACATAGTCAAACTCAAACCTGTCCCTGTCAGGCAGAACAGAAATCATAAAACTGTAAATATAAAATAACATGTTTGGTTTGCCTTGGATATAAATTCAGAAAAAAAATTTGCATTTCCTGATGGTATCATTTGCCTTGCAACATCAAAGTCCATGGTAGGCAACCATCCTAGAAAGACATTTTATTAACAAAGCTGCATTATTCGGTGCAGGAAGTCTAAACAGACATTTCATAGCTTGCTTATCTCAACAGACCATATGCTACCTCTGCTGGTGCTTCACTGCCTTCTTTATGTTGTCTTGTTCACAATTATCTTAGAAGAAGTTTGCTTGAGACATCTACTACACTTTCACTGAACAAGCAGTGTGTTGCCCTCTTGTTCTCTTACCTTTGCTAGGGATTTTCTAGTCCCTCATTTTCTACCATTTAATATTCATTGGCAATAAAAAAGATTTTTTGCAACATATGTGACCTATGAGCAGGACATAGTCATTTCAAGGTTCATGCTCCTGTCCTGTTAACTATCTTCCTTCCCTTTTCAGCAGTCTTTCTTTCCTGACCTCAATTTCCCTTAAATTCTAGTTTTTCCTTTCATTTTACTACTTTTGTGCAAAAGCTGAGATTTCTTAAGTCTTCCCACATAAGACACAAGTGAAAACACTTTCAGCCAGATACATTCACAAATCTTTGAAAATGCAGAAAACTTTCAAAAACTCTACACAATTAAACCACAAAACATTTACAGAAGGTGGTTTATTTGGTGTGTATCATCATATACTGTTTATAAGTGCTTCAGTGGATGATGTTACCATTCATACTTTTTCACATTTTCAGTTTCTGTCACTGAAATGAGTTAGGACTCTACTGCAGTGAAGAACATATTTGCATTTCTCTCATTTATTGTAGTTAATTGAGCACTTACGTATAGCTCATGTGGGTTTCTTAATTGTATTTGTTTAATAAATGACAGTTCCAGTGCTATTTAACATGTGGGCAATTACATGGTGTGTGAGTGTGTTTGTTTGTGTTCCTACATGTGTGTGTGTGTGTGTGTGTGTGTGTGTGTGTGTGTGTGTGTGTGTGTGTGTGTGTGTGTGTGTGGTGTGCATGCGCGTGCCTGCGTAAGATTGTTTAATTTTCAATTTAAAAAAAAAAAATTGTGAAATAATCAGGGTAAGAACCACCAACAAAAAATGTGAAACTAAAACACTGTTCATGTCTTAAGGCAATTAAGCCTTCTATGTACATCTGTAAAGGACTAAAGGACTGTGAGTCCATGACGACAACACTCAACAAGTCGTGTTAGTGTCACTGCCAGCCATGCAGCATTTAGAAGCACTGATTTGTTTATTTTACTATAAGAAAAATAGTTGAAAGGGACAGAATTTAATGTTATGTTTTTTAATGACAACAAATAACTTTGTATACAGATCCATAATATTGGGTGTCTTTATGTACCCTAATGTACCCTAATAGCAAGAGACCAGTAAATGAAATCATTATAAATTAAATTACATATTAATACTCTTAAGTGTCATTAGTTGCAAGTTGTATACCAAATGACTGTGGGGGGCAATCATCTATGTCAAATATCTTTAATTAATGCCTACAAACAAGGTATCATTTGCTACATGGCAGAACTTATAGATTTTGTTGACTTATAAATAATTCAATTTGATAGTGCCCTTTAAGAAGATTTTATAAACATAATTCAATAGGGAACATTGCTGATTTTGGTCAAAGCAATGGAGATCATGTTTATGTATGTATGTATTTATTTATTTATTCATTTTTAATTTGCAGCTCTAAGCACTGCCAATATGTCATATGCCAGCCACTACTAACATTCAGTATTACTTTTACCATTATCACACACTCAGTGCCAGACACCAGACCAGTCCTAGGTATCTTGCAGACCTGACCAAGCATTGGGTTGTGATTTTCAGTCCCTGCTGAAAAGTGAACCAGATGATGATGATGATGACGATAATGTTTTACTTTAAACACTTGAATCCTACTGTTGCAATTCTGCATGACACAAACATAACATTTTTATTTATTTTATTTATCATTTGTTGACCGGGAAAGTCCGACTAGGTTCCCTCAGAGCTTTTTCCAGCGGGAGGCCCAGGAGAAATGCCCAGATGCATGTCTTTGAATGTGGAGGAAACCGAGTATTACCGGAGGAAACCCGACGCGAACACAGGAGAACATGCAAACTCCACAGAAGGCACCCCAGCCGAGAATCGAACCAGTGCTAGACACGCCAGCATCTTATATCATGGTCTATGCTTTAAAAGCATGTCTAGTATTTAAACTGCAATGGATTCCATTTCTTTGCAATTTTAATAATTAGGCATGTGACATGTACACTTTTTCCACATTCAGTTTCTTATTAAATAGGAGGCGTTATCAACAATATTATAGTCGAGGCACTTGCTGATGCAAGTGTTTGTTTTATGGTAATGATTTCAGACATGTGAATGATGAGATAACATGCATCACAGTGAGATTCCAGCACCAGTAACGACTCGAACATAACATCATGTTTTAAGCTTCATTATCAAGCAGTGAAAACCAGTGAAATGTCACATTGCTGAAGATTTCGAACTATGATTTATTTATCCATTGCTACATAGCACACATCATTGCTGTGGTGTAAACTAGTGTTTTCATGTATTTATTTATTTATTTTGTTTATTTTAATGGGTCACGTTTATTTATAGTTTAATTTCCAATACAGGGTAATAGCAAAATCTGTGAAGTGCATTTTCCTTGTCTAGAAAGTGGATGCTGCGATACATCTGTGCAGGGTACTGCACATACATGCATGTCTTTATCCTTAGTACCCAGGATATATGTGTGTATTATTGGTGCTAAGGATGGTTTAAAGTAAATTTAAGAAGTTAAAAGCCTACCTTTGTAAGAAGTTACTTCTGTAGCAATATCACAAATAAAAATGATCACAATTTCTAATGTTGATCTCAATATAATAATTTTTTTACTTGCATTATTACATTTTGTGAATGAATATTTGTGTGATGTGTAGGTACTTGTGGAGATATCCCTCTACAGACCTTAGCTATAGCTGCTTGGGTTCTTTATTACACTGCTTTTGAATCAACCACTTTGTTTAAACACTTTTACCTTTCAAAACAAGGAAGAAAACTGCAGGCTACCTCTATGTTCAGGTTGAAATGGAGATGAAATGAGAAATAACTGCCACCAAGCAGAAAATTTGCACATTTTATATGTGCCAGTTAATTACGGCACTTCAGAGGCGCTTCTGAAAGGATAAGGCAAGCTGCATAAATTTAGCCGTAATCCAGGCAGGCAAAACTAATTTGCAGGGGATGGTCTTATCTAGCTGCTGCAGCTTTCTCAGAAAATTAACCTTGGATATTTGGGCCCAATTCAGAAAGTGTTTGATATTTTTCCCTCTTCTCTGTTCAGCATATGAGAATTTCAAATTCAATACAGTCCCTGACTCTTAAGAGGTAAACGAATGCTGTAGGCAGTTCAGACTTATTACAGCTGAGCACATGGATGAAAAAAATATATAGACGATTGCCCTAAATCCAGTTGTGCTGGCTGCTTACATATGCATCAAAGGTTCTATCTGGAAAAAGTATGAAAAGGGTAGCATTAGTAGAGGATGCAACTCATTTTAATGTACTTAGAAAAATTCATCAGAGTTCATTGCCGAACAAGTCATGCATACTGACTTGCTCATTTCAGTGGAAATGAAAAAATCCTCATAAAAATAGGAGCTTAATGAACTGTAGGAGCAAAGTCCTGCTTGTCATTGCAATTACCACTGATTTAGAATCTGCCTTGATATGCTGCTATTAATCGCTCTTACTCAGCACAATTAAAAGTTTCTGTCAGATTTTGCTAGTTTAATTACTTGTCTATGGATAAAAGATTTAATTAACAGCATTTTGTCTAATCAACATTAATATGATTAGCACAATTAAGACAAAATACTCATTCTCAAATACTGACCTATAACCATGATTTTAAAAACAGATTATTTGCATTAATAATTTTTACTTGCTTTAAAAAAATTCAACAGTGGAAAATGTACCCAGATAAACATTCTGTTCCTTTTTTAGAAACGTTTCTTTCTCTAGTATTGTTGTGTATATCAAGGTTAGTACAAAAACATAGCATTATTTAATCCAGGCTGAAAAGTTTATATGTTTGTTGTCATAGCACTGCAAACTGACCTACATGGAAAGAAGGGAAATGTGTAGTTTCTGACATGTACAGATGAATAGATGGTCATGTGTAGCTGGTATTCTGCACCAGTGTAGAACAGTTGCCAGAAGTAACTAACTCGAAACATGCATCTGCCTTTCACTTAGAGCTTCAGAATTGAAGGTTGCAATACTGATTTCTAAATTTGTCTTGCAATGCATTAAGACATACCTCTCAAGTGTACCTCATTACGAGGAACGTACCTCATTTGGGGTCTTAAAAAGTTCACGTTCCTCAGTGTTCCACATTGAAAAGACTGTCACATTCAATGTTAGGAATTTTTTTAAGTGAAATCCATTGTAAATGGGAATTAATCATATTAATTCATTAAAAGATCTTCTTTATAAGTAAAAACAGCATGTTGTAACCATCCTATGACCTTCATAGTTGAAGTTGTTAGTAAGCCATTAGTATGTGTTACACATTTTGGCCATTTGTTCCACAATATGAGGGCTAGTGTTCCTCATTTTGGAGATGGAAGGTTGAGAGCTATGCATTAAGATTCCACAACTTAATACAGACATCGTAGTCTTTTGAAGAGGTACAACAGGCCATTACAACACATAATATGTTATCAGTAATCAATGTGCTTCAGGTAATAAGTTATCTGTCATAATAAAGCTATTGCTTCAGCTGTATTAGCAATGATATTTTAAGTTTTCATTTCAAAGATTTTGGTAGTTGCTGCATGCTTGAAAAGTTTGGTAAATTGTTTGAAGAATGTGTATTGCTTTAAAATAGCAGCTCTGTTGGTACATGTTATTTGAAATTGCATGACAATAATCATATCTGTTTAGAATAAACAAATTAAAGCTTAAATGTTACAGCTATCTAATTTGACATACAGTAAGAAGGTAAGATTAATCATTTATTTATTTATTCATTTATTTATTTTGACATTGAAAAGCAATACCATTGCATATTTTAGGAATATAAACAACAACTGAAATTATCAATTAGTTTGGAAGGCAGGTACTTTGAAGCATAAGTGTTATATGTTTGAAACACTCAGTTCCTTTGAGCTTCAACATTTATCAGTTACATGTAAGAAAGAAACATTAATTTTCTGTTTCTTTTCATTATGGTATATATGAAAATCCATGAAAATCTAATTTAAAATAAAGCCAAGACATGCAAATTGGTTATTAATGTAGGAATGTCCATACTTCCCAAACTAGGTAGACTTTTAGACTAGTGGACACAAATTTGTTAAGGGAATAGTTGATATCGGATTTAATCTTTATCGAAGCAATCATTTACACAATACCTACTATTCTTGAATAAAGACCATATGATACATGATGCACAAAATGTAGCTATCTCACATGATAAATAAAATGCAAAGCTGTTCTTTTTAATTTACAAGGAAATATCTTTGGAAAATACACCCCAAAAACACAGTAAAAGTACAATTTGTTGAAAATCAAGATAAAGTCAGACAGTGGTGTCAGTGCATAGTGAAGAATCGAGTATCACAGCAAATGTAGCATCATATTACAAGGTAAAGGTTGTAATTTTAATGAGATGGACATTTCTAGTAGTGCCTGGTAAAATGATGTGGAAGGTGCTGATACACTGTGTATATTTAATCAATATTATTAATAAATATGTTGTTAAAAACCCAGAAACAATGAAATATAAACATGCAATCTTCATGATTATTGAGCCACGGTGGTGCAGCAGTAGTGTTGTTGCCTTACAGCAAGAAGTTCTCCCATTCGATTCTTGGCTGGAGTGCCTTCTGTGTGTCTGCATGTCCTCCCCGCGGTCGAGTGGCATTCGAAAGACATGTGTAGAATGGGCGTGCCTTCGTTGAAGGTTGGGTGTCAAGCTGCACCTCAGCACCCGTAAAATATCTACTGCCAATCATTAGCGGACCAGAGTTCCACAGTGGCGACCCCTAACCGGGAAAAAGCCACAGATGCATGATTAAAGATAACAGAACAATATATGCTAACTGTAGTACTGTTCAAAATTAAAAGTACATGCATATGCATAAAAATGTATGGCTTCAGATAAAAACCCTGGGTTTTAATCTTAGCTTCTGTTTAGAAAAAATATCCTGCCTCAAGACCTTACCATAAATATCTTACTCCCATATTTACAGTCACACATTAAGACAAGAGTCACTGAAAAATTTTGTGCCATGGTGGGAATACAGGCAGAAAGTATACCCTTGTCATTCTAATGCATCACTGAAATGTATTACATCTTCAGATAATAATGTAAATTGCAGATATACCGTATAATTCATCACCAAATAAAGTAATAGGAAATGAGTAATTAATAATGTAACAAATGGGCAAAAGAGTACAGACTATCCAAGAAGGAGTAAGGAAAAATAATTAAAAACAAGAACATCCATACATGACTGCAAACCGTCTTTGGCAATCATCAAGGAAAGGTGAAAACCTCTACATCAGGAGCTACAGGAGCTAATAAGTTGAAGGCTGCCACAGCAGAATAGAAGGTCGACAGTAAAGCAGAATTCCATGAAAGCGTTTCTTTCTGAACTAAGACACCTGAAACAGTAATGTACCAGGTGTACAAAGATAATAAAAATCATGGTTTAAAACTTAAAGGTGATCAACAACAACACAAGTGGAAATGCTGAAATCAACACAAGAGGAAATTAGTAAATTAACTGACATTGCTCTGAGTGATGTAAAAATCATTTGATCAATGACCCCATTTTTATCAGATCCTGATCAAGATGAGTTAATGAGAGTTCTGTCAGCATTCTCATTGCTTTCCTTTCTTTATTCTAAATGCTCATCCTTAGTATCATAGGAGGTTACTAGGCCATTGGCTCTGAGGCCCTTATAAGCCTAGCCAAGAGTTTAGCCCATGTTTAGACAAGTCAGCAACCAGAACCCCTGTCCAGCAGGGATACAGGTGGAATCCCAGGGGTGTATTTTCTGTTTCCCATCCAGTTATCCAGGTTGTGCTTAAAAAGAGATAATGATGTACTCTGCTTGATGCGGCGAGGGAGTCTATTCCACAGATGGGGGAGTCTCTGGGAAAAAAATCTGTCCCACCAACAAGTCTTATTGATATCACAGAACAGATTGAGGTCATGTA
Organism: Protopterus annectens; assembly: GCF_019279795.1. Taxonomy (NCBI): domain Eukaryota; kingdom Metazoa; phylum Chordata; order Ceratodontiformes; family Protopteridae; genus Protopterus; species Protopterus annectens. The sequence continues at coordinate 276,615,912 of NC_056732.1, forward strand.
TATGGGTTGCTTGAGTGCAGCTTGACTTGTGGGTATGCAACTGTCCCATCAAGGCAAGGTCTGAGATTGTTTTGTATGCCAGACAGAGGTCACCTCTGAGGAGTCTGTATGAAACTGAGTAGAGGGACAGGACATTTAGCCTATCTGTGTAGGGTACGTGTTTAAGGCCCTAGATTCTTCTGGTGAGGAAACTCTGTGGTCTCTCCAGTTGTTGCATGTGCTTTGCGAGGTACATGCCTAAGGGGGCATTGTACTCAATAATCAGCCTTATATGGGAAGAATACAGGGATGCTATGACCTCTTTGTCCCTGGATGAGATACCCTTACTTATGAGGTGGGCCATCTAGAAAGCTTTCTGTACAATGGAAACAACATGGTGGTCAAAAGTCAGGTTGCTATCAACCTGGGTGCCCAAATCCCTCACTACTGATTATGTACTTAGGACATTGTTATTAATGTGATAATATTTGGGGACATCAGTTGCCCCAAAGAGGATGATGATGCATTTTTTGGCATTCAGCTTGAGGCCATGTTTCTGGCACCAGTCATTTGTTTGGGTGAGAGCCTCTTGGAGGACGTCCATGTCACTTGGAGAATTAATGACTGTGCTCAGCTTGCAGTCATCTGCAAACTTGGCTACCCATAGCTCACTGGTTTTGGCCTGCACCTCAGACAAGTATATCCTGAATAACAGAGACCCCAAGACAGATCCCTGGGATACGCCGCTCGTTACTGGTCTACTGCTTGAGGAGGCTTCCCCTATTTTGATTAGGTGGGTTCTATCAATGAGCCAGTTTGCTACCCATCTTGTAACATATGGATTGATGGCTAGCCGAGAAAGTTTATCTACTATGCGCAAGTGGGAAATAGTGTCGAAGGCTTTGGCCAGGTCAAGGTAGGCAGTGTGCACCATCTTCCCCTCGTTCATGGCTTTGGTGACTGTCTCAAAGTTGTCGACCAGATTTAACAGACATGACCTCCCCTTGACAAAGCCAAACTGTGTGGGGTTGAGTGTTTGGAGGTTGCCAATGTCCCTGTTAATGAGGTCCATGATAATCCATTCCATGGCCTTGCAAATCAGGCTAGTTAGGCTGGTGGGTCTATAATTTCTTGGATCAGTGGACGCTCCACTTTTGTGTAAAGGGATGACAGTGGCTCTCCTCCACTTAGCTGGGATAAAGCCAGTACTCAGGCTTTGGTTGAATAGGGTGCCTAATGGTGCTGCAAGTTCATGCCTGAGTTCATGTAGGATGCAGCCTGGGATGTTATCGGATCCCATGGAGGCTGTATTTTTTGTCTTTGAGAGAGCAGTGATGACCTGTTCCCTAGAGATAAGGGGTGGGGTCAGGTACTGGGGATGTGCTGATTTACTGATGGGTGACAGAGGGGAGAAGTTTTCAATAAATCTGTCAGCCAGTAGATTTGCTATATCTACAGCATTTGTGTATGTGGTGTCTTTGACCATCAGTTCTGAAGAGATGTGGGTGCTTCCTTTGAGACTGCGGACATATGTAAAGAAGGCCTTATGGTTGTCTCTAGCAGATGTGACCAATTTGGACTTGAAGTTGGCTTAAGAGGATTTCACTAGCACTCTTATGTGCTTGTTCAGTCTAAGGAGAGATTGCTTCTAAATGGGCACCTGCTCTTTCTTGGTCCTGGACAGCAATTTTTTTCCTTTTGTTTTATAATTTATTTATTGCAGATGTCCACCAGACAGGTTTACTCTTCCTTGCAGAGGATGATTTTGTCCTGTCAGGTATTCCTGATTCCATACATCTATATAAATGCTCGTATAGTACTTTGGTGTGTTGACACTGGTTCCAGTTCCTACAGTGAGGGAGGGGGCTGTGAAGCTATTTATAGCATCCATCAGGAGGTTTTAATCAGCTTTGGAGAAGTTTTTTTGTTTGACCCTATCTAGGAGGGTCTATATTATAACATCAAAGTTCAAAAACTTTGAATGTTATAATATCGAACCCAGTAGAGCGAACGCTTGAAATAGTGAAGCTGCAGAACACTGAATACTTTACTAGGGAAAGTATTCAGTGGTCCGTTTCTGCAGCTTTGCTATTTCCTCAACTGTGGGGTGAAGGTTATGGACCGGGTTAAGGTATGTGTGTGAATGAAGGTGAGTGTGCGATTGGGCATGGGTTAGGTGAGTTAGGGTTAGGGCGTGGGTCAGGTAAATGTGCGATTGTGTGGACGTGAGGGTTAGGGTGGGGTAGGTGAGTTAGGGTTAGGGAGCGGGTAAGGTGAGTGTGCGATAGTTAGGGACCTTAGGGTTAGGGTTGGGTTAAGGTAAGTGGGTAGCTACTGGTGTATGTCTGGTTTAGTGTAGGGTTTCGTGAAGTGTATATGTGTGGATTATTTATTTTGGTGTGCTTGAGTTGTGTGTATGTTTGTCAGAACAGCAAATTTTTTCCCTGGGAAAAATGTCACTATTCTGACTGTTCGGTTTTCTAGTGTTTCAATTGAATGGGGTCGATATTATAACATTCGATGTTTATAGACTTCAATGTTATAATATAGACCCAGCTAGGAGGGAGTCAGGGGAGATGGTGACTTTGAAAGTGACCGCTTTATGGTCGGATCATACTAAGGAGGATGATACCGTAGGGGTGCTGCAGTGGTCACTCATGTTGGTTAATGCCAAGTCCAAGATATTATCACCTCTTGTGGGGGTATTGACTAGCTGTTCCAAGGCATTTGCATTGATAAAATCAAGGAATTTATTTATTTATTTATTTATTTGTAGTTGGTTTACCAGGATAGTCCATTGGGCCAATATGAACCCGTTTTCAATGAAGTCCTGGGGAGAAAAGCTCCAGAAAGAAGGGTTACAATATGTGTTACAATGTTTACAAAATTATGCAGTTTGAGCATCAAACAATATTAACAAATTATGCAGTGTGAGCGTGAGGCAATATTTGCAAGTTATGCAATTTGAGCATCAAACTGGTGGTGAACATTACAGAAAATACATAAGTATACATTGCATTATTTACAAGATTATGCAGTTAGAGAATACCATTCAGAAGACAGTTACAGACAGTTACAGATGATATAGACTAGAAAAAGGAAAACATTTCTGAAAAAATACTGAGAAGTCCTTACTTGTGAGGCAGAAGCAAGCATGTTGTTGGAAAAGAGGGAGAGGAGGTAAGGCAGTGTGGTATTAAGATGGATGGGAGAGGAGGTAAGGCAGTGTGGTATTAAGATGGATGGGAGAGGAGGTAAGGCAGTGTGGTATTAAGATGGATGGGAGAGGAGGTAAGGCAGTGTGGTATTAAGATGGATGGGAGCAAGAGCATTCCCACTGGGTTAGTAGATAAGATGGATGGGTGCAGGAGCATTCCCATTGGGTTAGTAGATAAGAGTGAATAGATTGTTTGAATGAATAGTGGTTGGAAGTGGTACGAATGGCTGGAGGTAGAGAGTTCCAGAGACGTGCTAGACCATAGGATAGGAGGTTTTTACCTGGGGGACGAGTTGGTTTGTATAACTCAATTAGGTTTTGATTATTAGTTCTGAGAGCTCTGTTGGGAAGATGCATTTTAAAGGCAGAGGAAAGGGATGGACAAAGGGAAGGTTTGAAAATGAGCTTATGAGCTAGAGAAAGTTGAGTATAGATGAGTTGATTGGTTAGTTCAAGCCAGTTGAGTTTGTGGAGAGAAGAGCAGTGGTGGGTAAATGCTTTGTGACTGTGTGCAAATTTGGCTATTTTGTTGTAGCATGAGGAAAGTTGTGTTTTGAGGGAAGATAGAAGGTTAGTTAGGAGTGGGGCTCCATATAGAAGAGAGGGGATAAGGAATGTAGAACAGAGTGATTTTAGTTGAGGGTGTAAGGTAGCAATTTTGTCGGTAGAGCATGCCTAGTTTTTGATGAGTTTTTTTGATATTAAGTTGTATGTGGGAGTTGAATTTGAGTTGATTGTCAATTTGTACCCCAAGTAACTTGGTTTCTGACACCAGTTCCAAGGATGAGTTGTTGTTGCTGGTAATAGAGAAGGAGTTTGTGTTGAGAGTGTTGCGTTTAGAAGGGGTAAATATCATTAATTTGGTTTTAGAGGCATTGAGAGCTAGGTGGTTTGCTTTCATCCATTGTTCAGTGATTGAGAATGCATCTTGTGTAAGTTTTTGGAGTACTGGGAGGGTTGTGGCTGAGCAGATAATAGTTGAATCATCTGCATATTGAATAATATTGGAAAATGGGATGGAATTGTGGAAGTCATTTATGCCATGATCCTAATCCATGAATATATTAAACAGAAGAGGACCTAATGTGGAACCTTGGGGGACTCCTGTAGGGGTATTAAGGAATGAGGAGGTGGCTTTTTTCCATTTGACTGCTTGAAATCTATTAGATAAATAACTAGAGAACCAATTCAGTGAGGAAGGTGATAAGTTAAGTTGGGAGAGTTTAGTTAAAAGTAGTTTGTGAGAAATAGTGTCAAAGGCCTTTGAGAGGTTCAGTAGCAGGGTAGAAACAATGTCACTGAGCATTTGTGTTCTGGCATGAGTAGTTTTTCCAGTCTATGGTTTGGTAATTAAAGTCACCCAGGATCATGGTAAAGGGTTGACTCTTGATAGATATGAAGAGGTCCAGATAGGTGGAGTGGGCATCTTGAGTCAAATTTGAGGGCCTGTAGTTAGCTATAATTTGAATAGGGGTCTTGTCAATGATTAACTGCACCTGGAGTGTCTCCATCAGTTGTACATAAGAAGTTAAGTAATTATTTCAAAATGTATGAATAAAAGTATGTATTTCACTGACTACATTTGTTTTTATTTCACCTCTGTCCTAATGCCATTGCCTAAAGCCTTCTTGCACCTCATTTCTCATTGTTTCCCATGTGCTTGAGATGTATTAGCTTCTTATGCAATGGCAGGTGTTTCATATTAAGAATGGGGACAGGGTAAGTTTCTAATTATATGCCCCAGTGGTCCTCTATGAACTGGTAAGTACTTAATCATCACTGAACTACACATTTAACCTATCACCACTACAGTCCTGAACTGCTTGGCATCATGCACCTAGAATTTGCTTACTTCCATGTCTTTTGTCCCCTATTCTCCTTCTGTAGACATATGCATTTTGGATCATTCCAGCACCTTGCCACAAAGGAAAGGCATATGATCATCTCAGTGCCCTAGCTCCCCTCAGATTACTGGATATTTAGAGCTGCAGCAAGGTGGTTTGTTAACCCCAGGTCACAAATAGTAGGACAAGATACTGTAGCTTATCTGACTGTTTTTTCTAATTAACAGGGCCAGCCTTAGCTGAAACTGCACCCTAGGCGAAGTAGTGCTCCAGCGCCCCTTAAGCCCCTCCCACAACATACTCATGAAACCCCCCTATTTGAGCCACACCCACAGCTAGGTCACTCCCCAAGAAAGCCACTCCAGTCATTTCCTTAAATCATTTAAATGCATAAGAAGAAAAAGATACCTTGTAATATAGTGAAACTACTACTACACAAGTCATATTGATTATTATTTTCTATTGAGACGAGGGTATATTTTTCTCACTTTTGTCATCACACAACACAGCCAGTATTATATCTATATTATTTACTTCTTATAACGTTTAACCAAGGATATTTTACCTAAAGTGAAACTACTACTACCTTTGTGTACGTGTTTCCTACTTTAAATACCAGAGCTGGATCATGGTCAAATAGGGCCCTAGGCAGGGTAATAGACCACCACCCCAGAGAAGCCCCTTCTGCAGCAATCCATTATCCCCCCCCCAGCAGTAGCCCCCTCCCCAGCCACTCCAGTATTGCATTACTTGGCTATTTCTCCTCAGTTACCATAAACACTGTTCAAACTTGTCAGTGTGCATACTGGTTTCTTATTTACTTCTACAATGATTAAAAATATTGAAATAAAATAGCACAATCACAGATAGCCATTTGCTAAACAAACAATACACTCTCACAATGAAAACAGACTTAGCACGAGCAGTAAACATCTCTGCCCTTGAAACTCACATTCATTGAAACAACATAACTCACATTAATTGAAACAGCATGAAAAACCACATTCATAGAAAATGCATCTGGCCAGTGGAGAATTAAGTTTATCTTTAGGCTATTTTCAAAACAGACTACTTGCACATACTTTTTAGGCTATTGAATAAACATATTTGTTCTTTGATTCACCTTCCTAATTGTATTAAATTATATTCCTTGTATAATACAGCACCACTTGTTAGAATGGGTTTTAAATTTGTAGTTTTAAGCATTTTTTTAATAAGCAATGAAGCAAAATGTATGAATCAATAACTACCCATTTCAGAAAATTTCAACCATAAAAGGCCACTCAAGACTTCTGTGATTACAATCCACCAATATCACTTTATATGCACAATCTCTGCAGAAGTAAAATCATTTGAATAATTCTACATTGAAGAAATCTGTAACTAATGAATAGGTTGCTAATGGCAAACAACTTTACATCAGAATGTTTTATCTACAAATTCACTGCCTGCAGCCCTTGAAGAATTCTTCTTCTTCTGGCTTTTTCCTGGTTAGGGGTTGCCACAGCGGATCACTGTCTGTTCATGATTGGCAGTGGAGTTTTAAGGTGTCAAGTTGCCAGTCCGGCATCCAACCTTCCACAGAAGGCACACACTCACACCTAGGGCCAATTTAGTGTGTCCAATCCACCTGCAACATGTCTTTGGGATGAAACTGGAGCACCCGGAGGAAACCCACTCCACCACAGGGAGGACATGCAGACTCCACACAGAAGGCACCTCAGCCGAGGATCGAACTGGAGAACCTCTTGCTGTGAGGCAGCAATGCTAACTGCTGCACCACCATGGCCACCCCAGCCCTTGAAGAATTAATTGCCTATATTACATTAAAAAAATTGGTAAGTTGTTATATTGCAATAGGAAATGACAAACAAACCAACAAATTCATAGTCACTAGGCATCCCATACAAAGGAGGATATACTCAGGAGTGTAGGACCCCTATCCCTCCCTTATAATGCACCAAATAATCAGAAGTCATATGGGTACTACAATATCAGCACTCCATCTACATGGTGTGGGAGTAGAATCCACAGCCTTCTACACCAAAGGCAATCATGCTATTAACACTGCTTTCAGATTCTACAACACAGTGTGCCATTTGATAAACAAAAAACAGCTAGTTGCACATTGAAAACAGACTTAGCATGAGCAGTAGTAAGCTTTCCTCCTTTAAAGCTCACAATTCCATGAAAATGAACTGAAACTCATGATTCCCTTGAAAATGCACTGAAAATCCTAATTCTCTGAAAATGAAACTCAGACTCACATTTCTGTCAGCACTCTGGGTAGATGGTGTATGCAGTTGTTCCCAAACCTTTATGGACAGAGACCCACTTTTGAAAATGGTAATTTTTCAAGACCCACTACTCTTGTTGGCATGTGTGCATGTGAAGCATGCATGGCTCTCCGTAAAGGAGAAGGCGCTGCCACCTAGCAGCGCTGGGTCATGGTCAAATGAAGCCCTAGGCAGGGTAATAGATTGCCCCCCCCCAAGAGCAGCCCCCTCATACCAATGTTCCATTACTTGGCTATTTCTCCCCATTTACCATGAACACTGTATAAAACCTATTGGTGTGCATACTGTTTTCTTATTTACTTCTACAATGATTACAGATATTGAAATAAAATAGCACAAACACTGATAGCCATTTGCTAAACAAACAATACAGTCTCACAATAAAAACAGATTTAGCATGAGCAGTAAAACTTCTCTGCCCTTGAAACTCACATTCATTGAAACAGCATTAAAACCCGCATTCAAATAAAATGCATCTTGCCAGTGCAGAATTAAGTTTACCTTTAGGCTCTTTTCAAACTACAGGCTCCTTGAACACATTCTTATGGCCATGCATATATGTATGTTTTATTTAATTCACCTTCCTGATTGTATTAAACTATATTCCTTGTATAATAAAGCACCACCTGTTAGTGTGTGTTTTAAAGTTGTAGTTTTGAACATTTTTCCAGTAAACAATGAAACAAAATGTATGACCCAATAATGACAAAACTGCCCATTTCAGAATATTTTAATCATAAAAGGCCACTCAAACTTCTGTCATTACAATCCACGAGTATCAGTCAATAAGCACAATCTCTGCAGAAGTAAAATTCATCCGAATAATTCTACATTAGAGTCTTGTAACTAATAAAAGGCTGTTATTGCCTAACAACTTTACATTTCAGTGTCTCATCTACAAATTCAGTGCTTGCTGCCCTTGAAGAATGAATTGCCTACATTACATTAAAGAAAAAGATACATTGGAAATATTGCAGTAGGGAAAGACAGAGAGCCTGACACACAAGTTCATAGTTACTAGGCATCTTAAAGAAAGGGGAGCACATGAAGAAATGCAGAACCACTACCCCCTGTGAAATGCACCAAATAATCAGCAACTAGGTTATTATATACCATGCCTCCATACCTCTCAAACTCTTAGCACAAGAAATCTGAACTAAGCCTAAAATAATGGGGGGGGCAAAGCCCCCCAAACAGGGACAGATTATAAATATTGCTCTTAGAGGCTTAGAAAGTTGCTAGAATAATGGCATTTGTCTTGGCATACATTTTCTGAAGGAAATGAAGGTTGAAATTCAAATGTATGACATTTAGTTATTTAAATCCTCAGTGATTTGCCAGAAAACCACACATTTTATGAGGAATAGGCCAAAAATATGAGGCACAAATCTGAACAGTTGAGAGGTATGCATACCTCTCAACCTCTTAGTGCAAGAAATCTGGACAAAGCCTAACATAATGTGGATGCAGTGGCCAAAAAATAGGGATAAATTTTAAATATTGCACTTTAAAGTTGCTAGAATAACAGGATTTGTGTTAACATGCATTTCATGAAGAACACAAAAAAGCCACAATGGGGAAAGATAATTTTTTTAAAGCACTGCATTTAAAAATGTGAAAGGAGAGAGCAGCTCAAGAAAGATTTCAGGAGTAGCCCAAAGACTTAGTGTCACAAAGAGGTATACTTTTTTGTACAAGCTTCAAACAGTACATTAGTTTACTCCCATGGCAGGTTGAGTATCCACTGGAGTTGGTTGTTTATCAGAGCCCATTTTACTATGATCATTAGTGTCTTTAGATCCACTGCAACATTTTCAGAATATAAAAACACAGTTTTCAGTCTTTTACCGCATGAATCAGGAACAAAGCCAAAAATACTATGGGAGAAGAGCAAAAAGATCCAGACTCAGTGATGCATTTTAACTTCTGTTTATCTAGTTGCTTACACAGATTTTGCATTAGCATGCCCATTTTGAAGAATATAAATTATGACTCCAGTGTCTCCCACCATTTAGTGATAGCAATCCTCAAGAATCAGTGCAAGGCCAAAAAGAAAAAATAAATAAATATTTTAAATATGTCTATATACTCATATCTTTCTCTATGTTTATATATCTGTATATCTTATCTATAGCTAGATAAATCCATATTTATAGATATATAGATATCAGAGGCATAGCTGGTTCAACCTCCTTGCTAAAAAAAAAGTCATCTCTGATAGACTGCTTATGGCAGGCAATCTGAAGTAAAGGCTATAGTTACATAAGGAAAATGGAATAGCTGTAGAAAGTATGTGCCCTCATGTTAACAACACTTATTCTTGAAAAGCACCAAGGCCTGTACACAGTCTTCAGGACTTTCATTTAACATTTCAGAGGTAGAAGGACACTGAAGAAGGAGGTATATAACAGTGTTAGTTGAACAAAACACAGACACGCACTTTCTCTCTCATATATACACATACTATCTCACACAGTAACACACTTTTTCTCTCATACAAACAGAACGAGTAATTTAAATTCAATACACATACATGCATATACAAACACACACTTTCTCTTGCATACAGAAGCGAACAGTTTAAATTACAAACACAAACATACACTTACCTTCTTTTTAAACTGAATGGCCACACGCATACACATGACCTTAACCCCTCTCTTAACTGAACTGCTAACTTAAGTTCCATGTGCGACGGCAGAAGTTTTTTTTTTCTTTTTAAACCTGTTGAAGCCTCCCAGCCAATCTGAAGCTAAAAAAGTGGGAGGGTGCTCAGCCTTCCCCCTCTCCCTATTGTTTTGGCGTCCTTCACTCAGAAACAGAGGGCCAAAAAGATTGCAAAATAACAAAAGTAAATTAATTAAAATAAATAAATAAATACATAAAAGTGTGCCCTTTACGAGGCTGGCCTGTACGGTGACCAAGGCGGTCACCTAGTTCACCTATGCCTAAGGCTGGCCATGCTAATTAAGAGAAAAAAGTGCTAAAGGTGTGCAGTTTCTATAATTTCATGTCATATATACAGTTTCTAAATACAATAGTTAGTGCTGGTGGGATGTGGGATTATTTGAAAAGCATGGTGACTGTATGTCTAGTAAAAACTTCTAAAAGTCATATATTTTAGCTCTAATGCTTGTACTGCTTCAGTTTTGTAATAAAAAAGACAATTTTAAAATGTTTGTGCTATAAAACAAAAGTGGAAAGTGTTTTTAGCCTTAGCAACTCTGGAGTTGTGAAATTGTAATTAGAAGAAGATATGAACATGCTGTTAAGGTAGGTGAAAAATAACATATTTATTTAGAAAATTCCTATATACTTCTAAATAAAATGTACAACAGAGAAAGGCAATTAAATAGTGCCAGAAATAAATAGGCTAGAAACTCTCTTTTTTTAGTAGGTGTCACTTACTTAGTATATGATGTACTATTTTATTAAGATGTTCAAATAGTTTGAGGGTAATAGTCGCATGACTGGGAAAGGATCAGTACTTTTGAGCTTGAGAGTAATGGTTTGAAGAAGCATATATCAATGTCTTCTTGTATACTGAATTACTTCCATGTTCCATCCTAATGTATTTGTTAACTAGTTTTTTCCAATACAGATCTCTCAGTGGGTTGGGAGGGATGCAAGATTCAGGTCCACAGTTTAAAGCCTGAAGAAGCCTAAAACATCTACTTCTATACAGCCTTAGCTTAACGTACACATCACAAAAAACATAGATTCATATAATGTATACTTGCTGGGAAATTTAAATCTGCTAGCTCTGCCCTTCCATTTCCCAAAGAAATGCATTCCATCTGACATTAAACCAGAGCAATTGCTAATTGACTAGGTATAGTTAAATCATACATTTAAAATAATTTTCCAAGACTAGCTAATTGCTATTCATAAATACATCTTATGAGAAATGGAATCGCCATCTTGTTTCAAACTTTTAATTACAACAGCACTTTATGTACTACTAACCACTTTTTTAATCAGCAAAACAGACATCAATTATACTATACTACTATTCTCAATAGATTCCATTTAACCAGCCCAACCATTGAGGTAATACTCCCTCACTATATCTTTTTAACTAGCATGACTCATATACCTAGCTCAACCATTCCATTTCTAGCCCATCCTCTACCAGTTTCACAAGTCCACTAATTGTCCCTAGCATCTAAAATGTGGTAGCAAGCTAATTATCTGTTAGGGCGGGTGGGCCTCTGGAACAGATTACACCTTCTGGGATCATGATACCATAGCAAACTAAATATATTTTGTGGAGTTATCCACCTACAAACCAGAGCCAATCAATCCACTGTAAACATTCGTCTTCTCTCCACTGTGTTGTGGAACATCTTTTCACTTTTCATACCATTTACTTTTTCTTTACTAATATTGTTCTTTATTTTGTTTTTTTAATTAAAGAATTTATAATGTCTTATAATAATGCTTACAGTCTTAAAAATCGAAACATATTAAAAGGATCAAACAATGAATTTTAGGACTAAATACATTTACTTATTTTATTTTATTTATTTATTTATTTGTTATTTATTTATTTATTTATTTATTGGCATTTGTTAACCGCGTTTGTCCAACTGGGCTTGTGGCCCATTTTCAGTGGAGACCCGTGGAGAAAAGCTCCAGTAATACATTTTTAAACAAGTACAATTTTAAACAATATTGATATAATAGCAGTTATAACAAAAAGATTCACATATGTTGGGTTACATGCATAAAGTTAAAGTTGCATTAAAAGAAGCTTAGTAACATCATTTTACATTGATATAGTTCAATAGGTCAACAATAAAATGCTTTTGTTTGTATAAAATTATGCAAATGCATAGTAGACACATTGGAGAGAGAGGTGTAATGAGGTACTAAGTATAGACCTTTTGAGGGTACATAAAGAGAAGGAAGACTAGGTGGGGTCATGGCAAGGGCAGGTCCTGGAATTGAGAAAATAAGCTTTTAGTTCATTTTTAAAGTATGAAGTGTGGGAGATTGAATGTAAGTCAAGGGGAAGTTTGTTCCAAGCATGGGCAAGGGAGTGTTTGTAGAGTAGTTTGCCTACTGACCTTTTTTGGGTGGTAGACATCAAGTAATTGTTGGTTAGAAGTACAGAGGGTCCGGGGTGGGATGTAGAAGGAGACTAAGGAAGATAGAGATGGACAGAAGGAGGTTTTATAAAGAATAGAGTGTAGCATATGAAATTGATAAGATAGCAGAAATTGGGGAAGTTCAAGCCATTGAAGAGATCTTAAAGAAATGCAGTGGTGTGAGTTGTATGGGGAGTTAGTAATGAATCTGGATATTTTATGGTAAGTCTGTTGGAGTTTGTTTAGAGTGGAGGCCTGGATATTGATAAGAACTGGGGCGGCATATAAGAGGGAGGGAAGGAGGAGTGCCTGGCCCAGGGTAAGTCTAGATTCAGGGGTTAGGAATTTTTTGTTCCGATATAGCAGACCTAGTTTCTGTTTTTTTTTATACACTGGAGTATGTGTAGGTTGAACTTTAGTTTGTCATCGATAATGATCCCTAGGAGTTTTGTGTGGGTGTCAGGTTGGATAGTTGTATTGTTAGAAGATGTAATAAAAAGGAGGTTTTGTGATGAGAAAGAGAACGGGGAAGGAAAAGTAGGAGTTTGGTCTTGTTGGGATTTAGGATCAGTAGGTTGTGAGAGAGCCATTGTTTAGTGGATAGTAGGGCTCGTTGGGTCAGAGGTTCAGGAATGTTACTTGAGATGGATATAAGTGTAGAGTCATAATCATACTGAATAAGGGAGGATTTTTTGCATGAGGTGTAAAGATCATTGGTGAAGATGTTAAACAAAATGTTATATACACATTGCCTGAATAATTATTCAATACATATTTTGCATCGAATTTGATACATACATTATCTATTATAATTAAATTAAGCTAAAAAAAGTTGAATTATGGAAAACTAGATATAAAGTCATTATTGTATGAAGGTAACCATATTCTGATATAAATCTATGACTGACAAAACTTTACTCCAAGGATTCTTATGAATAGTCCTGGGATAGATTCTGATTTCCTTTATTCTGGATTCTTTAAAGGCTGCTTCTTTTATTGATGATAAAAATTCTTCAAGCTGGGGTAGAGATGACTTTTTCCATTTTTGATTTGTTTGTTTTTCTTGCCACAGCCATACTTGTCCAAAGTACATATTTAGTGTCATTGTTCAGATTAAGTGTTCCTGTTATGTGAAATAAAACCATCAGTTTTGTCATTGTAAAGGTGTCAAACAATGTTTTTTAAGAAATCATCAACTTTCACCCAAAAAGATTTAATATGAGAACAATCAAAAGTATTTGTGACCAATCTGCATTATAAGATTTCAAACATCTCCAACATTCTAAATTCTTATTATTAAAATTGACTATTCTATTCTGATTTAAGAAACAACTATATATATGAACTTCCAAGTGAAGATATTCCAATATTGTGGCCATGAAGTGTATATGTTCGAGTTCAATAGGTGATTATTGTTTTCTATAGTTAGGGTTTTATTGAGCCCTAGGATAATGTGTTTCCAAACCTTACTATTATTGTTAATGTTATAATGCATAATTATTTTATGAAGGTTGCAAATTATATTCTCTATTTTAGTTCATTATATGTAATGTCATATATAAGCTGCATTAGAGGTGATTTATTTTTGTATTGAAACTGTGATAAGATGAAACATTTCAGTTGAGCATATGTTGTGGCATTATAAATCTATTCTTGAGAACCTAAGTTATATTAATTTATAGGAGATTGTATGTCTTTTTAATGTTTAGGTTATTAAAACATTTTGCCAACAGATGAAGTTTTTTTTCTCATTTCCCAGGTAGTAATTCTAGTAAGTATTAGTTTTATCAAAAAAGTATTTTATTATTTTATAGGAATGCTCAATTCAAACCAGTCTATATTGTCTATAATTGTGTTTTTGAATATTTTAAAACCGAATAATATAATTAGATTCAGTAGGAGAAAAGATGTTATACTGAATACAATTACACATGTAGTGCCATAAAAGATAATATTTTCCAGAATGTTAAGTTGTATTAACTTTCATTTTTTATCATGGAAAAGGGACAGATGTAAAATTTTCCAGTCTGAGTTATAATTTGGATCTATTCGATTTAAAATGGCTTTGAAAATTACTGATTATATATAAGTTTTTAAATTTGGAAAATTAATTCCTCCTGAATCTCATAGTTTAATATGATGTTCAAAAACTGTTCTAGGTTTTTTGGATACCAAAGAAAGTTTAATAATATTTTCTCACTTCCCTTCATTTGATCTTTATCGGAGGTAGGGCTAAGGTTTGTATAATGTACAATACTTTTGGAAAAAGAACCATTTGTATTAATTGCAATTTATATTCAAAGGATATTATTATTTTAAGCCATTTAATAGTTAAAATTGAGATGTGTTCTAGATTTTTTATAATTAACATTTTAGTTTTTTTCTATTGTTTCCATTATAGTTATACTTAAATATTCTAATGTTATAGTGTGTTTGCCAGTAATACTATTTTATACAATTGTGAAATTCACTCTTTAATTAAAAATAAGTATTTTCTTATTGCACTATCAAAGTCTAATCCTAAATAAGCTTGACATTTATTAATACTAAGTTTTATTTCTTTTAATTTTGTTTCAGTATTTGAAAGATTTAATAAAATGTCATCAGCAAATACCATTAATTTTGAATTATAGTTATTTGTTATATCTATACCTTTTATGGTGATGTTATTTGGAATGGAATTTGCTAATAACTTAATAGCTAAGACAAACAATATAGGAGTTAAGAGACAACCCTGTTTAGGTCCCCTTGTCAAGGTAATATGTTCAGAAGTGAATGGGCCTATTTTGACATAGCCATTATAATTTTTATGAGAGTGAAATAGAGAATGAAAAAAGAGAAATAAATTGTGCAGGAAAATTAAATTTCTCTAGCATCTTGAATAAGTAGTACCAATTTAAGGTAACAAAAGCTTAGTCAATATCTAGACTCAAAAATAAATCTTCTTCAATGTTTCTAGTAACTATAAGAGCTAAAAATCTTCTAATATTCTCATGAGTTTGTCTCTTGAATATAAAACATGATTAATTGTATTAAATATTTTGATAATTTTTTTACCTGTTGTTAAAGATTGACATAAATGTTTTATAATCATTTTTAAAAGCAAGAAAGGTCTATAAGAGGAACACAGTTGGGCATTTTTATTTTGTTTTAATTCTAGTTTAATTAATGAATATTTACAAGATGGAGGGATGATTTCTCTATTTTGAATTTCTATAAGGGTTTGGTGAAAAAAGTTTGATAATGAATGAAGAAAACAACGTATATATTATATTATATTTCAGATATTATTCCTTACATACCAGCAGCTTTGTTAGTATTTAGTTGCTTGATTTTATTACTGATTTCATCATAGGTAATTTGTTTAATCAAGTTATTTTTGGTTTCAAGATTGATTTTTTTTCCAGAACTGTATTTTCTAGATCTAGCTCTATATTTTTATCTATAAGCTCTGACTCCAGATTTGTTGATAAAAAAGTCCTAAATGCATCTAAGATGTCTCCAGTTTCAGCATACGTTTTATAATTTTTAACATTCTTTATCTCAATAACATTATAGATTCTTGATTGCATTTTAAGTCTCCTATTTAAATTATGGATATCCTTTGATAACATGACAAGTGAAGCTACTTTTAATTTTTCTATGGCCAATGCTGTTTTATGTGACAAAAAATTACGTTTTTTTATTTAAATGTTCAAAAGAATCAATTTTAGTTTTGTCATTACTTTTATAGTTACATTTGGCTTTTTGTAATTCATGTTGTAAATTTACTAATTCAGATTGACACTCCTTTAACTTATATTTGTACCAAGACAATGACTTACCATATGTATGTGTGTATGGGTCTAGGACTATTCACGGAAAACACATTTCACTGAAAGTCAAATGACTGTGCACAAATCATTGAAAGCTCAATTCACTGAAACTCAATTCACTGAAACACATTTCACTGAAAGTTATATATGGCCTGTTCCCCACTGTTGTGTGACCCTGGAGTTTGTATATATAGTAAGGGGGTCTGGGGGCATAGCCCTCACATATTTTGGATATATATTAAGTTCAGAAAAGAGTAATTTATTGGAATTGCAAGTATCCATGTATATAGTTTAAAATATTTAAAATAGGTGGGGGGCTATGCCCACCACACCCTTACTAAATATACTAACTCCAGGGTCTCACAACAGTGGGGAAAGGTCATATATAACTTTCAGTGAAATGTGTTTCAGTGAATTGTGTTTTCAGTGAATTGAGCTTTTAGTGAATTGTGCACAGTCAAATGTGTTTCAGTGAAATGTGCTTTCAGTGAATAGTCCTAGACCCATGTGTGTATATGGTTATATATATGGTTACCCTTCACAAGATCGAATGAATGGAAGCTCAAAATGCATAAGCTCGAGACCAGAATCTCGATTTTCTGTTCACTCGAAATTGTGAATGGGAAGTTTAGGGTTAAAAAAAAAAGTTCAGTTACCTTTTTGCAGGGGACTAGGTCCCCCTGCACCCTTACAGCTGTCATCTAAGAGCTGCATGACTGCACTATAGCGGAGGACTGGACAATCTTCCATTTTGCACTTATGCATATAGCACGGAATGAGAGATTTCCCTTTCCTTCACTGTAGTGTGATCTTGGAGTAGGAATATTTAAGTAAAGGGGTGTGGGGAGTGCAGGAGGGCAAAGCCCCCCTGCAAAAACATTAGAAAGGTTTTTGTTGTTTTTAATTTCCCCTTCACATTTTTGAGTTTCTATAACTCGAGATTCTGGCTTCGGGGTTATGAATTTCGAGTTTATAGGAATTCGATCTTGTGAAGGGGAACTATATATCTATATATATATATATATATATATATATATATATATATATATATATATATATATATATATATGTTTAATAATGAATTCAACTTCAGAAAGTAACCAGGATCTACATTCTTTTAGCTTGGTCATGTAGAAATAAAAGGTAGTTTCTTGTTTATTGTTTTGAGTTTTAAAATAAGGGTGTTATGATCAGAAACTGGCCAGGGAATGATTTTAAATTCTAGCATTTTTATTATTTTTTGTGTAATTGAAATCTTATCAATTCTAGTTTGTATACCATAGGTAACTGAATAATGAGTACATTTTAGAGATGTAGCTTCTTTTAAACAAAATATATCTTTTAAATTTAAAAATTTCTATCCAGGTTTTGATATACTATAAGAGTAAGTGTTATCACGGTTCAAATGCTCCTGTTACTAATAAAATAAATAAATGATCCAAAAGAGAAGCACAGGAGCAAACCAAGGCTGACAACAAAAATCAGCATAAATCCAGCAGTCACTGAGGCTTATTCAAGCAGCAGAAATAAATGCTAGTTCAAACAATGACTGAATCCATGCCAAAGACAAGTAAAATCCAAGCTGTTTTATTGGTAAGCACTTTCACCCTGTAACGGCGTTGTCAAACCATAAGAAACAAACACTGAATAAAATCAAGTCACATTTTATAAGGAAATAGGGCTGACATCACTTCCTGTTCCTGATTAAAACTTTTCAGTATGCAAAAATAATACATCTATAAAAAATGTATACAGAAAACTATATATATAAACAATATATATATATATATATATATATATATATATATATATATATCAGTGTTATTCGAGTATAGCAGCAAAATTTTATACCAAAAAGAAATCAAAGTTTGGGTGCGTTATAAGCGAGGGCTGGGGTGGGTGGCAGTGGCCGATCCATTGAGGGCGTTACGGTAAGCATTGCATAGCAAGGCTATTTATGGATCAAATCATGAATTCTGCTAACAAATGTCAGATTCCACAGTCAGTCATGTACACGTGAAGGCAGCTCCTGCTGTTGTCCTAGTTTCGCATGTGCCAGAAAATGACCTTTGAATTTATACTATCATTAATGAATGTAAAATCAAAAAATTTCTAGTATGGATTCCCAAATAAAATTATTCATGTATGCTACTCTCGTAATATTGAATAGCTTTGGTGCTCATATAGAAGTGTGCCCTGTGCTCTTTCTAAGGGGAGCTTAGCTCCTGGAAATGCTTGATCCAGCATGAAGATAGCAATTTCCTTTCTGGAAACAATGGAGGAGCTGTCATTCATCAAAAGTGCTTATTTGTACATATTGATATGTGCATGTTTGGGGATATACAAATAATGCAGAACATATTATTGATAAAGTTGTCTGTATGCCTTTTATATACTGCTTTTTATGTATGGTTTTATTTCTTTTATTATTTGTTAACTGAATAAACATACTAGAGGCAAGTGCTTGTTTTCATGAACAACCTTGGGCTTGAAGCACTGTTTGGTTAAATGAAATGAATATTGAGTGAATCAAGCCTAGGACAACAGTCAGAAACTAGAACAAGGACAGTTACAGAATGAAGCTCAAATACACTCTGAGCCAAACATCTACCTAATAACAAGGACATGTAACAAGCAGGTGTCAATATCCCTCAACCTCCTGGAGCAAGAAATCTGGACAAATTGAGGGCGAGGCTTAATTGTGAGTTCGCAATGTGCCTTTTCCAGGCTGCAGCCGCCACTGTAATGAGGGCTTAAGAAAAAACGCCACCGTATAAGATGGCAACTCAGGGTATCAAGAGAAAACGTTGTGCATATGGCCTTCATTCAAGCTCAAAGTTGTTGATCATGCTGAAATTCATGGAAATCGAGCAGCTAGCCGAGAATTCACTGTACCAGAGACGAATGTTAGAGAGTGGAGAAAACAGAAAGTCGTCCTTAAAGATATGAATAAAACAAAAAAAGCACAATGAGGGAGACAAGCCATGTACCCAGACATGGAGAAGGAACTTTATGAATGGATCATTGACCAAAGAAGTAGTGGGTACATCGTCACATCACTCCACATTAGACTACAAGCCCAAAAGTTTTGCAAAGATTCAAACTTCAAAGCCTCTAATGGATGGACACAAAAGTTTATGAAAAGGCATGGACTTGCAATACGTCAGAGAACAAAGATAGCACAGAAGCTGCCTAATGATTTAGAAGAGAAGATCGCATTCCATACCTTTATAATGAACCAACGCAAGAAGTTTAATTTTGAACTTTCACAGATAGGCAATATGGATGAGACCCCCATGTGTTTTGACCTACCAAGCTACAGGACAATTGACAGCAAAGGGAAGCACACAGTCCAGATTAGAACCACAGGCCATGAGAAAACTCATTTTACCGGTGTGTTATCCTGTATGGCAGACGGTTTTAAACTTAAACCAATGGTGATTTTTAAAAGAAAGACTATTCCAAAAGGAGTTAAATTTCCACCAGGTGTCGTGATTCATTGTCATCCTAAAGGATGGATGGATGAAAAGGGCATCATTTTATGGTTAAATAGAGTTTGGAATACTAGACCAAGCGCACTACTGAAGAAATCCATGTTTGTATGGGACCAGTTCCGCTCACACCTGACAGACACTCTGAAGGACAAACTGAAAAGTCTAAAAACATTTCAAGCTGTGATTCCAGGTGGACTAACCTCTATTCTTCAGCCACTAGATGTCGTTTTAAACAAACCCTTCAAAGACAGAGTCAGGGAAAAGTGGATTAGCTGGATGAAATCCGACGACAAAGAATTGACTGCAAAAGGAAATCTCAAGAAACCTGACCTATCTCTCATGACATCCTGGGTTAAAACATCATGGGAAGACATACCAAAAGAAATGATCATCAAGAGTTTTCTGAAGACAGGCATCAGCAATAAAATGGACGGCACAGAAGACGACCTGCTGTGGAATTCAGACTCAGAAGAAAGCGAAGAAACTGGAGAAACAGATGTTCCTGCCAACTGGGACACTGATGAAAAATTAACTCGAGAAGAATGGGAACAACTCTTTGGTGTATCTGAGGATGAATCTGACTTTGAAGCATTTTAAATAAATATTGTTACTGGTAATTTTATTTCGGTATTGTGTTTATACCAGTTTACGTTGTCAATAAATGTTTTTTATCATGGCCGCACGTGTTCAGCAACGTTTTTTTTGTCAATTACAATGCTTGGTGTGAAAAACAATTTTATACCAATTTTTAATCGAAAATTAGGGGTGCGCATTATACACGACTGCGCGTTATACTCAATTACAATGCTTGGTGTGAAAAACAATTTTATACCGATTTTTAATTGAAAATTAGGGGTGCGTGTTATACACGAGTGCGCGTTATACTCAAATAAATACGGTATATATATATATATATATATATATATATATATATATATATATATATATATATATATATATATATATATATATATATATATATATATATAAAATATATACATCTGTATATAAAGGAAAATATAAAACATTTATTAACATTCTAAAATATGTATGTTTATCTCACAGTGAGTCTCCTATTCTTAAGAACAGGTTTCAACGGAATTTTGTCATTCAGACCTGGTCTCCGGTCTGCTCTAAGTCTGATAATCCATTTTAATTCCAGTGTTTCAGTGTAATTGCATATATCCCCTCCCCTAACACTGGGTTCATTGATCTGTATAACTAAAAATACAAATGAATATGTATTGTCACTGTCTATAATGTGTTTAGAAAGTGCACTGCGTGGAGACAGTGCACAAATGTGATAAAGGTGTTCCCTTACTCTGTCTCGTAGGCGTCTTTCTGTCTTGCCTACGTAGAATGCTTGACAAGCAGTGCACTTAGCTAAATAAATGACATGTGATGTATTGCAATTAGCACTGAGTTGAAACCTGAAACAATAGGAAGTAACTGGGTGAATGAACTGGGAGCTGGTATCTACAAATTTGCAAAAATTACAACAATTACAAGGAACAGTACCCATAATATTGTTCAAACACTCATTAGGCTGTGTAGATAGGTGAGGGTAACAAAGTAATCTATGTAGGTTAGACTTGTTCCTATATCTAAAAGAAGGCTCCTCACCAACAATGTCTTTAAGTTGTGAATCAAGTAAAAGTGCATTCCAATTCTTGTTCAAAACCTCTCTTACACTGTTTATGTCTTGCGTATGACTAACAGAAAATCTAACTGGTGGATTCCTAACTTCAGGGCATTCTCTACTGGATATGGTTGTGAGAAATATGGTCTAGCAGTACCATTCCTCAGCTCCAAAACACCTTCAAAGTGGGAGGTGATCTCATCTGGCCTATATGCTTTTTGTAAAAGCCTGTTGTTTAAGTTTGACAGCTCTTGTAAGAAACTATCAGAATTTGGATTCATCCTGAATGCTCTTATCGCCTGTCCCCTTATCAAGTTCTTATATATGTAATCGGGGTGCATACTTTCCCGATGTAATAGGGAATTCCTATAGCACGTTTTTCTAAAGACTCCAGTATTGAGCATCCCATTTGGCAGTCTATCAACAAAAACATCCATTGTGAATTCTAGTTAAAATCGAAGGCTTAGTCCCAATGTTAATTTACCTGAAACTGTGGATGTTACTCATGATGTGGATGTTAACCAGGGCACACAGATAGTAGGTAGTGTGAATATAGGTAATGATTTACAAGAACACACTGACTGTACTAATGATATACATGGAAATACACAACCAACTACTTCAGTACAGACTATACCCACCCTTCAACCCGATGCCACCTCACAACCACCCCCAGTTCCTTCGGTCAGAAGGAAGGAGCCCTCTTTGGTGGGTGTACATGGGTTTACCCCTTTCCCCATAGACAAACAACACAGAGGAGGGAGGAACAGATCTATGAGTCGGGGCAGGCAGAAAAGGAAAGCCTCAGGAGGAGAATTTACAGGACAAACACTGAAGAAGATGTGGGACAAAGTCCCGAGACATTCGTTTGGAATCTTTCAGACAGGGTGTTATCAGAGGACGAAATAGAAATCCTTAACAGGGGTCTATCTTTTATACCTTCAGTTAGGAGTCAAATCACAGACACTACTGTAGATGTGAGGTTGTTTAGTCAGAATGTCCAGCTTAAACTGGACTATGGTATTTCTTCTAAGGACACACCGCATAATAAGATATTTAAAAAACCTAGTACTTATGTACCAGTATTACATCCCTTACTAGATGCTTTTACGAAAATGGTAGAGGATGATTTGCACATCCTATATCAGAATAACAGGAAGAAGAAGTGGTATTGGAATTTAACCCCCAGATTGAGAACAGTTTTGAATAATCTAAGGGGTGATAAAAACCTTATTATCAGACCAGATGATAAAGGTGGACCCATAGTGGTGTTTAATAGTGTTGATTATTTACAAAAAATGACTCTCATGTTAAGTGACAGTGATTTTTATGAAATAATTAGTTTGAATGAAGTCTGGAGTAAGGTATATAACATATCATATATGTTGCAAGATTTATTACTCAATGAGGTTATAGATGAAGACCTGTTTAATTTTTTACATGTGATAGATTCCTTGATTGCAGTTATCCAAGGCCTCCCCAAGGTACATAAAAATCCCAGAGACCCACATATGAGACCAATAGTGGCAGGGAGAGGTTGGGCAACGGAGCCCCTATCCATCTACCTTGAGAAACACCTAAGACCCTTGGTGAATGAATCTACACATATTCTTAAAGACACAAAACATTTTGTACTGGACTTATACTCCAAGGTTGTAGATCTACCGTTAGATATGTATTATAAAATGGTTACCCTGGATGTACAGTCCCTTTTTACTATGATACCTAACACTGAAGGTGTTGAGAGTGTTATGAGATGTTTAAAGAGTTGCGAAGCCTATAATCCAGTTATGAAAGATTTATTTGGTACCTTGTTGGAAATTGTCCTGGAAAATAACATCTTTCTTTTTAATGAGGTAGCCTATATTCAGAAGGATGGCGTGGCTATGGGCACTTCATGTGCCAAAAGCTATGCCAGTCTTGTCATGCTGGACTGGGAACATAATAAGCTGTTTGTCCTAGATAGTTTTAAGAAACATGTTGTTTTCTATGCACGTTTTGTTGATGATCTTTTCCTCCTGTGGACTGGTACAGATAAAGCCCTGGATGACTTCCATAAAAAGATTAACAGTCTAACCATTTTTTTTTTAACTTTTCTATTGAAAGTTTGATTAATTGCATTACATTTTTGGATGTTTTTGTTGATAGACTGCCAAATGGGATGCTCAATACTGGAGTCTTTAGAAAAACGTGCTATAGGAATTCCCTATTACATCGGGAAAGTATGCACCCCAATTACATATATAATAACTTGATAAGGGGACAGGCGATAACAGCATCCAGGATGAATCCAAATTATGATAGTTTCTTACAAGAGCTGTCAAACTTAAACAACAGGCTATTACAAAGAGCATATAGGGCAGATGAGATCCCCTCCCACTTTGAAGGTGTTTTGGAGCTGAGGAATGGTACTGCTAAACCATATTTCTCACAACCATATCCAGTAGAGAATGTCCCTGATATATGTCCTGAGGTTATGAATCCACCAGTTAGATTTTCTGTTAGTTATACGCAAGACATAAACAGTATAAGAGAGGTTTTGAACAAGAATTGGAATGTACTTTTACTTGATTCACAACTTAAAGACATTGTTGGTGAGGAGCCTTATTTTAGATATAGGAACAAGTCTAACCTACATAGATTACTTTGTTACCCTCACCTATCTACACAGCCTAATGAGTGTTTGAACAATATTATGGGTACTGTTCCTTGTAATTGTTGTAATTTTTGCAAATTTGTAGATACCAGCTCCCAGTTCATTCACCCAGTTACTTCCTATTGTTTCAGGTTTCAACTCAGTGCTAATTGCAATACATCACATGTCATTTATTTAGCTAAGTGCACTGCTTGTCAAGCATTCTACATAGGCAAGACAGACAGATGCCTACAAGACAGAGTAAGGGAACACCTTTATCACATTTGTACACTGTCTCCACGCAGTGCACTTTCTAAACACATTATAGACAGTGACAATGCATATTAATTTGTATTTTTAGTTATACAGATCAATGAACCCAGTGTTAGGGGAGGGGATATATGCAATTACACTGAAACATTGGAATTAAAATGGATTATCAGACTTTGAGCAGACCGGAGACCAGGTCTGAATGACAAAATTCCGTTGAAACCTGTTCTTAAGAATAGGAGACTCACTGTGAGATAAACATACATATTTTAGAATGTTAATAAATGTTTTATATTTGCCTTTATATACAGATGTATTTTTTATATATGTATTTTTTATGTCGATATTGTTTATATATATATATATATATATATATATATATATATATATATATATATATATATAGTTTTCTGTATACATTTTTATAGACGTATTATTTTTGCATACTGAAAAGTTTTAATCAGGAACAGGAAGTGATGTCAGCCCTATTTCCTTATAAAATGTGACTTGATTTTATTCAGTGCTTGTTTCTTATGGTTTGACAAAGCCCTTACAGGGTGAAAGCACTTACCAATAAAACAGCTTAGATTTTACTTGTCTTTGGCATGGATACAGTCATTGTTTGAACTAGCATTTATTTCTGCTGCTTGAATAAGCCTCAGTGACTGCTGGATTTATGCTGATTTTTGTTGTCAGCCTTGATTTGCTCCTATGCTTCCCTTTTGGATCATTATCCAGGTTTTGAAACCTTTAGCTGTGAGGTTAGTCATAATTTTCTTTTTGCAATAGTTTTTGTGTTATTTAATATACAATCAAAATCTCCTCCTTTCATTAGGTTGCTGTTGGCATTATCAAGGATACATCTAAATGTTTTTGGCTAGTGTTATGATTGCAAATATTAAATCTGAAAGTTTAATTTATGTTTCTTTTAAAAATATAAACTGTGCTTAAAACACTAATGCCTGCTGCCTTTTGAATTTCCTATGGAGGCAGCTATTTAAGAACTAACAACTTCAGTGCAGAGGTTGACTGCAAAATTGACGAGGGAAGAAACAGGTGGGTGTTCTATACCCACATTGACAAGTACGCAGGCTGAACTTTTTACTCTACATTCCCCTGTTCTGGAGGAGGTGAACAGGGAAAGCAAAGGGGTTATCCACGGTTTACAGAGAGGAAATGACATCAAGGATCGGCTCAGAGTACTGGAAATTAGCTTTTTGGATACTAATCCCAACCCGAGTTTGGAAGAGAGACCAACGCTGAAAAAACAACTCGACCACTTTGAGAGAATCTGTAAGAAGTTCAGGGCTCTCCAAATGGATAATTTATTTCTTAATAAATCTTTGCCGCTCAAACAAGTGCCGAAAGGCTTACGCGTTTGGAAACTCCCATTTGGAATTGAAAAAGACACAACTGCTTATCGTGAACTAACGGATTTATTTGACAAAACAGGGCTGGAGATGATTGATATACTCATCAGTAACAATCAAAGTAAGTTAGCTATTTTGGAGAAAGAAATCACTGTACTGAATGCAAAATATTGTTACTGACCTTATATTTCCTCAATATATGGTCAGTTACCAGAAACTTTTGAAGAATTTAGATGATTTTGTGAAAAACAATGCTATAACTAAACAGAAAAAATTAGTGAGAGACAAAAATTACTATAAAAACATTGTGTATATGAGGTTGAAAAAGTTGGTAATGCTTTTACTGTAAACGACAACTTGCAGGACGTACAACAATACAAAAACAACAATGGGCAAACTACTAACACTGAAAATGGCCCAGGTACCTGTTATAATAACCATGACCGTTTTTTGGACCAACAGCCTCAGGTGAGGAGGTCGGAATGGTTAAAAAACAAAAGGGAAGGGGGTTCTTGGAACCAGAACATTGGTTATTACCAGGGCAGGAACTTTTACAACAGGAGGTACCAAGGGCCAAGGTACAACAGACATTAACGAAGGCTTATGAACTTGATCAATTTTCTGAAGGGACAGATGGGGACTTGGATTTGGAAAAAGACAATTTAGCCTTGGTTAGTTTTACTGAACATCCTGATGATATGATGTGTGACATTTTGAAGAACCATGGTTTTTGTATTTATAATTTTAGTAATTTGGAAATACATGATGCACATTTTAAACTACTTAGTAAGGGACTAACATTTGTACTGTCTTTCAAGATGGACCTAGCAGATGTTCTTATTCGCTTTAAATTATACACTTGACAACTTAACTTAAGACTGTTTTTCAACAACCAGAATAATGTAATTCAGAATAATACTGCCATGTTAAAAAGAAAAAGAGTATCCCTGCCCCCAAGTTACAAGGAAGTAGGTATGTTTGAAAGGATGTGTGAAACAGAATTTAGAAAGATTGTTCAAAATAAAAAACACTTTTCAAACATCAATAATTTAAGCCAAGACGAAAGACTTACATTGATCAATCTGGCCAATAATAAGGAGCTGAGATGTATGAAGCCAGATAAGGGTGGAGGCATTGTGATCATGAGTCATACTGACTACGTATCCAAAATGCATGACATTCTAAATGATACAACAACATATAAGAGAGTGTCAAGGAATGAAATGAATAGGGCCTACACTAGAGTGTATTTGTACATCTCAGATGCTTTATATCAAGGGGCATTGAAAGTTAATGAAATAAAATTTCTGAGTGTAAATCACCCTATTGCACCAGTAATTTTTGGGATCCCGAAGATCCACAAAAATATTAACAATCCACCATTTAGACCTATAGTGGCAGCCAAGGGCTCTAAAACAGAACCTCTGGCAACATTTGTGGAGACAGGTACCCAAATAGTGGTGAAAGAGGCAGAGCATATACTAAGAGATTCATGGCATTGTCTGGAGAGACTTAAAATACTAGATACAGAGACACATTACATCTTCCTTAGTATTGATGTGGTAAATTTATTTACAGTCATCCCCCATGAAGAAGGACTGAATTATTTTAGGGAATCTTTACTTAAAAGTCATCATCATCATCATCATCCCCCTTTTTCCCATTTACATGGGGTCGAGGTATCGTATTAACTGTCGCCAACTCTCTCGATTCAGTGCCACTCTCCTGCCTTCTTCAACACTCATGCCTGACTGTCACAGATCTTCTTTCACACAATCCATCCACCTCTTTGCTGGATGCCCTCGCTTCCTCTTACCTTCTTCCTGTCTGTCCCAAATCTCCCTCACCAGATTGTCTTCTGCTTTTCTACACATGTGCCCATACCATCGTAATCTGTTCTCTTTGATCTTTTCTGCAATTGGAGCTACTTTGGCTTCTGCTCTTATGTCCTCATTTCTTCGCCTGTCCCACAGTGTGCATCCTACCACCTTTCTCAGGCACTTAATTTCCATCACCTCTAGCTTCTTCAACTGTTCTGCCTTTACTGCCCAGGTTTCTGTACCATACAGTAGTACTGGTCGCACCACTGTCTTGTACACCTTACTTTTCAGCTTCTTTGGAATTCTTCTGTCATAGACTACACCTGATACTCTATGCCAGTTGGCTGCAGCCCCTCTGATTCTAGCTTTGACCTCTTCATTCAAACTACCCTTCTCCTCAACCACCCCTCCCAGATACTTGAAGCTGTTTATCTGTTCCACTATCTTCCCATCTATCTCTATTCTCAGCTTCTTCTGATTTCCCCAATCTGCTGCCATTACCACTGTCTTATCAGTGCTTAGTTTCATCCCATGTGCCTTCAGATTTGCATTCCATTCTCCTATCCTTTGCTGAAGTTCTAGATCAGAGTCTGCCTGTACTGCCACATCGTCTGCATACAGCAGCTTTGTTGCTCTGCCCCCTCCAACCTGTTTGCTGATGTAGTCCATTACCAGTATGAACAGCAGTGGGCTCAGAGCTGAACCCTGGTGTACACCAACTCCCACTGGGAACCCCTCAGTGAGGCCAAACAATGTTCGTACTTGAGTCACTGGGTCCTTGTACATAGCCTGTACTAATTCTACCAATGTTTCTGGGACTTCAAACCACCGCAGTACTGCCCAGATCAGCTTTCTTGGGACCTTGTCATATGCTTTCTCCAAGTCTAGGAAAGCTCAGTTTGACTCTCTCCTCTTCTCTAGTTTCTTCTCAAGTATCTGTCTCAATGCAAACATCGGGTCAATTGTGCTGCATCCTGATCTGAATCCAAACTGTTCATCTCCCATCTTACATTCTACTATTCTGCATATCCGTTTATCAATCACCCTCTCCAGAACTTTCATGCAATGTGGTAGGAGTTTGATGCCTCTGTACTGTCCACAGTTGTGGATGTCCCCTTTGTTCTTGTACACTGGCATGAGTATGCTTATTCTCCAGTCATCTGGGATACGCCTTTCTCTCCACACTGCAATTAGTACCCTCAGGAGCCATTTCTCCCCTAGCTCACCGAGCATCTTTATCATATCTGCAGTGACCTCATCTGAACCTGCTGCTTTCCCTGACTTCATTTTCCTTAGTGCTGCTCTTACTTCTTCTAAGCTGGGCTCCTCTTCTACTCTCATTGTAGGCTGTTTCTGGGGCAGTACTGCTTCTGTGGGGTTTTCTTCATTCAGAAGCTGCTGGAAATACTCCTTCCATCTGCCTTTGATGTCCTGTGGGCTGGTAAGCAAGCTGTTGCTGGAATCCCTTATGAAGGGTGTCTGACTATCTTTTTTATCTTTCTGTCTTTGCCTTGCAACCTAGTATAGTTTCTTTGTGCCCCTTACTGGGTCACTTTCCAGAAGCTGATAGAGTGCTTCTGATGCCCTATTCTTTGCTATTGCAACTTCTTTCTTAGTTTCTTTGTTAGCCAACCAGTAGTCCTTCCTAGCTTGGTCAGTCTTTTCAATCTCCCACTTCTTCCTGGACTCCTTCTTTCTTTTGATTACTTCCTGCACTTCTGCATTCCACCACCAGCTTTCCTTATGTACCTTATTTCCATACCTGGCTCGGCCACACATCTTTTCTGTAATTCTAACACATGCTGTTTTTAGGCGCTGTCACTCTTCTTCAACTCCACCTATTTCCTCCTCTTCTTGGGGTGCTAGAGCCCTGAGTAATTCCTTGAACTGCTGTACTTTCTCTCCAGTCAACTTCCAGGTCTTCAGCCTGGTCTCTGTTGACCTTAGAGCCTTCTCTGACCACTGCTTGCAGCTGACTGTGGCAACTACTGGTTTATGCTGTGAACCAACTGTTTCACTAGGGATGACTTTGCAACCATGGATTCTACCCCAGTGCCTTTTCCTTACTAGGAGGAAGTCTACCTGAGTTGCATGTTGGCTACTCTTGTATGTGATCTTGTGACTGTCTCTCTTTCTGAACCATGTGTTGGCTACTATCAAGCCATTTGCCAGACAGAAGTCTAGAATGGCTTCTCCTTCTTTATTCCTATTGCTCCACCCATGTGGACCCAGGCAGTCTTCATATCCTGTTCTGTCTGTCCTGATATGTGCATTTAAGTCACCCATTATCAACACCAATTCATGTTGCCCTGCCATATCTAGTAGGTCCTGCAACTGCTGTCTGAATGCACTCTTTTCCTCACTATCACAACCCTGCTGTGGGGCATAGGCTGAGATTATGAATACTGTCCTATCATTACACTGGAGTCTGATTGCCATGAGTCTGTCATTAATTCTGATGATATCCCTCACTGACTTCTGAAGCCTCTGTCTCACCACAATTCCTACACCATTTCTAGCCTGTCCACCACCTGAGTAGTAGAGTCTGGATCCCAAGCCAAGTGGCTTTGTTGCACTGCCCTTCCATCTTGTCTCTTGGATACATAGGATGTCCAGCCTCCTCCGTATCATCATGTCATCCACTTCTAAGCTGCGTCCTGTCAGTGAACCTACATTAAGCGTAGCAATTCTCAGTTCATGTTTGGCAGGTTGGTTGGTTTTATGTCCAGCTTTCACTCAACAGAGCTATCCCAGGTAACCCAGGCTGGGCAACTAGACAGCCAGTAGCCTATTGACCCATGGCTGCTGGGCTTTTATGGCGGGCACACACTGGCCAATAGGGGCACATATACCCCTTCCACCATTAACATGGGTCCCTGGCGTGGGTCAGAGAGTAGGCTGGGTCCTTAACTCACTTATCACCGGTAACTACCCGTGCCCATTCTTTTGGTGACAGTCAACATGACCAAATCACCTAGAGCCATATTTTACACCGTCGAGTGGCTAGCCCTGCCACGGCGTGCAGTTTGTGATCCGTGTTCTCCTATCTTGAGGATACTGTGCACCACAATAGATGCCCAAAGCGGTTGGTCTTTTTACAACTCTTCCCCCCATTGAGCACCATGTAGAGTCTGTGCTGCTGCCCACAGCTCCATTCATTGGTGAGTTTGAGATGGAAACACTCAGCATGTTTTTCAGACATGGGAGAAACCCCATGGAGACACAGAGAGAACATGCAAACTCCAAACAGGCATTAGTCGGAGGTCAGGATAGAACCTTGTACCTTGTGCATTGGAGGTCAGGATAGAACCTTGTACCTTGTGCATTGGAGGCAAAGACCTTAACCACTAAGCCATCTGGTCCCTTTCTTCTTTACTTAAAAGTGACAAGATTAATAAGACCAAAATAAATGTACTAGTAGAACTTATGGAAATAATCCTTAAAAATAACTATCCAAATTTTGAAGGTGAATTGTTCCACCAGGTTACAGGTGTTGCTATGGGTGCCAGATGTGCACCCATTTATGCAAACTTGGCCTTATTACATTGGGAAAGAACCTTTATTTTTCAGTCTGAATTTATGGAAAACATTTTGTTATACAATAGATTTTTGGATGACATTTTAATTCTGTGGAAAGGTGAGCACCATGAAGCAAATAAGTTTGTAGAATATCTAAACAACACTACTACATTTCTTAAATTTACACATAATTGGCACGCATCAGAAATAGATTTTTTAGACATCCACCTGGAAAAAAGTAACATGACCTTAAGGAGCAATATCTTTAGGAAGAAGACCTACTCAAATTTACTATTACACTTCGATAGTTGTCACCCCTACCATCAGAGAAAAAGTATAGTAAAGGGCCAAATGGTGAGGCTGTCAAGGCTGGTTAGTGAAAATGAAACATTCCTTAAAGAAATGTATTTTTTGGTGGGTATGTTCCTAGAAAGGGGCTACACTTTAAAACTATTGTTAAATACAAGATGTGAAGTTATAGGTAAGAGATCTACCTCTTTTCAACCTATTTTGACATCTGAGGTAAGACTAGAAACGGTTAACCCAAAAGAAAGTTCTGATGTATTTATTTTTAAATTTAATTAAGTCCACACTTGTTGGAAGTGATTAATAGGACATGGCAGATATGTTTTGATGACAATATTAAAGTGAAGTTAGGTTGTCAACCTAAGGTGGTATACAGTAGAGGTAAAAATATCAAAAATATACTGGAAGGGAGCACACTGAGATGGCATAAGTCACTTATGTACAAATGTGGGATGTGTAGATATTGTCGTTACATTAATGATGGGCCATATGTAGTTATACAGGGACATGAGTATACCCTCTCATGACCAGGAAAATGTAGTTGTAACACAACCATGTTGGTGTATGTAGCAACTTGTGTCAGCTGTCAGGCTTTCTATGTTGGTAAAACCACTCATAGACTTAAAGATAGAATTGGAGAACATCTGAGATCCATAAAAAACAGAAACATATACAATGCATTATTTGGACACAGTAAAGTCGGTCCTAATTTCAAGAAATTTATTTTCTTTGTAATAGACCGTGTTCCAACAAGCGACAGGGGAGGTGATGACAAACTCATGGTGGAAACTACAGAGCTTAAGTGGCAATTGAGGCTTAATGCCACACAACCACCAGGTTTAAATGAGAGAGTCTCATTTGTTCCATTATTGAAACAAAGAGCAACTATTGTGTTTTAAGTAGTCTTATGACAATGAGAAAGTACCTTTCACTAAATAATGTATAAGAATTTTTAATGTGAAATGTACATGGTTACATTATGCAGTTGAGTTTATGCAGCCTGTGTTTTTTAATTATATTTACTTCATTCATTTTATTTATGTATTTTATTCATTTTGCCTTTATTTTTTTGAATTTTGCTATATTAACAAGCAGAATTGAAATGTGTGTTTTTATATAGGTTTTTGATGGTTTTATGAAATCACAGTACAATTATTTTAGGCAGTACAATAATACTTTTTAAAATATGTTATTTATTTGTACTTCCATTATATGCACCTAGTCAGCAATACTTAGGTATGTGAATATTTTAATTCAAGGTTTAGGATTGGTTCACACATTAATTGAAGTCATTATTTAAATGGTTAGACTTTTATTTTCCAGTGACTCTGAAGAAGCCAAACCATTGGCGAAAGTGCTTAGTCATTGGAAATTGTCTTCATAAGAATAAAGCTGGAGTGTAACTTTTGCTGGTTGCTGGGATTATTTGTTTTTGTTCTTAGTTATACCCTTTTTGGATTTTGTTTGTGCTTAGTACTATAAACTGTGCCTTGCTTATATTTAAAACTTCTAGTAGATTTGATTTCTTCCTTGGATTATCCATTAATGCTTAGTGAGAGTAATGTTAAGTCCATGAAAGAGCTAGGCAAGATGCAAAAATATGAATAATTGAATTTTATATATATATATATATATATATATATATATATATATAAATAAGCATATAAGGTTAAACATTGAAATATGATATAGCCATAAGTTATATATCCAGGCAGTTTAGATTTCTTTATGGATTGATACTTAAAATTAAATTGATTATCTGTATATATGGACTTTTCAAAATTCCCAGTCTTATAATATAAGAATTATCTAAGCTGTCTTTTTCACACAATCCACTGACAGATCCCAAACTTGTTAGATTGTTTTGTAATGCAATTAGAGGTCTGCAGTATAAGTTTAATAAACTGAGAGCTTACATTTTGCATATATATATATATATTCATTTATTTCCCATTGCTATGTTCATTTCATAGATTTAGCTTTTTGTTTCACTTTGTTTTAATATATTATTTTTCAGTAAAGCGTAAACAGATTTTATTAAAGGAGAATAGTTTGCAAATACATGCAGTTTTTTTGGAACCAACCAATAATGTTTTATAATAGAATTACAAATAAATGTAGTTGCAGTATGTGGGTTATCCTAAATAAAGAATGTTGTTACTATGTGTTACATAATGTTTATGATATCAATTTTTTTCTTCGTATCACATCAAGCATAGGAGAGTGATAACTACTATCTCCATTTTCCAACAATTTCGATATTCTATATTAAACAGGATATATTTCCACCACATTGTCTTATTGTTTGATTTATAGTAGGTATGAACACAGTAGAAATTTCTATAACTAACATCTTTATATTTTCTTCATTACTTAACAAAATGAGTTTCTTAATATATGTATTGCCCCGCCCTTTACAGATAGTAGAGACATTAAGGTAGTTTAACAATAACAACTGAACTGGTTATTTACGTATCTCTTCTCTGTGCTAAGCAGCACACTCTTTTCTCTCTTCCCTTCACTTTTCTTTTTTTCCCATTATAGATATATTACAGCCATACATAAAGCTTTAAGGAAAACTGAAAACTGTCTATCTGATTATTAAGATTCCTTTTTCATTCTTTTATCAGGTATGCTCAATAATACAATGTACTCCAAGTCCAGTTATAATCCTCACAAGTTCATCTAAAAGTCATGAAAACATCAAGAGCAGACAAATCAAAGCATGAGCCTAAGTGAGATGGGAGAATGGAAAGGAGTCTACTCCATGAAAATCATGTCATCACTTCTCACAAATGAAACCACACCTTTAGATCTCTTTCCCTCAAGTTCAACTCTTCTCAAATTCCAGACACCACTACTCAAAAAAAAAAAAGAGACTCTCATGCAAGCAACAAGAAAAAGGATGCAAAGTAAAATACAACACCAAAAAGCAATTCACACCAACAAACTACAAATTAAGCAGGGAGGATTACCACTACTAAGTCTCCATGTTTAAGCTTACATTTACTTAAAGCAAAACAAAATAGTGTCAAACTTTTAATTCATGTGTCCAAGCCTCAATCCACCCCCCCACCAGTGTGAACACTCTCCTATAAGTCAACTGAAAGAGATCACCAAAAGTGAATTCAAGCAATAAGAGTAAAACTTTAAAGGAATACATTACTCTTATGTCACCGCTACCATATTTTCCTCTCCTAACTTTTCCCTTTCCCCTGTCCTTGAAAAGGAGTACTTCAGTCACAGACTGAACATAAAAATAAACAAAGAGCTGTTTGCTAGAATGCTAATGCATTTTTTTAGTATATTTAACTGTGAAAATCCCTTTGTTTCTAAGACCAGCCTTTGTGAATATAATCTATGAGGGTTATACAGCAAGGAAAGACTATATAGCAAGTTATGGATTTGAAGGCAGTGGAAACAATGCAGGTTATATCTCATTTTGTAAACTGCTTTACATGGGGGAAAATAGCTTCATTATTCATATTACATGAATTATACTATGTTTCGAAGTTTGTCCCTTTTATCTTCTAACTTCAAACAAATTATAATTACAACTAAATGTTTCTAAATTTATCATCCATGTCTAGCAATTCAAAGTATTATAAACTAGTGTTCAAAAGCATGACAACCCCCTCCACAAAAACAACATATCACTACATATAATCTTGTATGCTAAATACAAGATTCTCCCTTATTAGTTGCAATAAAGGTATGCTAATATTTAGAATAGCTATAAACACAGCTATTATGAATTCTAATATGCTTGCTATACTTCTATAATAGAAAATTTTATATGAATTTTAAATGAGATTACCTTATTGTGAAGATTGGGTGAAGATAGGTGAAGGCTGCCAGCCTAATCAGAGTTTTTTTTTCCATGCAGTTATAAGTACACATTCGGGGGAATTCAATAAAGAATACACTAACTTATTTTCCATGTAGGCATAGTGGCACAGTGTTTACACAGAAGTAAGCAGATGTGCAATCCAGTAAATGGAGCTGAGGAGCATGCATGAGTTGGTGAACACAGAAGTGTCCATGGCATGCAAATCACCTCATAAGCAGGTGAAATACATGCAAATGAAGGTGGTAGAGTGATCCAGCAAGCAGATATGCAGTCCTGCAGACCCTGTGTTGGTGTCCATAATGTATACGGAAAAAATCCTTGTACAGCATGTGAAAATGAAACCTGGGGCTATAAAACTCTATGTAGAGCATCAGAAGAGTAGTGGACACAGATATGTGCAAAATTATCCACTGTCTGTCCAAAATCATATGGAAAATAATCTAAAATAATGTTACATTTTTAATACCCTAGGTGTGTTTGCTTGGTGTGCTACAGTGCTCAAACATGACTTTATGGAAAATAATATAAAAAGAGTGTAAAAAACAGAATTTGTGAGTATGTAACAGTAATGCATTAAAGGGCCCTGTGCGGAATATGTGTAATGTTACACAGCTGTGGCTGCTAATAAGGCAGAGCCTGGAACCATGTAGTTTCCACGTTCTGTATGCAAATGAGCTTGAGTTACTGAATAGCAGAAATGGGTATCTGTGTCTGCAGACCCCATCCGTGTAGGCACAGAACTGTGCTGGTGTCCACAAAAGAGGCAGCTGACATCCAAGGGGGGTGTATCCGAGTGCTTGTAAGCTCATTGGACCTCAGCGGTGACTCATTACGTGGCATGCCACTGAGCTGAGCAAGGGGGAGTGTACACTGACTGCTAAGATGTGTTTACCTTTGCAGCATGTGTTTCACCATGTTTGCAAGTGTGTGTGTGGCGCCCCGCCATGCTAAGCTTTGTTTACCTTTGCCGCATAGGTATGTCAGGTACAGCACAGTGCTCAGCAATGAAGGCTGTTAAAAGAAAAAAAAATTGTCTGAGACAGACAATGATATATTAATTACTGATGAGCCCTGTTTCACTTAAACTAGGGCCATTAAGACCCCTTAATGATGTACTGGATGGTGCAGTGGTGTAGTGGTAGCATTGTCACCTCCCAGCAAGAGGTTCTCTGGTTCGATTCTCGGCTGGAGTGCCTTCTGTGTGGATTCTGCATATCCTCCCTACATTTGTGTCGGTTTCCTCTGGGTACTCTAGTTTCCTCCTATGTTACAAAGACATGCGTGTGGAGTATTTCTTCCTGGGCCTCCACTGCAAATTGGCTTCATTCCAAGTTAGACTTTCCCAGTAAACAAATGTTAAATAAAATAAAATAAATAAAAATGTACTTGGCCAGTGGAATGCATCATAGGTAGCCAATCACACAGGCTACACTTACAACAGAGCACTATACTGTGTGCATATACCCTACAATTTGAATTTTCCCCCATACCCTGCACCATTGGAGTTCAGACTGGGCTGCTGCAGGTCTGCTACATATGTATGTGCTAGATGCTGAGGTCAATGCAGCTGCTACTGATGCTGACCATAGGCCTGGACTGAGAAGGAGAAAAGTGTTCAGGCCCAGGGTAACCTATCAGGAGCTACATGAGCTGGAGAGTGTAGAGCATGACAGGTGGACAGGGACATACTACAAGGATTCAATGAGCTCTGCCAACCTCAACACAGACCCAGAGCTAACAGAGGGGAACTCATCCCAGTGGAAACAAAGGTATGTGTAGCCCTTAGGATACTAGCTAGAGGTACTTTCCAAAGACCAACTGGGGACATGATGGGGGTCTCACAGGCATATACTTCCAGAGTACTCCACCAGTTTCTGGATCCCATGCTATCACATGCTAGTGAGCACATTTATTTTACCCACACCCCTGAGGAGAGGTCCAGCAGTATGCAACTCTTCTACCATGTAGCACACTACCCTGAGGTACTGGGTGCCATAGATTGCACTCATGTAAAGGCACCAGCAAGTGAGGAGGGTAGAGACTACATCAACTGCAAGGAGTACCACTCCATCAACTGCCAGATCATGTGCAATGCCCAGGGCATTATCCTGAATGTGTGTGCTGACAGCCCTGGCAGGTATCTCTACGCCCATATCTGGCATGCATCACAGCTGTACCAGATGTTTGCTAGGTGGGGACATCCTATATAACCATTTTCTGAGGGATGCTGGCTACACACTGGAACTGTGGATGATGACACCCATCAGAAATGCACACACACCCACCGAAAAATGTTATAATGAGGCACACACACAAACTAGGAACATCATAGAGCATGTGTTTGGGCTGTTGAAGTCATGATTCTGATGCCTGGATATATCTGGCTGAGTCATGCAGCACTCTCCAGCCACATGTGCACAGATGTTCACAGTGTGTGCCATGCCTCACAATATGATCCTACGGATTAGTAAAGGGAAGGGATACACAGCCCCTCACCAGTGCCTAGGTCACCACAGCTGCAACTACAGGAGGACACAGAGGAGGAACTTCCTGAGGCTGAATTTGTAGGCAGACATAGGCCTGCCCAATAGGCCCTAGCCTTAGCCAAGAGACAATGCATAGCACATGCGCTGACAACCTAGGGCCCTAGGGACTGAAACCTTACTCTGACTCACATACATATTAGTAAAAATTATGCCAGTCAGGCCACACAACCTGGACCTCACCATGTATTGGCTGTGGACTGCATGCATCAGACAGAGTTAGCCCCAAACATATAGGTCTGTCAACTGCTGCATTCGCAAGGTAAGTCACTCTCCTATACACCAGGTGTAAGGGTACTACAATATGGTAGCATATTATGAACCTGACATGTATGCAAGAGAATATAGTGGGCTATATATATTGTGCTACTGGGCTACTTGCAGAGATATATATTGGGCTGCTCCGCTGCTTGTACAGCTATAACAGCCACTTGAGACAACAGGTACTCTTTTCACTAATATGTGACCCATAATATCCACTAGGCCACATGGCTGGAAATCCTATAACATTATTCAAGGGAGATCCCAAACAGTGGGGTCACAGGACAGTCACAGGACTACCTGTACCAGCAGAACATGGGCTGGTTGCCCACCCCCATCCCAAACACATCAGTGTTTCCATACAACTTCTGTAACAGTAAGTCTGCAATGATATACCAGCAAACCAGACAACTCTTGTATGTTGTTGATAGTGTGAGGAATGAAACCTCTCTGTCTTGCTGCTGGTGTGGTCAGGGAGAGTAGCATGGGCAATGGGGTTGATGGTTCAAATCTGGCAGGTGTTGATGATTTGAATC
>NC_056732.1:276656896-276725307 GCF_019279795.1 Protopterus annectens
GATGCTTATTGTCCCCATTGCTCTTGACACACTGTTCTACACATATGCTCCTAGGGAGCCATGCACATATACTGGCATACCTTGCCAACATCATATTTCTGCTGTGCTGCCTTGCCATCCTGTGCCGCTGTATTGCTGCCATGTGTCCTTAGTTGAACTCCTCAGACTCCTGGGACAAAAACATACACAGGTCCATGACATACCTGTCATACTGTAACACTACTGCCAGTGTACAATCAGGCAACAAAGATACACAAAGTTTGATGTGCAGTCTTGACACATGCCAGTATACAGTACCTGTCATGGCCCCCAACAACTGCCATGGCATAACACTACTCCACTACACAAAAAAATGTAAGGAAATATAGTTACTCTGTGCATCAGAGACATATTTTCAGGTCCCTGCATTGATGGCATGGATGGCAGGAATGTGGCACAGGTATCATCACATGCACAGGGTATGGTGTGGGGGTGCCAGAGGCCTAGGCTGTGCCAAACAGTTAACAGCATGTGTGTGAGTCAGGAAGGGGTGCTGGTTAGATGGGCCATGGACAGGTGCCTTGTGTGTCTGTAGATGACCTGCATGTGACAGTGATGTTGGAGTGTGTGCATGTACACAGTCAAGCCCAGTGCTAGCCCTACACGTGTGTTTGTGGACAGCTGTGGACCATACATGCTAGACTGGAAAGTTCTCCATCTCTGGCCATGAACACAAGAGCTGACTTCACCAGGAGTAGCATGGGCACCACCATGCCCAAAGTCAGATGTGGTGCTAGTATCTGATGGTAACTGCTGTCTGCTGGGCCCATGTCTTCCACAGGACCACTCAGGACCATGTGGTCATGGCCTGCCACTTCGTGGTGTGGACAGCACACTTCCCTTTGTAGCACCGGAGATACTTTCACTATGAAAGCGTGACTGTGCATGGCCATGTGGACTCTCAGAAGATGGTGTTACTGTCCTACAACCATGTGTCCAACAGCCAACTCCAACCAGATGTTCCACTACAAACAAGTGTGGTCAAAGACAGACACTGTGTCAGCCCACTGTCTGTCCACTAAATCAGTGAAATGACCCAGGGTGTCACCAATGTGGTGTAGGCAGTCATGGATGTCATACTGTACTGCATACATAATCCTATGTATCTGTCTTATGCTCTGTTCAGAACATGTCTGTGCCTCCATGACAGCTTGAAACATGCTGCTACTGACCCGTGATGTGACACCTGCAACAGGAGGTGGATGGGCAGCAGTCGTCCTTCAAGCACCTATGTCAATCTTCCTGTGTGGGACCTTTACAGCTCTCTGGCTATGGCCAGTGTCTACACTCACTGACACCATAGTTCTCACACTGTCCTGTACTATGTCACCAACCCCTGACTAAGAGTATGTGTGGGCATACTGACTGTGTGTGTGGACAATGGGGGAAGAAGAGGGATGTCAACCTCTAGGACAGATTCAG
Source organism: Protopterus annectens (assembly GCF_019279795.1). Classification (NCBI taxonomy): domain Eukaryota; kingdom Metazoa; phylum Chordata; order Ceratodontiformes; family Protopteridae; genus Protopterus; species Protopterus annectens. Next base: position 276,658,358 of record NC_056732.1, read on the forward strand.
CCCCAAACAATCCCACCTGTGCCTCACTATGGCCACCATCATCATCTGACTCCAATGAGACAGTGACATCAAGTTGTGAGGGGGACAGACTCCACTCCCCCATTCACCTGTGAGAAGCAAAACAAAAGCAGTACATTACCACCTGCACTATTATGTATGGTAATCCACATAGACTCATACACATGAGGATCCAAAACTGCATTACATGTCCCACATCTTTTCATCTCTGATCCCATGCACAACACACAAACTCACAACAACATACACAGACAAGTCCAGGCCCTTTATAACATGCACATCACCTACATCCAGTTAATGTTACCAGTACAATACACCTGTGAGGTATGCAATATGACAGTGTATGCGATAGAACTACACATAAAGTCCAGTACACCTGTCTTGAAAATGATATGCCAGTTGTATCACTGCCTCAGGTATGTACCATCTCCCTATTGTGTTTGAATGGGCATCTTGGAATAATTGCTTTATGTATAGCAGACTGAGTAGTTGCTCATAACTATAAGTGCAAACATGTTAATGTTTGTACAAATACACACCTGTCATTCTGTAGGCTATGCATTGTAGTTAAGTGCTCCGAAATGGAACATACACCTATTCTACTCTGGCTAAGTACAACTTTTGTGCATAAGGCAAAATGGCAGCCTTTAACTTTCATAGGGTATATATGATCTGTAAAACAACACTATCATACTTAACAGGTACAGGAACACAGACTCTGGCCACACCTGATGGACCTATGAAAAGGTGAGGGAGATGTATTCTCAGCAACGCCAAATGTTGCAGAGTTACAAGGTAATATGTGCATATATCCACATGTACAGTAGCTAATGTGTTACTGACTATATTGCTGACATTCTGAGTATGTGTGCACAACTGTTCATAAAAGCCAAGCCCCCCCCCCAATGCAGATAGGCCTCACACCAATGGACTGGTATGTAGAGCCTGCCACAATGACTGATACAGTATTATACTAGTGAGCACAGTAAGCTTACCTGGACACTTCTCTGCTGTGGCATCCACCTCCAGGATGTATGGTGTGATGGATGCCTGGGAGCTGTTGGTTGATCCTAGGTTCACCAGGAATTCCTCTGTGGCTGAGAGTGGTTGTTCTGTTGCAGGACCTCCACCGGTGGCACACAATGCTGCCTGCTGTTCATGACTGTGGTGACCGCTCAAAAGCAGGATGTGATGGTTGAGTCTGAGGGCATCCAGTATAGCATCATTCTTTGCAGATGAAAATGGCGGATGTCTCTATTGGCACACTATTCCTGCAAGACAACAAAAGGGGAACACATTACAGGATCAGATACATGGATGTCCATAATGTACAGACCTTACACACCCATAATAGCCTTCACTATCCACTGCTCCCTCACACATCATACCCCACAGTCTGGCAACACACTACATTTGTGGCTATCACCAAGATAGTAGCAATACTGGATAATGTCCCTGTGTGCCATGACAGATTCTGATGTATGTCTCTACACCCATCACTGCAGTGTACTGTGGTGTATCCCCTATGGGCAAATCCCCACTAATGTGTCATACAGCCACTGTCATACAAATAGCACTGTGCTACTGCAACAACTATATGAGGACAGTCCAGCAACACAAGTGTGCCACAATGATAGAAAGCAATGCATACCTGCTGTAGTATATGTTCCCTGCAGGCATCATACCTCTCAACTATACAGATGTATACAGAATGTCAACATGTCTGCCTAGATGTGGTCCTTTTTGCACAAACTTGTGGATGTCTGACAAATGGTTCTCCAGTCATTGATGGTTGCCATCAGAAAATTAAAACAGAATCTGACTACCACACATCAGACCCCTCAGAAAACAATGATGCTATAGTAATATCTGTTAGTTTATTCACATTCTTACTTTGTATGGCCAATATGTATACTCTGTCACTGAGTTTAGGCCTTTGTTCCCCCCATTAATTATGGTTTTGTCCTGACTTCTTACTGTAAGAGGTTGAGAGTTATGTTAGACATAGCTTTCATCCAAAGATGGATGAATGTCCACGAAACAGGGACTTAGCCAGAGTACATCAGGAGCATTCAGGGACACTTTTACAATGTTAAAACTATTTATGTGTGACATTGACAGACTGAGAGGAGGTCTATTACAGTAATTGTTTGATGTTACAGAAGTGCACACCCTTACTGTCACTATGTTTTGAGTGTAATCCACTATTTTTATTACAACAGGCAACCATTGTAGGAAGGATTGACAGGAACAGAGCAGAGATGTGATTCAAAGCAGGGACAGTTGAGAGGCATGCATGCAGATGTTGGACAGCAGACTATCACTGATATGTTAATATCATAGATCTAATACAAGTCTACTGTTGTAATCCCTATTCCCCATACCTCCATCCTCCCATCTGCAACCTATTTTATGGATAAATCTAGTACATACCTGGTATAGTGATGTATTCCTTTTTTAGAAGCATTCTTCTGCAAATTCTTTGCACATAACACTGTGTGAATAAAACCACATACAGCCCTTTTCTTCATTAGCAGTTGCTTGCCTTTTGTAGGTAATGCTCATTAACAGGTAATTGCCTCTACACCAATCTGTGGCTCAGAATTGTTAATTGCACACCCAGAATAGCTGACCTGCACTCTCATTAGCCAATGACATGGCACCACAGTGCAATATATAAAGCCTTCATGTAGGCCTTGGCCCCTTTCTTTGTTTTTGAGATGGACATTACTGAGGTGTGGAGACTACAGCATTGCAGAGGGTGGGTACAAATACTGTCCAGTGTAGAGATGTACAAAGTATGTCCACAGTTTTTCCTCATATGTTTGGTCCCATAACATTGTGGTCATCTGGAAGTTCACTGGCAAACATTGTGGGTTGAGGTCAGTAAGGGGAGAGAAACATGTGAGTGTCACACTTCATACCCATCAGAATATGCACGCTAATGCAGTAGCTGCTATTCTATCAACTTCCTATCTTTTTAGGGGCAAACTGTTAAACATGTCCCTATCTCTGGGCCTTTGCCCCCTTTATGTATGGTTGTGTCCAGATCCCTTGTTATAGGTATGGTCGGTCTGTAACAGCTACCTTAACATACAGCTGTGTATGCTCCAGGCTGCAGCTGCTGCTGCAGCCTAGTACACATGGGGGGAGTTTAAACACTTTGGAGGGCAGCAAGCTGTACATGTAACTGTGGCAGTAGTGTCAGCCTTGTCATTACAGCAGAGCCAGGCTGAGCGTACCCTTTACAGTCTAATCAAGGCATATGCTTAAGGTACATCTGTTATGCATCAGTGTCAGTAGCAGATTAGTAGGTGACATATAGTTAGGCTATACGGATATGTACAGTGTGTCCCTACTTGCAGACCTTTGTCTTGAAAAAATGGGTAGCAGATAATTCAGTAGCAGTAACCTATGGGGATTAAAATTGCATGACTCAGTCATTACTTGTCTTCACAAAAATGTAATCAAAGTGCAACACACTGGATTTGAACCCAGGACTGTATGTGGCAAAATGTACTGTACAGCATTTAACAGACTGAGATACTGAGTCAGTGCTGCAGCAGGTGTATTTGTAAGATATATGTGCAGACATACATGCTGTGACACACATTGTCTGCATCCATCAGTATGTGCATGGCTTTCAAAGGCAGTTTTTCTGCAGCAGGGTCCCAGCTGAACATATGTACTTTGCCATTGATGCCTTAGCAGGTGTGTTTAAAGATGTTGCTGATAAAAGGGAGCATTTACCTGCTATCCCAGGCCTCATGCACTGTCATTATTATTTATTTGGCTGTCTGCTGGTGTATTTTTGCATGAGTCCCAGGTACACTCCCATTTTTCCCATTAGCTTTAATTGCAGTCTGTCAATGGCAATCAGCATGTTTTGCTGGGAACACCTGTTTTAATTAAGATTTGTGTGGCATAGTGGTTTAATGCAGTAGGCTGCAATTAATAGGGGCCTGGGTTCAAAACAAGGCAGAAGTGATTATTTTGTACATGTGCCTAACAATGTGAGAAACATATACGATCATTAAGGCTCATTAAAGCTCATTTACTCAGATTTCCATGTCACGCAGCATTGCAGCACTTTGCTTAGCTCCGCACAAATCCACACTAAAAAATTAAAAAGAAAAGCAAAAGCGGGTAATAGGACAATGGTGAAATGGGGGCAAGTAGGGGAAAGGCATTGTGAAAGGCAGGTAGGGATGTGCAGGAAGGGTTCAGGAAAGAAACCATAGCTTTCCATTTCATGTACAGCAACAGCTGCTTTTTGACAGATTTTGTGGGTGAATTTGGGCTCTGAAACCCCAGAAAGAGGGGTAAGGTCAACATAAATATATTGTCAAGCCATTTGAACCAAATTATTTGTGTCCAGTGGACAAGTGTGCAAAATTGAGAGCTATGTATGGGTCGATATGTTTTTGTGGGACAGGTGCCTATTTTTTTAAGGAGAGAGTGGAATGGTGGGGAAAGGATATATGTAAGTGTAGGAAGGTAAGCTGGGTTCAACAGGATGCAATTGCAGACAGACAAGACAGCAGACAGGGGTGGTGAGGAATCTGAGATGCATGTGTCTCCAAACAGCAGCAGCATGACTGACATCCCCACCCATGGGAAGTCAACACTGCTCCTTCAATTCCCCAAAGATGTCTGTGCTGAAGGCTGGGTGCCAGGGCCAGCCTGCCCTACCAGGTTGGCCAGTATGCCCTCTGGTGAAGGCAATGTTCATAGCTTTGATGAATGATCCTGTGCACCATGGCCAGTAGTTGCTGTTGGGTGACTACCGCCCCTCCACCACTACTTCCAAGGGGAGACTGAGCCCAGTCCCCTGAGGTGATTCCACCCAAAGGTGGTGCAGAGGCAGTGGAGGGGGCACCACTGGCCTGGGTCCTAGACATGCCAGGACCCAGGGCCATGGCCAGCTGAGGTATGATAGGTGGGACAGTGGAGGGGGCACCACTGGCCTGGGTCCCAGACATGCCAGTACCCAGTGCCATGGCCAGCTGAGGTAGGGTAGGCAGATCACCAGGAGCCAGCCTACCCTGTCATGCTTTGGTGGAGGTATAGCAATAAGTATAGGTTAGTTATGAACAAAACTATCGTTAGTAATAACAGCATGCCAGAACATTGGAAATAACCCCATTACATTTCAGTGCATATTACATGAAATACAACAATAAATAACAACAATAGATAACATAACAATCAGTACATTAACATCATGTCAGTGACCTTTATGGCATAAGGCCAACAAAATAGGTAATTCATCAGGGTATGTTAATATGCAACCATTTTAATACATAACAATACTAAATCACATGCCCCAAAATAAAGTTTAATGTAGCAACGTATGTTAATAGTAAACCATAAACAATGAATGATAATAATAATAAATAAAGGAAGATAAAGGGTGGGGATAGTGAGGAATACAGTCCATTAATACCATTAAAGGCTATATAGTTGACAACAGTACTGCTATCTACTTTACAGGTCTGTCCTTTCTTTATGTTTACACACGCCCTATAGCTGCTGTAACATGTACATACCTCTCAAGCTATCCACATGGGACAATATGGGTCAAGCAGTAACAACTGCAGGTATGCAACTACACAGAACACTTGCACATCAGGTGGACCTATATAACTACTAAAGTGTATTGTGGGCTGATGTAGTGATACTTAATCTTGTTGATGATAAATCTCTGACAGAGGGATTACTCACTACTTATTACATTATGTGACAGACTGACACTTGGGAGACATGTATGTGTACAGTACAGAAACTAAACAACTATCATGCCTTGCTTGGCAGTCATGGGGATAGAAGCCAAAAGCAGTGACTGCAGAGGACATCTGCATCAAATGTATTAATTAACCGCAGCAACCTTTAACAGACACTCCAGGCATACAGCCATACCAAAGATTACACATTTTATTTATTTTCTTTTCTTTTATTATTTTCATACTGATTTCCTTTATTTTATGTTGTATTTTCACATTTCTGGTAATGACTACAACAGTCTGTGACATCTAAACACACAATTATTTACTCATAATATGGGCTACCTCACCCATTTACGTGCACTTCCTGTGGAGAGGAAATCTGTAATCATTACATCACTGATACTGTAATATTTAGTGCTACATAGCACTGACTTCAAACTCTGGTCTGTGTGTGGCAAAATGTACTTGATACAGAGCATTTCACAAACTGAACTACTGAGTAACTGCCAATTTTCTGACTGACTGATACTTGCTTAGAGCTCACCTGGAACCAAAATATGACCTGGTAATAGTAGTAGTACAGTTTTATAATAGACTGCAGTGACAGTTGAACACACATGCATGAAATTCAAGCATGACTGAGATACTGGGTAACCTATACATTACTACATATAATGCAGGTGTACACACTATATTGTTAGTGGGGTGAGATATCTGTGAAGGCAACAAACAATATCAGATTATAGGTTATTATTTGCAGTCTACAGCTATTATACTGTTATACTTGACTGCATCACTGTACCTCACAGCATGCATGCTTATAGCTGAAATGCAGTGGTGAAAACAAGACAATCCTGATATATACAATGTACCTTGGTGTAACTGGTATTGGGCCATGTGTTATTGAAGAACATTTGTTATAATTCATTTTTTACAAAACAACTCTGAATCTACACTTATTGCACAACAGACTTTATGGGATATACCTTCATGCAGGTACTGGTATTGTTTCATTTTTTTATTGCAGAAAAGTTGTCAGAATTGGTTTTTTGCAAAACAGCTCTAATTCCACACTTATTGCACAGCAGACTTTATTAGAGATACCATCATGCAGTTACTGGCATAGTTTCGAGTTTTTATTGCACAACAGTTGTCATTATGCAGGTGTTGCAATACAGCTGTAATTCCACAGTTATTGCACTACAAACTTCATTGCATATATGTCATTAGGGTTAATGCTTTAGTCTCCCTGCTTATTGCACTACAGTTGGCAGTATGCACTTATTGCAGTCCAGCTGTAAGTCCACATTCATTGCAATAAAATGTTTACTGTATATACGTAATTGCAATTAATAATTTACCCTTTCTTGCTTATTTGACTATAAATAGCAAAATACATCTGTACACACCACACTCATGGTGCAACCTGGTCAAGTGCATGGCATGTGACTCCATGTTGCGAGCCCTCTCCTCTGCATCTAATGGGAGGAAATCACAACATTATACATACCAGTTTATCAGACACACAGATTAGGTATTGGTGAAACAAAGGTAAAATTACTTACAAACATATGGGGCATTCACTGCCCGAGCTTCTAGGATACAGGTGCCCACGAGATCCCCTTTTCTATGCTTCAGGTCATTATGGTGGTGATGAACCTGCTCACTGGTGCTGGGGGATACCTGTCACACTGGTGAGTTCATGTTCCAGCCGGACCCAGGCTTCTGCCTTGCACTCTGAGCCCTGGAACCCTCCCTGCAGCAGCTGGTCATCATGTTTTTTTCACCAGGAGTCCATTCATGACCCTGGACTCCTGAATGCGCCGCTGCTGTGCCTGGAAACGCGCACCCTCACCAACACCAGCCATAGTCACTACACAGGTAGAACTCCAACAGATTATGCTGTATTCCAACCTAGTGAGCTTAATATAGCCTGTTTTCCCACCCTTAAATGCCATTGGGCAACATTTAAAAATGTGTTGTGTTGCTTAGCACTATGCAAACCAGCTCAGTCAGTCAATCAGTGCTTAGCAGTGCTTCATGGTGTGCAAACCAGCCAAGCAGTGTCAAGCAGTGCATAAACATTATCAGCCATTATTTTGTTTATTCAGTGCTTATCAGGTCTTAGCGAGTCTTAGCAGAGCTTAGTGAGTTCATCAGGCCAGCATTTCAAAATAATTTTCATAATTTGTATTTCAAAAGTGAATGCTTACTTGCTCTTCCATGTATTCAAACTCTGTACCTACTGCACATGAGGCCATAACTCTACCCATTTGGTTATGTGGAAGTCTGCTATATCTTTACATATACCTCTGAGCTACCTATAAGTACTGCTGAGCACCACACCGCGCCATGCAAACCCGCTCAGCTATGCTTAAACTTTACCTTTAAATAAATAATTAAATGCATCAGGTTTCTATTTTTAGATGTCTGACAGATGTCTTGGCACTGCTTAGCATTGCTGCACTCTTTGCAGCGCCATGCAAACATGCTTTTTAAAAAAAAATTAAATTGAATTACATTGATATAATACAATTGGATAGTGCAGGGAGTGTGTTACTCATCTGCAGACACAGCACCACACTCCCTACACAGATTCAATACTCGTGTTCCATGGCTCTCCCTCAGCAACACGCCATGATTAATATGCATGTATACAGAAATGGTAACATTCCGTGTAGGCTCTACACTATGCCTACATGGATTTTATTAAATCTAGGGGATTCTTTATTCATAAAAGATAGACATTTTACAATTATACATCTTGGTGGAGATGTGGCAGAGGGTGTAGACTTACCTATGGCTCTTTGTGCTGTTTCATTACCATATGACAGCACTTCTTGTAGACTTAATAATCATGGTATCTATGTTGTTAAGAAAGCTATTATGTCTTCTCCCTCAGTTTTTCAGGTAAAGCAAATATTCTTATATTACCTATTGTTTCTCTGTTTTTAGGGCCATCTATTTTATTTAGTAACCATGTAATTTGTTTCAGCAAGTATTCAATTTGTATTTAATCTTCCTTTATCTTTCCTTCTACATCATTTAAAGCATTTTCCATATCAGAGATTTTAGTTTGCTGCTTTTGTTTCATTTCCTTAATAATTTCTGTTTGTTTTAAACTATTGGCTCTCAATTTTTAGATTTTCCAAAAAAATCTATTTTCAAAGTCAACTCCTGAAATAAAGATGTTATCTGTTGAATATCCTTCTTAAGTAAAGAGCTCATTTCTTCTGTAAACTGGTAACCCTTTGAAGTAATTTGACAAGAAAAGTTTTAAGTAATTTTACAAAATTCAGTAATAATGAAGTCTGAGTCTTCATGTATTATTCCATGCAGAACTTTTCTTTTTATGTTTAATTTTGCCTAAATAATTTTAACATTACTGCAGAGTTCTAAAAGAGTGCTGCTTTCACTCAGTCATCTAGGCTCTGCCCCTCCATTTACTTTTTTCATTAATCATATCTTCCATTTATGCTTCAGAGAATATACTAAAATAATGTGGATCTACAACATAACTGACCACCTAACCCTCATGGGCTCTACTTCACATTAACTAACCCACTTGACTGCATTATAACACAACTGAAGAATAGCCCCCAATCCCAAACCCTATTCCATCTTTAATGTCCAGCACCCCACCTTTTTTTTTGGCTTAGTTAGCCTTAATTTCCTGAAGCAGGAAATGATAGCTATGGGTCTTTCCTACCTCCCTTCTCCACATTTCTGCCCTGCTTTCCTTTGTTCTTCCTCCTACTTACTCCTCATTTCTCCACTGTCCTGTCTTCCCCATTTATTTTCTTTAATGCATTATTGTGTGATGGTGCACATCACGCACCAATGCGCAACAATGGTAATGCAAAAGTAGTTAAAAATATTACATACATCTCTATTCAAACCCAGTACCATCTGACCCCAAAAAAGAATGAATCTCTGCATTAACCCATGCTGCCACAGAGTCAGTTAAGTAGCAGGTTTATTCCACAGACTTAACACTATCAGACTTTATTCTTCCCCCTGCTTGCTCCCCATTTCACCACTTTCCTATCTACCTCATTTTAACACCTTTAATCTGGTCAAAAATTAGAATCACACACAACACACATAAGTAGCAGAAAAAGCAATGGATCCCTTCATTTTTTTTGGGCTCCATTTTTATTAGGAGGTGTGCATCACGCAACAATGTGCAGTGATGGTGAGTGGTGACAAAATGCAGCAACGCATCTCGTAGAAACAATTCATGTCCTTGCATTATACCTCTGCAATTAAAATTATGTTAAAGCATTAGATACACCTGTGTTTGACCCCAGTACCATCTGAGCCTAAAACGGAATGTATCAATGCATTAATATGTACTGCCACAGACTCAGTCAAGCAAAGATGTATTTCATAGACTCAGTAATAACTGTCAGGATTTAGCAATGCAGCTCATGTTTGTGCACTGGATACCTATGTGCAAACGTGTATCTTGCACGTGTATGCACTTTGCTAAGCATCACATAAACCTGCTACTCATCGCTTTATGGAAATGTTTATATTATGCTGTATAATGCTGTTTACTGTCCATTTCCTGTGTATGCCATGGAATTACATGTGGAAACATTACAAACTGAGAGCTCTATCTAACAATATGTCACATATATACAATACATCCATCTGTTGCTACCCCCCCAAGCACTTGCAACCCTGGTGTCTCAGTACTTTTTCACATATATATCAACCACAGTACAAAATGTAATATCAAATGTTGTGTGCTATGCAATGTACATCAACCTGGTAACATGTAGAGCTACAACTATTGACCCATATGCCTAAAAACTATTATCTGCAAGGCTAGGGAAGAAATCAGCATGGGCCACATCCACAGGCACATAGATGACCTTCAACACACTTGAACCTACCCATTTTGTTTTTGTCAAGGATACATCTTACTCAATGAACCTTGTGGACTTCTTGGATGCTGACCACACAGACCTGGATGAGGGATAACAGAACATACTTCCTAGGTTGACTTATCCAATGCCGTTGACACTATCCCCCATTCACGTGTCATAGTGAAGAGCTCTCATGTAGGAATTAAGCCATACAGTAGTACAGGGATAGACAACTGGTTCACTGACATAACACGCTCTCAAAGTTGGGAAGTACACCTCCACCAGTAGCCAGTTGCCATAATATTACCACAAGTATCTGTGGTGGGCCCTCAACTGTTTGCAAAATATTTCCCTGAAGTGCAAGCTATGGTAGATGGCCTGTGGTTTACCAAGTTTGCAGATGACTGGTAACTGGATGCACTAATATAGATCCCCCCAATGATTGTAACATATTATGGCAGGAGTTGCCACTCACAAATGATTGGTGCCAAACTTATGGACTGAACCTTTAAGCATACAGTGCCTCATTGTCCCCTTTTGCAATGAAATACCCCTGCTAATTGTGATATACATAGCACCCCTCTAAGCTCGGAAACAATGTTGTGAGACTTGGGAACAAATGTTGATAGCAATCTACACTTTCATCACTATTTATCCATAGTGGTGACACACACATTCTACATTGCTCACATCATACATATTGACATCACATCCAAGACTAGGGTGATAATAACTTTCCTGTACATTACACTTATCAGGCCACTAATTGAGTACAATTCTCCCTTCTGTCTGTAGATTACCAGACACCTGCAGCAATTGGAGAAAACAGAGGGTTGTGCCTGGGAGACTTCAGGGCCTCCAAACATGACATACATGGAAAGACTGAAAGACCTGTCAGTGTACTCAGTATCATGCAGGCTGCTGAGAAGTGACCTATGCCTGCCTTACAGAACAGTCTCAGACCCTGCCCTACTAGAAATGATGCACATCTGCAAATCAAATGGGACAAGAATAACTTAGCACAGGGTTCTCAGCCTAGCCTGTGACATAAACCGAACATGCTGAGGAGACAGATATATCCCCCAACAACTCACACTCCTCTGTAATTGGCTCCCACTGCATGTGAATCAGTGCTCCTCAATGACCTTGTTCAAGTGCAACCTTAACTTCTAGTTGGGTGATTGTAAAAGACACTTTTGGGGTGGCACCTATGTCCCTCATGGACAGGGCCAGGTGATGTTGTTCACAAAATCACTCTGCTAACAACAACCATCCAACTATGCTCAATAAGGGTACTTGTGTTTTTACATAGCTAGGCTTCTAAACATTGTAGGGCTATTAGACTAGCAGCCTCTTATGTATATATGAAGCTATGAGCCTATGCAGGTCTTCCAACATTTTGTCTCCCACATGGCCTACTGATGTCATCTACTATAAGTTCACCTGAAGTCTTATAAAAGTCAGACTTCTGCTGTGGTGCTTGCATAAAGTACTGTGTTTTGTAGTCTGTGTACTAGGAGAGGTAGGTGTTCTATTCTCACTTCAGTCAGTTGTGTGTGTGTTTGTGTGTCTAGTCATAAGTGCTTATCTTAAAGTTACTGCTCCAATCCCATGAAGTGACAGTATTTTGATATTTGCACATGCCTACAGATCCATTTTCATGCTGGCCTCCCAATTTCTTCTCTACAACATGCACTGCAGATGTCATCCACAATAAGTTGACTTTCAGCCATATCAAAGACAGAATTGTGCCCTGACACTTGTGTAAAGTACTGTCTTCTGTAGTCTGTATACTTAGATATGTAGAGGTTCTATTCTCACTGTAGTCAATTGGGAGTGTGTGTGCTTGTGCACTTGCTTGACAGTAGAGAGAGAGCATTTTACAACAGCATGTGAGAAATTGCTTTTACCATCTTCCTCTCAACAGACTCTGCTTATTTGTGGATGTCCAGCATACACATCATGGCAGGGTCTAAAATGCAGGCAAAAGTCACCTCATACTTTCTAATACGGATTTAAGGAACAGGGCTTTCAGTATATCCACTTACATCATGGCATGGTTTGTAGGACCAGTATTTTATTGGTGTGAACCCCCCCCCCCATGTTCTGTCCAGCTGCTGCAGGTTTTGGTGAGGGACACGCAAAAGGAAGCATTATACGGTATAATTGTTCAGAAGAGGTTTGAGTACAGTGTTGTTATATCCTCCTCAGATCTGGATACAATCACCTGACTTCTGAGGTGCATGACATAGCCTTTCCATACTGCTGTGGACATTTGGTCAAAGTTCAGATTGCTATGTACATTCCCAATTCTTGCACCATTGGTTTCAGCACAGGGGGAATGTTGTCAATGTTGTACTTACTGGGAAATTCAACTTTGCATAAGGCATAAATCCTGACACATTCTGTATTTATTAGTACACCATTTGGCTTTGTCACAAATCATTTGTGTGTGTTAGCCCATCTTGTATTATAGTCACATCATTGATGGGCTCAATGATTGCAACCGATAAGCATGAATCAGCAAACTTGGTAAGCTACAGGTTGTATTTTGTAGCCTTGACTGTTGAGAAAAAGATTCCAAACAGTGTAGCTCCCAGCACAGATCGATGGGGCACACCAGTGGTGACAGCTTTAATGGTAGAGGTTGATTCACCAACTTTCACAGTATGTGGTATATCGGCGAGGACATTGGTTAAACATCTAGTGACATAAGTGTTAATCCCCAGCTGGTAGAGTTTATCAATGTAGGGAGATTGTGTCCAAACACTAGGACAGATTAAGACAGACAGTATGCACTGTGTTACCTTCATGCAGGCCTATCACATAAATAACCTCATAAATAAGGGTATTTCATCCAGTAACAAGGAGGTCATAACAGCCCTGTACTCCTCCCTTATCAGACCCATTATCAAGTGCAATGCCCCCTTCAGCATGTACCTTGCCAAGCACATGGAGCAACTGGAGAGACCACAGAGGTTCATGACTAGGAAAATCCAGGGTCTCAAATGCCTATCCTATACAGACAGGCTAAAAGCCCTGTCCCTCTACTTAGTCTTATACAGACTGCTTGGAGGTAACTTGTGTCTGGCATACAAGACCATTTCAGACCCAGCCTTGATGGAGTTGCTGCATATCTGTAAGACAAACTCCACTCGTGCAACCCACATGCAAGGCCTTAACCTGGTCTGTTACATTAATAGAACTGATTGGCAGGATAGATTTGTGTCCCAAAGACTCTCCCATCTGTGGAATAGACTCCCTCTCCATGTCAAGCAGAGTACCTCTATAGCCCTCTTTAAGAGGAACCTGGACAACTGGATGGGAAACAGAACATGCACCCCTGGGATCCCACCTGTGTCCCTGCTGGACAGGAGAAACAGGTGCTGACTTTGAGGGAACATGGGTGAAATTCTTGGCTAGGCTTATAAGGGCCTCTGGGCCAATAGCCTAGTATCATCCTATGAAACTATGAACCTATAAACAATGGGCTGTAATAACATCAATATCACCTATACCATGACTCAGAACATATGCCTACCTGACACAGTGTGAGACACACTTCAATGCACCCTCCAAATAGACTATGTTCCCATAAAATGGTGTACATTGACATGCTTCCATCTGAATTGGCTGGGGACAGCATCTGATGCATGCATGTATAGACACATCCTGACTCTCTTGATCTGTGAGGTAGACCAACATGTCATTATGGACCTTCTCTAAATGGACATTAGTCTCATGTCCAAAGATTAAGTATGTACATCATGGCTGTCAGCTAGGCCCTTTCCTGTCCATGATTGAAATCACAGAAGTCAAGAATGACAAAAATCCTGTGTCCCAACAGCTGTCTGGAGGGCTACAAATTGTGGACAATCATTGACTCCAACTGTGATATTGGTACAATACAGATAGTATCAACACACATCAAAGATTATTGCCACAGCCATGGCAACACTTGAGATGAAAAAAAAAAAACACATGGGGATTTGTTTCTATATGCGAACAAATGCACAAACCAAGGATCATGTAGATGTCATACCCTACCTGCAGACCAGTTGTTAATGTGGCCTGTATCCTGGGATATATGGTATGTGGAATGTCCACCAGCATCCCCTTGTATGTAGCACAACTACTGAGTATGTGCAGGGCATTCACATAACAAACCATAATACCATCATAGTTCACAGCCTTCACCACACCAATGCCTGAGTACAATGTACCCTTACTCATGTCCCTCCATACATATCTTCCATTGATATGTAACTGAAGTGCACCACCTTTGTTACTGTGAGCTGTCATTCATCTGTTTGTGCATACCTAGGTATTAGTTTTGTTGTATAAACATTATTGTCTGATGGCATGGAACCTCCATCACGCTGCAATACCACATGCATGCGTGATATCTGTTTTGATGATGCACTCAAGACATAGACAGCTGTTTAATGACATTGATGGCACATTTTACATTTGTGAGAATGCAGATTGCACCATATATATCTTTGCCATGCACACCAGTCAACTAGCCTGTAGTGATCATAATGTCAAGTGGGTCTCCTCACACCTCCTGCATATGTTAGTGTCAGGAGAGTGTTCTTGATTGCACTCATAGATTGCTAACATGTCCTCATAGTTGCACAAGTATATTGGTGCAGAACCATCTATGCTCACTCAGAAACACATATGCTGTGTCAGATACATGGGTATTACTGGTGGTATTATTCTGATAGTGTCCATGACTATGCATGATGGTTTTACTGTTGGCCATGAGCCTGTATCTGTGTCCTACTTCTTGGATGCCTCTGCTGACAATACAGACACACTCAGGCAAATCAGTTTGCACAGCTTCACACTACGGACCCAACTACAATTGTATTTAGCATCCATGATACATGTCCTCTACATTGTTCATGTCTGGATGCTTATATTACACACACATCCTCCACTGTTATCACTGTTATATCACCTTGTGTGAGTCACATTATATACATGTTTCACTGTGCAGTCTGTACTGTACCACGCTAAGATGTGATTAGTGTTCAAACTGCAATTGTCTTTCTTTTACATTTCCTCATGTGCAGTACATTACAATGTTTCACCTGTCCTCCTTCCTGGTGTTCATCCTTAAATTTCATCTATGTGTCCTTATTCAATAAACGCACTTCCCATGACTCTTTCTGATAAATGGTAGTCCATGTATCCTTACAGATTATTGACACAACTTGTACAGACTGCCTGGAATGGGATTCCACAATACTCAGCACTATATACACTGCCCTGTCCTGTGCCTGTAACATGTACATTAATATATGAAAAACACTGTGGCATTCCTCACAATCCCACTAGCCCAGTATGTTGGAGTGTACACATACACTGTCTTGTCCTTTCCTGTCCCCACAACATGATACATTAATATATGAAAAACTCTGGTGGTCCTTCTGGCATTCAGTTCAATCCCACTAGCCCAATATGCTGGAGTTTACACATACATTGTCCTGTCCCCACAACATGATACATTAATATATGAAAAATCCTGGTGGTCCTTGTGGCATTCTATGCAATCCCACTAACCTAGTATGCTGGAGTGTACACATACACTGTCCTGTCCTTTCCCCACAGCATCATACATTAATACATGAAAAATCCCCACTAACCTACTATGCTGGAGTGCACACATACACTGTCCTGTCCTGTTCCCACAACATAACACATTCATATATGAAAAACCCTGGTGTTCTTTGTGGCATTCCACTAAGCCAATATGCTGAAGTGTAGACATGCACTGCCTGTTCTGTCCATGCAACATAATATATTAATATATGAAAAACCCTGGTGGTCCTTGTAGCATTCCATGCAATACCACCAGCCCAGTATGCTGGATTGTACACATAAACTGTCCTGTCCCTGCAACAAAATGAATTAATATCTAAAAAACCCTGGTGGTCTTTGTGGCATTCTGCACAATCCTGCTAACCTGGTTTGTTATGCTATAGCTAAGTTCACAGACCATGTTGCTTTACATGGTTTCCTGGGCACCCTGAAATCCTTCTTGCTTACATTTGAAGATGAGTCATGGCATGAGTATTCATTAAGTGCTGCTGCTCACAACACAAGCACGTAAACTCCATGTAGGCTTCATGCAAAGCCTACACAGAGTTTATTGAATCCCAGGGTTAGAGTTTACAAGTGCATATGTCTTGTTAATACTGTAGAGGAAATGGGACTTGCTTGTATGCACAGTGATTTGTATTACTGCTGCAAAGTTATTTCTGTGGCAAAGACAGATAAGACACCCATAGTATGTTTTGGAGTTTCATTAGTCTGACAGTTCAAATCCAGGCTTTTGTAAAAATCTGTAAGATGTGTTAAAAAGTATTTTGTAATATTGTTTATGTTTCCTTTTTTTAAAATAGTAATCTTTGTGTGGCACATGGCTTAGAGCAAATACAGTGAAATGGCTAAATAAATTACAATGGAAGTTGCTTCTATGCTAAAGACAGTGTAAATTAAAGCTGTGAATCAAGTATGTGTAGTACATCTAGTAAACACGATGAATCACATGGCACATAGTATATGTAGATCATGTTTCAAGTCCCACATTCATGTTTTAGTGATGGAAACTATTAAACCTTTTTTACTATAGTAATGCATGCTGAGATTTGTCTGTCTCATTTGCGCATTGCTCACCTCTATGCAAATACTATGCAAAGATCCAGACAACAAGACATTGTCAGTTCCATAAAAGATACATTGTTACATCTTTGACTTGCATCACACAAACACACTAAGTGGTGCTGTGCAGTGGTCAGCAAGCTTCGACAACACCTGCAGTTCATGAACATCTGCAGACAACAGGCAGACATTTTCATTTTCAAAAAAGATCCACGCTTGCGTTATTTGCTGCCCATTGTACAAACATGCTATGTGGTGTTGCACAGTGATCAGCAGGCTTCCACAACACATGCAATTCCAGAACACCTGCAGACAACAAGCAAACACTGTCATTTTCAAAAAGGATACAGTGTAACACGTGTGGTCTTCCAACCGTGCACACATGCTATGCAGGGTTGTGCAGGGGTTAACACACATACAAAGTAATGAATGTAAAAATGTACAGCTACTGTCTAGTTCATCCTGGTGCAGCAGGTATAAGTTAAGGGCTACAATACAGGTGAGTAAGGGTTCTAATCTATCAAAAGCAAAAGTTTTATTAATGCTGTTTACTTTATATAAAAAAAATCACAATAGAAAAATAATTACACATACAGATAAGTATGTATAGCAGGTGCATTGAGCATACACAGGATATCATATATAGTAAATAGGTTCATAGGTTCATAGGTAGGTACTAGGCTATCTGCCCGAAGGCATTTATAAGCCTAGATGGAATGTGTTGGCTTTCGCCGTCCCCTTAGATTAGTTCCCTGTGCCTCTGTCCAGTAGAGCCATTGAAGTGATCCCTGGGGTTAACTTTCTGTTTCCCATCCACTCATTAAGGTTTCTCTTGAAGAGGGTTAGTGAGGAGCTCTGCCTAATGTAGATTGGAATCTTGTTCCAGAGCATGGGAAGTCTATGGGACAGGAATCTATTCCTCCAGCACGTCCTATTTATTATTGTGGTGAGGTTTAGATCCCTGGAACATGTGGCTCGAGGGGATATGGTTTTCTTTAGGTGGAGCATGTCCATCACTTCTGAGTTGGACATGGCCTTGTATGTCAGGCAGAGATAACCTCTGAGTACACAGTATGCAACCGAGTACAGCTGGAGTTTCTTCAGTCGAGCTGCATAGGGCATCTGCTTGAGGCCAGTGATCCTCTTGGTGAGGTACTTCTGTGGTCTTTCCAGTTGTTGCAGGTGTCTTGTAAGGTACATCCCAAATGAGGCACTGTACTCTTTGATGGGTCTGATGGGTGATGTGTAGAGGGGCCCAATGACCTCTTTCGATCTGGATGCAAACCCTTTTGTGATTAGGTGTACCACATAGAAGGATTTTCTAACCACTTTGGCAATGTGATTATCAAAGGAGAGGTTACTATCTACTTGGGTCCCCAGATCCCTTATTACGTCTTCCATATTTACGGGGCTACCACTTATGTGATAGTTTGTGGGTACTTTGTTTTTTCCAAAGGGGATGACTATGCACTTTTTGGCATTTAGCTTGAGGCCATGGTTTTGACACCAGATATCTGTGTCAGTGAGACCCTTTTGGAGGATGTCTGTGTCAGCTGGAGAGTCAATTATAGCCCCTAGTTTGCAGTAGCCTGCAAACTTGGTCAGCCATAGTCCTCTTGTGCTTGCCTCTACCTCTGAGAAATATATGCCAAACAGGAGGGGTCCTAGGATTGAGCCCTGGGGAACACCACTTGTAACAGGTTTAGAGTCAGACCTAGCTCCCGCAACTCTATCATGTGGGTTCTGTCCGTGAGCCAGTTGGCAGCCCATCTCGTGATGTACGAGTTTATGTTCAGGCTGGTGAGTTTGTCTATAATACCTGAGTGGGGAATGGTGTCAAAGGCCTTTGTGAGATCTAGGTAGGCTGTGTGGACCACCTTTCCCTCATCTATAGCCTTGGTAACTGTCTCTAAGAAGTCCACCAGGTTTAGAAGGCATGATCTGCCCTTAACAAAGCCAAACTGGGTAGGGTCCAGTGTTTGGAGGTTCTCAATGTCTCTGTTAATGAGATCGATGATGATGCACTCCATAGCTTTGCAGACCAAGCTAGTCAGGCTTATAGGGCGATAGTTCCCGGCGTCCATTGTGGCTCCACCTTTGTGGAGCAGAATAACCGTTGCTGTGCGCCACTCTGTGGGCACATAGCCTGTGGAGAGGCTGAGTTTAAACAATGTGTTTAGGTGAGGGGTTAGTTCATCTTTGAGCTCGTGTAGGACGCAGCCTGAGACACCATCCGGTCCCATTGATGCTGTGTTTTTGGCTTTGGAGAGGGCTGTTTTAACCTAACCTAAGTGTCTGTGATTTCAGGGGCACTACATTCTTCTGGCATAGTTATGGGCACTTTTGGGGGTAAGAGTGGGGTGAAGTTTGCACTGAACCTGTCTGCCAGGATGTTGGCTATATCAGTCTGTTCAGTGTATTTTGTGCCATTCTACACTAACTCCAAGCAGATCTGAGAATTGCCACTTAGATTCTTGACATAGCTAAAGAATGCCTTGTGGTTATCTTTGGAGTCCATGGCAATTTTTCTTTCAAAGCTAACCTTGGATGATTTTATGAGGGAATGTAGTTTCTTGCTGATACTGATCAGGGATGTCTTCCCTTCTTGGGATTTTACTCTTCTCAGCACTAGTTTCCTCCTTCTATTGTATAGCTTATTTATGGCAGGGGTCCACCAGACTGGTTTCCTTTTCTTGGGGGAGTGAGTCTTGGTTTTGTTTGGGATATCACAATCCATGCATTCTTGTAGGTGCCCATAGCATGCATTAGTAAAGGATTTTGCAGCTTGAACAGCATTATCCTTTAGCATGGGGGCTTTGAAACTTCCCACCTCGGTTTTAAGTAACATGAAGTTTGCTTTTGAAAAGTTTTTCACGGTGGTTTCTTTGACTGGGGGTGGTGGCGGAATGTGGATATCCAGAGTGATTAGTTTATGGTCAGATCTAACCAACAAGGGGTTGACGTCTGGTGTGGAACACCGGTCGCCCATGTTGGTGATGACCAGGTCCAATATGTTGTCATCTCTGGTGGGGGTGTTGACCAGCTGATCCAGGGCATTTGAGTTTATAAATTCTAGGAAATGTTGGGCAAGGGAGTTTGTACTTGAGTAGTTCTTCCAGTTAATGTTTGGGTAATTGAAATCACCCAATATCAGGGTGTTTGGTAGGACCTTTATGTTTCCCAGTGTTTCCAGGAATGCGGCGTGGGGGTCCTGGGACATGGTGGGTGATCTGTAGCAAGCTATAATTTGAATAGCAGTTTTGCCCATTGTTAGTTAAACGTGGATGATCTCTGAAGCATCGTGTTGTGCCACTAACCTGGAGGTGTGGGTATCCTTGATGAATATGGATACTCCCCCACATTTTGTATTTTGGTCCGGGTTTTGTGGCTGAAATGTATGGTATGCGTTGTAGCCTGGTAGTGCTGGGGTGCTCTCTGGAGCCTTAAACCAGGTTTCGGTTACTGCACATATATCGATTTTCTCCATACTGAGGAGTGCCTCGATTGCATGCATTTTGAGGTTTAGACTTCTGGCATTGAGTAGCTTTACCCTCAGGTTTTTGTTACTTGTACTATTTACGGCAGTGAGTTTGTCTTTTGAGCCTTGCCTAAAAAAGGCACTATGGGGGTGGCAAGAGCCTTAGCCAGTATTCGAAAGCCTAAGGGTGACAGGTGCAAGCCATCTCTAGCGAAGCAGCGTGGCTTGTCGAGCGTGTCATCCCAGGCTGACAGACAGTGGATCCCCTTTGAATGACACCAGAAGCTTAGCCAATTGTTGAAATTGATAATTTTTTCTGCATACCGTGGTATCACTCTTAGTGAGGGCAGGATACTACTCAGGGTCAGGGTCATACTGGCTTGGGCTACGTGATCAGAGAGTTCCTCCATGTCTCTTTTCATGTAGTCCAGGGAGGTACAGCTCAGGTCATTCACACCAACATGGACAATGACAGAGTCATATTTGTACTTGTTCTGGAGTGACCTGAGTGCTTGTGTTATGTGGCGGATCCTGGCATCTGAAAGGCAGCTAACAGTAACCTTCTCCTTGTTCAGCCTAGTGAGTAGGACATCAGTGTGCCTGACTATAGAGTCACCTATTACTAGTGTGTTGGGTATGTTATTTTGCCTTAAGGGCTGTGATTGTGTGGCACACTGGTTTTGTGAAGTATGTGTTTCATGGTTTGTGTTGGGGGGTGGAGGTTGCTTGGATGTCTGCTTTGGAGGTCTCTGTTGCTTTTGCAGATTTTTACTTAGAGCCTCCGAGTATGTTTTCGTGTATTTATGTGTGCTTTTTGCTGGTGCTGGTTTCATAGGTCTATGTGAGACTGGTGGTGTGATGCAAGTAATTCCCTTCTCCTCTTGAATGCCTGATCCAATCTTGGGTTGAGACAGCTTAGCCTCCAGTTTGGCTGTATAATTGCATCTCTCGCATTTATTAGTGTTTGGTGGAAGGAGGAGAGGGTTGTCTGTGTACATGAGGCATTTGTAACATTGCTTCAAAATGCCCAGATTCAACAGTTGGACCAGAGAGTACACCTGAAACTGCCCTTTCGACATGCCTGGATAGGTACAGTGAACTGTTTTACTGATTGGCTGGTAAGGTCGAATAGAGAACCTCGTCCTTCTCTACAGTATAGGGGGATCTATTGCTAAGGGTGATTAGTGCTTGCTATGAGTTTTGAGCAAGTGCCGGGATGAGAAGTGAATGGTTTGAGTGCTTAAGTTGAAAGTTTGTCTAGTTCCAAGGGAAAAATTGAAGAGTAGACTTTGTGGAGCTGGGAAAACTTATACCCTAGCTAACCGGCGCTGCCCGCTGCGCACAACCACGCAAATGTGGGTTTTATAGCAGGGAAATGAAAGAGATAGAAATTAGCCCAAAACGGCCAATAAACTATTAATTTCTGGGCTGAAACCACTCCACCAGGGACAGATAGGCTGCTCAAAGCTCCCTCTCTCACAGTGAACAGAGAAACTTCCTTCTATCCAAATAAGGTATGGGCAACCACAGAAACTTGTAACACAGCCCTGAATTCAGCACTAACCTGAAAACTGAACTATACTAGCTTAGAAGGGTGGGAAAACAAGTATTTTTTTTTTTGTTTGTTTTTTTTTCAGAAAATAAAGCAGATACAATCAAAAAAACACTTTAAATGCACAGAAATGGCTATCACATTTGAGTGTGTAGCCTGCAACATTTAAACAAGTAATTTAAACATAAAAATGACTTTATTAAAGTGCAGGCAGTGATATAAGTACAATATGTAGCTGAAACAACCTTTTTAAATCACAGAAACTCTAGAAAATCAGCATTTTAGGTGGAATTAGCTAACGACAGCAAATAAATGCAGAAAAATGATACTTAATCACTCCAAAGAATCTCTTTTGTCTCTCTGCTGCTATAGAACTCTGCAGGGCACCAGGCACGAGCTTGCTGAGCTGTATACTAGAGCAAAAACCTAGCAAATGTGGGTTTTATAGCAGGGAAATGAAAGAGAGAGAAATTAGCCCAAAATGGCCAATAAACTACTAATTTCTGGGCTGAAACCACTCCTCCAGGGACAGATAGGCTACTCAAAACTCCCTCTCTCACAGTGAACAGAGAAACTTCCTTCTATCCACGTAAGGTATTAGCAAACACCGTTCTAACTGTGGGTATGAGTAAAATTATAGTTATACAATTAAAGATTTTTTCTGAGCTTTCATGTCACTCACATAGATGGTAAACCACTCAGCTCATTAATTTATATGCATAACTAATGAGCATGCCTGACAAACAAGTTGCCAGTTGCAATGAGCACTCTGCATAGTAATGACTGTAAAAAATACATCTGCTGCCCAGCCTTCCCTGTGGCAAGTGGTATAAGTTAATGCTCACAGTAAAGATGAGCCAGGATTCTAATCTACCACACTTCAAATGTTATTGATGCATGTTCACTCAATTTTAAAAACTAAAGAACATTTTAAAGATAATTGTAAATAGCAATAACTATGTATAGCACCGGAGATCATATGAATTATATGCATGACTGAGGGTATACTGGCAATTATATTTCTGTACTTAAAAGTATTTTTTCTGCCCTGGGACGGACTTCATACTTCAAGGATAGTCATGTGCACAAGAATGTATAAACCAGGACCTTGTCAGGTGACACACATACATGGTTAACCACTTACTCTTTCACATGTCCATATAATTAATGAACATGTCTGACAAGCTCTTCTTCTGTAGTAAGGAAAAATGTTTTGTCTGTTTTACATAGGTTTCAATCCCACATTGTACTAATTATTTTTATCAGTGTGTAAAGCCATACAAAAAATGTGTCAGGCCATAAAATATATGCACCCAAATCATGTTGCAAAGTTAAATCAACTAACAGTGCAGCAGCAACCAACCCATAAACTAATGGCAACTTTCACATTACTCTGATTATTTCATAAACTGCCTTCCTCTCTGTTTGACACTGTTGCTCTTCACTTATCGCACAAAAGCAATTGGCATGGCTGTTCAGTTTTGTACACTAACCTTAAAAATGATAACATGAATTGGCAGGAAACACTTTGTTGCTGTTTGACCTATGCAGACACAGCAGGAGTAAGAAAGGAAGGTGCTAAATTTAAGACTCAAAGATGGGGTGTAGAGGAGTCCATAATATTAATTGGACTCCTTGTAAAATGCCACAGCCATAGGCTTTTGCAGGGGAACTATACCAGGTCTTAATATAAATCAGAGGCTTGGAATACTCTTGCCAAGGCAGTTTCCAGAGCAACTGGTATTCCACATACTGGAGAGGAATGCTGGCACCATTACAATGACTGAAAATGTGCAAGCAGGCAGAACTAAACCAGTGGCTGGATGAGTTTAGGACTGTTGACATCCTACAGCTGTGTATGGAAAGCTGGATATAGCCAAGACTGTTATGCTTAATCTTCTGCTCTTTTTCTCTCCTTTTTATTTTACTGTTGCCCATGAGATTGGAGCAAACAAGGAAACCCATGCCGAACATTGGGAAAGACTAAGAAAAGCAAGGGGTATGGATGCAGCATAAAATAATTATTATTTTATCAAATATATTGCTCTGCTATACATCAGTAGCAAATTAAGCATGCATATCTTAACTGTAAATTCAAGCATGCATGACAATTATCAGTCATAGTTTGCAGTTGTTAAAAAGGATAATTAATGTAAAACTAAAATTATATTTATATTGTACTAATTTTATTGTATGTAAAATATGATGGTTCTAATTATCTTTTTTTTCTCTCTTACCCCTCCCCTTATCTCTCTTTTTTATTTTATATGTGTGGTAACAACATTCACATGTCATCAGTTTCTGACAACTGACAAAATGATTTCCACCACATAGAAGTAGGCCAGCCAGTGAAGGTCAGCCTGCCACCCCTCCAACAGCAGGCACACTGACACCCAGCACATCTGGGACCCAACCTGGCTGTACTGCCTCTGCAGCCCTTGCTCTACCTGGGTCCTCAATATCAGCTGGTACAGTGGTACCCTCTGAGAGTATTGGTGGAAGTGGGGATTTTGTCACCTGCCAGTTGATGCCAGACATGGTGTGTGAGGTTGTGAAAAGTGCCACTGATGCATGCCTCAGCCAGATGGAAAAGATACTTGGTAGAATGCTGGGAAAAAGCAAATGTCAAGCATTCCAACAGCAAGCTCAGGAAGGGGACAGTGATGACAGTTCTTAGGGTGAGGACTAAATTTTCATTGTCCCCATGCTTCATGGAGATTGGCATCCAATGTCACCTCCCTATCCCCAATCATGGTGTCCCACAACCTTTTGTGTCTCTCACCATCCTTGTCTCTGTTTTGTTTGTCCTATTTATGTGCACCTGCTTCCTCACCTACCCTACTTACCTGACCCTAACATAATCTGTGTCCCTTAACCAACATTCCTTTCTTACTTAAATAAAATAAAAAAATGGACATCTGTCCCACAAAATAAAATATTGCCCCATACATAGCTCTCCACTTCACACATGTCTTCTCAACACACTTGATTTGGTCCAATTTGCTATATAATATTGCTGTTGTTGAGGTGACAGTCCAAATTCATCTCATATTCCAGCCATGTTCATTTTACAGTGCTGAAGAAGTGGATAGCTATAATTCTTTCCTAATTCTCTCCTGCAATTCCTATATTCCTTTCCTTTGTTCTTCCACCTTTTGTCTCATTTTTCATCACATTGCTATCTAACCCATTTCACACCTTTAATATGATCAAAAGAGAATCATATACCACACACATGGCAGAAATGCCACCTAATGAAGCCCTTCACTTTTTGTCCTCCAAGTTTGTACAGAATTTGGCATTGCACACCAGTGCCAGGCAACAGTGAATGGCTTTTCATGTCCTATGGCATGGTGCAGTTACCTTCAAGCAATGCTGCTTAAACCTGATGTGTTAAGGAAATGCACACTTAAAGCAAAATAAAGGCAGTCTTATTAAATATTTTCTGTAAATTGCATGTAGACTGCTGAATGTATAAAAATGCCAATAGCTATGTGTACTGTAGAAATAAACCGCGTAATGTTCGTTTTTATACAGTACTTCACTGAATTCATTCCCTCTCACATTTGCAAAAATTATCACATGCAAATATTTAATTATATCCTGAATACATATGTTAAAATATTAGACTGTGCTACATTTCAGCCCTGTCTCATCTGTGCTCAAAATAAGAGCTCACTGCTGTTACACCTACAGCCACAGAGACAGCTGGGCAGCAGGTGTTTTTATTACACTCAGTACTGTCCAAATGCTCTCTCCTCTCTGCTTAGTGTGGTGGAGTGAGGGAAGGCAGACCAATAGAACTATTATCATTTTCTCAATAAAGTAGAGAACTGTGTTTACTCAGCGCTTAACTACACACAAATGGAGAAAGCAGTACTAATAATCCTTAATGTCATAAAATTTATGAGACAGCATTTGTAATATAAACTGCATTATGACAACCAGAGCATCTGTTAGCTATTTCTACCCTAGCCCATATGCATAAGTACTTCTCAAGTTCAAGTAGTAGTCATTAAATGTGAATCTCACAAGCACAAACACTACATTGATTGCAAAAAACAGCTGATCAGCTGTGCACTATGGAAAGAGATGATTGGTATGAATAATAAGTTTACTGCCATATTACTCTTCATCCCATTATAATCCATATAAAACACAACCAAGGGGAAGGCACTTGTTACTGAATTAACTCATATTTACTCAGGCTCATGTGTGCCCTTCACCTATGCACTTGAAAATGGGTATGTTAGTAGTAATTCTCAAATGCCAACTACACAACAGAAATAAATAGCACAACTGCTTTGTTACAGCATCTAAATCTTTATACTGGCAATGCACATTAAGATTGTCTTATGCATGTATTAATGTGGACATCAGTTATTCACAAATATGAATACATGTACATACACAGTTGCATCCATGCTGATCACAAAACTTGTGTGTCTGTACATAATAACTATGTAATGTAAACAACATACTGAGAAACAGCTGCATATTTCTTACTTCTGTTACATGCATTCCTGACAGCTTTTTGCGTCTAGTTTGAGAAGCTGTCTTTTAAAGTCTATTTGCACATTGGAAATGCAACAGCAAATACAAAATCCATACTTTGCACACCACTCTCATAATTGGATATGTTACCCACATCATATAATAATGATGGCATCACTTATACACACCTCTATGACAAGGCAAAAGCATACTTCAGGCATGGTGTAATCACTAACTATTGTGTTCTGTGGATGAGAGCAAAACATGTACATGTGGGTTAAATTACCAGAGCAACCACATTATGTGTGTGTCTCAATGTATGTGTAAGAGTGTGTGTGTGTGTGTATTCAGAAAGACATCTGTCTGTATCCTACTATCCTATCCTACTATCATCAGTCCAGTCCCATGCAGAACTAATATCTTGATAGTCATACAGGCCTAACCAGCAATTTCATACAGGCCTCTGTACACCTTCTCAAAACATCCAGTAATGATGTCATCAACTATAAATTGTCTAGCAGCAGTGTAAAAGTCAGACTTGTGCCATGATGCTTGCATTAAGTACTGAGTTTTCTAGCTGCTATAACTAGTTAGGTAGTGGTTATAATCTCAAAGTGGTCAACTGGTGTGTGTATCTGTAGTCAGAAGAGCATGAGTCCATATACTACTGTCAGCAATCCAGTCCCATGAAGAACAAATATTTTGACAGTTTTACATGCCTATACATCCATTTCATACAGGCCTCCCAACAACTTCTCTCAAACATGCAGTGATGATGTTGTCTACTATAAATTCTCCAGCAGCAGTGGAAAAGTCAGACTTGTGCTGTGGCATTTGTATTAAGTACTGTGTTCTATAGATAGGTAGGTGGTGTAGTCTCATCAACTTGTAAATGTGTGTTCTGTTAACTCACATTTGAGAGGCCATTTTAGAACAGCATGTTAGACACTCTATGACCATTTTATTCACAACAAACATAAACTGCTGATGTCATCAGCTATAAAGTGTTGTCTGACACTATAAAAGACAGACTAATACTGTGGCACTTGTGTTAAGAACTGCACTCTGTAGATAAGCAGGGGCCCTAGTTTCACTAGGTCAGCTTGTAAATATATGTGTGTGTGTGTGTGTGTGTGTGTGTGTGTGTGTGTGTGTGTGTGTGTGTGTGTGTGCATCTGTGTTCATTTAATTCACATTTGAGATACCATTTTAGAACAGCATGTGAAGCACTGATACTACCACCTTTTTCTCATCAGAGACTGCTGATGTCATCAGCTACAAAGTGTTGCCTTACACTATAACCACCAGACTTGTGCTGTAGCACTTGCATTAAATACTGCATTCTGTATATCGATAAGTAGGTGTTCTAGTCTCACTGTAGTCAACTTGTTTGTGTGTTTGGGTTCAATTAATTTGCATTCAAAAGCCCATTTTAGAACAGCATGTGAAATACTGTTACTACCAACTTCTGCTCACAAGCATACACTACTGATGTCATCAGCTATAAAGTGTTGGCTGGCACTGTAAAAGCCTGACTTATGCTGTGACACTTGCATTAAGTACTGTCTTTTGTAGATCATTAGGTAGGTGTTTTATTAAGTGTGTGTGTGTGTGTGTGTGTGTGTGTGTGTGTGTGTGTGTGTGTGTGTGTGTGTGTGTGTGTGTGTGTGTGTGCTTGTTCTCAGTTAATTCACATTCAAGAGCCCATTTTAGAACAGCATGTGAGACACTACTACTACCATCTTCTTCTCACAAACATACACTGCTGATGTCATCAGCTATAAGGCATCTGACACTATGAAAGCCAGACTTGTGCTATAGTACTTGCATTAAGTACTGTGTTTTGCAGATAGTTAGGGGTTTTAGTCTGCCTGTGATCAACTGGTATGTGTTCAATCAAAAATCAGCATTGTAATAATTTTAGAATGGTATGTGAGTCTACAGCTTGTCACCGATTATGTCATCCTCTATAAAGTGCACACTGAAATTGTTCAAGTCAAACTTGTGCTGTGGCAGTAATGTTAAGTACTGTGTTCTCCAGTCTCTATAACTAGATATAAAATAAAAAAGAATATAATGAACTGACCACGGCTGATAGCAAAAATAGTAAAATGGTAAAAGTTTAATAGAGTAAGCGCTTTCACGATAAATAACACATCACTTCCTCAGACTCTAAGTAACACATACAATCTCTCTACATTCAAATCATACAATATCCAATCAAATTGCTTTTCATTCATGACATCATAAAATTCAATGCAAAATTTCTTTAAAAACAACAGCAGTTTAAACAGTGCTTAAATGACAAAAACATAAGAAACTTCCTAATATACACTTAAAACTATATTTGTTTAAATGCCTAAGTGGTCTTGCTTTCAAAAAAAGGTTTTAGTGATGCTGCACTGTTTAACCCTGGATAGCTGTCTGCCTTCAACAGCATAATCCATTTCTGTTCAACTTCTTCTACAGTATTACTCATATCCCCACCTCTAATGTTTGATTGCACAACCTCTAGGGCCATAAAATTAAAAATGTGTGGTGGACCTAGAGACTGCACATGTTTGGCCAGGGCGCTGGTTTCTTTCTTATTGTTGATGTCCCTCAAATGTTCTTTTATAGGCTCTTTGAACAACCTATCAGTCTTGCCTATATAAAAAGCATGGCAGACTATACAAAAACTGAAGTATACCAAGTGTCTAGTTCGACAATCAGCATAGAAATCTATGTTTATTTCAAATCCACAAGTCTGATGTTGAAAAGTGGATATTCTATACACATAATTACATGCTGTGCACTTTCTACATGGGAAAGTTCCAGTTCTTTGGGAAACTGTTCTATTCTTCCTTTTAGAATTTAATTTGTAGCATAGCTGCCTCTTTAATGACTTTTATTCTTGAAGCAGAAACTAGGTTTATTATCTATCACCCCCTGTAGTTCATTTATAGTGGTCAGGATTCCCCAGTTCTTTTCAAATATCCCACAAAATCTTCTGATGTCACTTGAATAGGTTAATGGAAACCTAACCTTACTCATATTATTCTTATTTGACAATACGTCTTGGGCCTCTCCTGAAGAATAAAATGAGGTCCCTCTATTATTACGTCCTTCATACATTTTTCTATACTATCATCTATTTCCTTCTTATTATACCCTCTCTTCTTAAAGTCATTTTCCAATAAAGTGACTGCTTCTTGTAGGCCCTCATCTGTATTGTGAAGTCTGCTCATCCTCATAAATTGCCCTTTGATTACATTCCTGTAAACATGGGTGGGGTGCATACTGCTTTTATGTAATATGCTGTTCTTATATGTGGGTTTCCTATACAAACCAGTAACTATTTCTTGTGATGAGTTTTTGCATACTTTAACATCAAGGAAATCTATTTCTTTATGTGAATGTTGAAAGGTGAACCTTAAAAAGTCAGTTGTGCTATGTAAATAGTTCACAAATAGTTCCAACCTATCAACAGTCCCTCCCCATAGCAAAAAACATTGTCAACAAAACATTTACACCACAGAATTTCTTTGTAAAAATCACTGCCTTCTAATAGAAAGCGAGTCTCCCATGAGACCAATGTTAAGTTGGCGTAGCTATTGGCACATGCTGTGCCCATAGCCACGCCAACTTTCTGTAAATACACAGATTCATTAAAAATAAATATATTGTTGTCTAAAATAATTTCCAGTAAACTACAAATCAATTACATTTTAGTATTACTATATACTTTTTTAATGTTAAGCAAGTCACATATCCTCTCAGACCCCCAGTTATTGGGGATCACCGTGAATAGTGACGCTATATCCATAGTCACAAAAATGAAATCGCTCTTTATGTTCCTCATTATTTCATACAAAGATCTTAAAAAAGTATTTGTATCCTTTAGAATCATGTCACAACTTTCTAATACAGGGTGCAAACACTTTTCAACATATATAGATAGGGCTTGAGTAGCCCATCTGCTAGAAACAATAGGTCTAATGGGAGGACAATTTAAATCTTTATGGACTTTTGGTAGACCATAAATAACTGGAATAATAGGAAATGCAGTATTAAAATAATTAAATAGCTCTTCAGTAATGTAGTGTGAAATGAACCGATCAAAAATAAAGACAGACACGCTATCCATGATAGCCTTGGCTTCCCTATCAGAAATACATAAATAGGTGTTAGTATCACCTAATAAGTGCAAATTTGCTGTATATAAAAAAGTTTATCCATAACTACTACTCCACTTCCTTTGCCTGCAGGCCTAATTTCAATACTTGATAGACCCTTTAGTTGCAGTAGGGCTTCATTCTCACTTTTATTCAAATTATGAAAAGAGAATTAATTTCTATTTTCAAATTCTGTCCTAATTTCCTTCTCACAGACAGAAACAAAAGTTTCTATGGTGGGGTGCGGTTTCAGTATAAACATACTAGGCTTTTTAAAAGCTGTATTAATCATTAATTCATTTGTACCAAACATAGTTTTTAGTGTTAAAGAGTGTGCAAATAGTCTGAGTTCTTTCAAAAGCTCAAAAAGCGTTGTTTTCTACACTGGAATAAAAGTTAGTCCCCTATTTAAAAGGGATTTCTGTGCTTCAGTCAACTCTATACTAGATAAATTAATTACCAGTTTCTCATATTTCTGCTGCGTGTGATCACTGCATTTGAATGAATACCTTTCTCTCTTGTTTGCTGTGTCCTGCCCTTCCTTCCCCTGCTTTTCAACCTTTCTCTGATGGGCAGCACATTGTTTAGGACAAATGGCAGGATAGATTTTTGCGATGTATCCTTCGCTTCTAAAAAAGATGTGTTGGAATTACCTCCTTTTCTGTGTTTAAAAGCTGTTTTTGGTTCATTCTCGCAATTGCTTGTAGTAGAATCCCTTCTCTCATTCTCAACACGCTCTATAAGTGGTGTCGCTGCTCGCTGAGTCACAGGATACATATTGCTGTCGCATTCTAACTGAGTGTTGTTTGTTAAAGGCACAGCGCCTCCTAATTCATCACCATTGAAGTTACTATCACTGTTCTGGGATGGTGTTGCAAGACTTTCGGCCGTTTTAGCCATCCGTCTCAGCCATAAAAAGACTTCCTTCCGCTGGAAGTCATTTAAGTCTCTTTGTATATTTTTAGTCTTGGTACTAAGTAATCTCTTCTCATAGTTGACAATCCTGCCATATAAATCATCCAACTTATTACCAATAATGCCACTAGAAAAGTTATTCATTAAGAGATGTTGTAAGGCTTCAATTTCTTCAGCCGGAACTTTTTCATGAGGTTTGAAAAAAATCAATTAAGAAATGCATATAGTCATAGCTTAACTGAAGGTTTAATTGTTGCCATCTCTGTAGCAATTCAGGGTAAGTATTGCCATAAATAGGCATCGTGAACACTCTCAAACCTCTTGGTACTATCTTGTACTTTAGTGCTGCCTCCAGGTGAAACCTCTGCCATTGTAGTCTCTTGAAGCTGTAAAGCTTGTTCTCCAAATCTCAAAACCCTTCCATGAACTTTAAATAAACATCATGGTTCATAGTCTCATTATTGTTCACAGGAAATACAGGGTTTTGCATCAGTGGATTAGATGTTACATTCAGCATACTGCTGAAACAATAATATTGTTTCCTTGACCCACCGGTCTCATGTTCAACTCCTTCAGACATGTCCCAGTCAATAAGCCACAGAAGATAAAATAGTTGCAAAAATGTTTTTTTGACTGGATAAACAATCGGTATTCACCTCAAAGCATAAAATAAAAAAGAATATAATGAACTGACCATGGCTGATAGCAAAAATAGTAAAGTGGTAAAAGTTTAATAGTGTAAGTGCTTTTACGATAAATAACACATCGCTTCCTCAGACTCTAACTAACACATAAAATCTCTCTACTTTTAAATCATACAATATCCAATCAAATGGCTTTTCATTCATGACATTATAAAATTCAATACAACATTTCTTTAAAAAACAACAGCAGTTTAAAACAGTACTTAAATGACAAAAACATAAGAAACTTCCTAATATGCACTTAAAACTATATTTGTTTCAATGCCTAAGTGGTCTTGCTTTCAAAAAAGGTTTTAGTGACACTGCACTGTTTAAGCCTGGATAGCTGTCTATCTTCAACAGCATAATCCATTTCTGTTCAACTTCTTCTACAATATTGCTCATATCCCCACCTCTAATGTTTGATTGCACAACCTCTAGGAGGTGGGGTAGTAGTTATGGATAAACTTTTTTATATACAGCAAATGTTGCACTTATTAGGTGATACTAACACCTATTTATGTATTTCTGATAGGGAAGTCAAGGCTATCATGGATAGAGTGTCTGCCTTTATTTTTGATCCGTTCATTTCACACTACATTACTGAAGCACTATTTAATTATTTTAATACTGAGTTTCCTATTATTCCAGTTATTTATGGTCTACCAAAAGTCCATAAAGATTTAAATTGTCCTCCCATTAGACCTATTGTTTCTAGCAGAGGATGGGCTACTGAAGCCCTATCTATATATGTTGAAAAGTGTTTGCACCCTGTATTAGAAAGTTGTGACATGATTCTAAAGGATACAAAGACTTTTTTATGATCTTTGTATGAAATAATGAGGAACATAAAGAGCAATTTCATTTTTGTGTCTATGGATATAGCGTCACTATTCATGGTGATCCCCAATAACTGGGGGTCTGAGAGGATACGTGACTTGCTTAACATTAAAAAAGTATATAGTAATACTAAAATGTAATTGATTTATAGTTTATTGGAAATTATTTTAGACAACAATATATTTATTTTTAATGAATCTGTGTATTTACAGAAAGTTGGCGTGGCTATGGGCACAGCATGTGCCAATAGCTACACCAACTTAACATTGGTCTCATGGGAGACTCGCTTTCTACCAGAAGGCACTGATTTTTACAAAGAAATTCTATGGTATAAACGTTTTGTTGACAATGTTTTTTTGCTATGGGGAGGGACTGTTGATAGGTTGAAACTATTTGAGAACTATTTACATAGCACAACTGACTTTTTAAGGTTCACCTTTCAACATTCAGATAAAGAAATAGATTTCCTTGATGTTAAAATATGCAAACACTCATCACAAGAAATAGTTACTGGTTTGTATAGGAAACCCACATATAAGAACAGCATATTACATAAAAGCAGTATGCACCCCACCCATGTTTACAGGAATGTAATCAAAGGGCAATTTATGAGGATGAGCAGACTTCACAATACAGATGAGGGCCTACAAGAAGCAGTCACTTTATTGGAAAATGACTTTAAGAAGAGAGGGTATAATAAGAAGGAAATAGATGATAGTATAGAAAAAATGTATGAAGGACGTAATAATAGAGGGACCCCATATTATTCATCAGGAGAGGCCCAAAACGTATTGTCAAATAAGAATAATATGAGTAAGGTTAGGTTTCCAATAACCTATTCAAGTGACATCAGAAGATTTTGTGGGATATTTGAAAAGAACTGGGGCATCCTGACAACTATAAATGAACTACAGGGGGTGATAGATAATAAACCTAGTTTCTCCTTCAAGAATCAAAAGTCATTAAAGAGGCAGCTATGCTACAAATTAAATTCTAAAAGGAAGAATAGAACAGTTTCCCAAATAACTGGAACTTTCTCATGTAGAAAGTGCACGGCATGTAATTATGTGTATAGTAAATTCACTTTTCAACATCAGACTTGTGGATTTGAAATAAACAGATTTCTATGCTGATTGTAGAACTAGACACTTGATATACTTCAGTTTTTGTATAGTCTGCCATGCCTTTTATACAGGCAAGACTGATAGGTTGTTCAAAGAGCGTATACAAGAACATTTGAGGGACATCAACAATAAGAAAGAAACCAGCGCCCTGGCCAAACATGTGCAGTCTGCAGGTCCATCACACATTTTTAATTTTATGGCCCTAGAGGTTGTGCAATCAAACATTAGAGGTGGGGATATGAGTAATACTGTAGAAGAAGTTGAACAGAAATGGATTATGCTGTTGAAGTTAGACAGCTATCCAGGGTTAAATAGTGCAGTGTCACTAAAACCTTTTTTGAAAGCAAGACCACTTAAGCATTGAAACAAATATAGTTTTAAGTGTATATTAGGAAGTTTCTTATGTTTTTGTCATTTAAGCACTGTTTTAAACTGCTGTTGTTTTTTAAAGAAATTTTGTATTGAATTTTGTGATGTCATGAATGAAAAGCCGTTTGATTGGATATTGTATGATTTAAATGTAGAGAGATTTTATGTGTTAGTTAGCGTCTGAGGAAGCGATGTGTTATTTATCGCAAAAGCGCTTACTCTACTAAACGTTTACCATTTTACTATTTTTGCTATCAGCCGTGGTCAGTTCATTATATTCTTTTTTATTTTATGCTTTGAGGTGAATACTGATTGTTTATCCATTCAAAAAAACCTTTTTGCAACTCTTCTATAACTAGATCTGTAGGGATTCTAATCTGACAACAGACAACTTTAATGTATATCCATTCAAATAATTTTCTGAGACAATTTTACACCGAGATGCAACTCCACATCTATGTCAGGCACTCATCCCAACATGTTCTTCTCAGCATACAATGATGTTATCATACTGCATAAAGTGTAACATGACAGTGTTAAAGTCAGACATGTGTGGTGTTGCTATTACTGTTACACTGTATGGAATCAGCTTCTATACCTAAACTGGTGTAATGTTCAAATCAGACCCAGTCTACCATTGTGTGTGTGGCTGTTGGTACATTACAGTCATTGCATAATCTTTTGTATCACCTTTTAATTCAATACCACTTACGAGATCCTTTAACATATTCCCATGCATCTAGCATCCCATTTGTCCCTCTGGCCACATGAAATCCTTCCTGCAGAGGAGAGGAGGATGTCCTCATGTCAAAGATGTATATACACATTATGAAGGGGAGTCCTTCCATGAGCCTCTGCAAGCTATCTCCAAACCACTGGATGTGTGATTGCTAATTCTGACTTGGAGTGGTGCACATGTCACATATGGAGAGAGGCACTATGTAAATCAATCAAACAGATACACACATACTGTACACACATAGGCTTACTATAATCCATCACATAGATATACAGAGTTTGCTTTAAATGTCATAATAATGTCTAGGATTTTATATGATGTTGGCCATTAACATAGTAATGGCATGTGACCCTATGAACATTTCACATGTCAATATTGCTGTCATCAATATGTGCTATGTTGAGGTGTGTATGTACAGTAGGCCTACAAGAGTGTATTACAATCTGCGATGTAAGATAATATGTTGATGACTGCTGCTGCCATTTCATTACATGTTCCTTCTATAACAGCTGTAGTAATATGCCTCCTGAGAACTGATGACATGGGATGATATTACGTATGTTGTCGACTCATTAAGGCATGGGTTTTTGTAGTGGAACAGATGGGCATTTTTTTGCAGTTCTCATTCAACCATCAAACTAACACTTGCATTATGGCTCAGTAGTTCTCATTCAACCATTACATTAACATTTGCAATATGGCACAGGTGTGCATGCGCATCCTGCCATTAGCCTATTAGCCTGATGAGCCTGGTCTGCAAGTCCATGGAATGTATCATTATGGAACTCATAAACAAAGATATTGGTAACCTCCAAACTCTGGATCCCACCCAGTTCGGGTTTGTGAAAGGCAGATCATGCCTCCTGAACCTGATCGACTTCCTTGAGGCAGTCACCAAAGCCGTGGATGAGGGTAAGGTGGTTGACACAGCCTATCTTGACCTCTCCAAGGCTTTTGACACCATCCCCCATTCTAGAATTATAGCTAAACTCACTAATCTAGGTATAAATCCTTATGTCACAAGATGGGTTGCCAACTGGCTCACTGACAGAACCCACACTGTAAAAGTTGCAGACTCCAAATCTGACCTCAAGGCAGTGACAAGTGGAGTGCCACAGGGTTCCATCCTGGGACCTCTCCTGTTTGGTATCTACTTCTCTGAAGTACAGGCTAACACAGAAGGCCTCTGGCTGATGAAGTTCGCAGATAACGGTAAACTAGGAGCCATAGTCAGGTCCCCAAATGATGTGGACATCCTACAGAAGGGCCTCACAGAGACAGATGCCTGGTGTCGGAGCCATGGCCTCAAGCTCAATGCCAAAAAGTGCACTGTCATCCCCTTTGGTAAAAACTCTGTACTCATGAACTACCACATAGGCAGCAATCTACTTAATACTGAATGCGTGATA
Source organism: Protopterus annectens (assembly GCF_019279795.1). NCBI lineage: Eukaryota > Metazoa > Chordata > Ceratodontiformes > Protopteridae > Protopterus > Protopterus annectens. Next base: position 276,695,405 of record NC_056732.1, read on the forward strand.
AGAGACCTTGGGACTCAGGTGGACAATAGTCTCTCCTTTGATAGTCACATCACCACAGTAGTCAGGAAGTCCTTCTACGTGGCACACCTCATCATAAAAGGGTTCCCATCCAGGAAAAAAGAGGTCATTGTTCCGCTCTACTCATCACTCATTAGACCCATTATAGAGTACAATGCCCCTTTTGGAATGTACCTCACAAAACATCTGCAGCAGCTGGAAAGGCCACAGAAGTACCTCACAAAATGGATTATTGGCCTCAAACAAATGCCCTACACTGACCGCCTCAAAAAACTCCAGCTTTACTCCATAGCATATCTGAGGTGATCTCTGCCTAACATATAAAGCTATGTCTAACCCAGAGCTGTTGGACATGCTACACCTAAAGAAATTCCAATTCCTCCAAGCTACACGCTCTAGGGACCCAAACCTTGTCACCACAATAAACAGGACATGCTGGAGGGATAGATTCCTGTCCCAGAGACTTCCTATACTCTGGAACAAGCTACCCATCTATGTCAAGCAAAGTTTTTCATTATCACTCTTCAAGAAAAATGTTGATGAGTGGATGGGAAATAGGAAATACACCCCGGGGATCACTTCTGTGTCTCTGCTGGACAGTGGCACAGGAAAATAGCTTTCTTGGGTGGTGTAAGCTATGGTACCTTGCTGGCTAGGCTTACGTAGGCCCTTGGGCCAATAGCCTAGTACCTACCTATGAACCTATGAACCTATTAAATGCTCTCTGACATACATCATGATAACATCATACTGATTATGTGGGCATATAAGTGTTTCATCCGCATGTTGTAATGCTGTGATATGCACAAAAATATCACATGTTTTGATTCAGTTGTAACCTTGTGGAATTCACTCTATGCACAATTGTGTTGCTACTCCTAAGGATTACTGAGGTGGTCAGCAGCACCATTGTGTAACTATCAGCATTTATAGCAGTGAATGTTCTGAATGAGGCACAACCAACTTATTTGTAATGTGTCCTCATATGGCATCAGGCCACTCAGACATAGCTTTCCCATGAAACACATATAAGCATATGTTGTGCAATTGATATAATTACATGACATTGATATATTATGACTGTGTGAACAGTACCACTGTGTGACATGTGATGCATGACCAAGGTTGTATTTGGAGGTGTTGTCACAAATCATTTATTTAAATAAGTGTAAAAAGTTAAAGGGACTACACAACTAAGTGCAGAGCTGTTTGTGGATGCCACCAGCCATACTCAACCAAAGAAATTGACTGTCTGCTAGCTGACAGTTTGCCTCACACCTCACCCCTGTCACCAGTAGCCATCAGCCAAACTATACATGCAAACATTACTCAGTTTATCTTCTCAGCAGCTCATCTTTGCACTGTCTAAGGTTAAAAACACATAATCATGGGCCCTGACAACATCCCTAGTTGCCTATAGCATGACTCAAAACCTGACCTAGCAGACACACTTGGATCCCTACTTAAACACAGCCTCCAAACAGCCTCTTTTTTGCCAGAAGGGTGTACAGCAACAGTCATCCATCTAAATGGGAGAACCATCAACTGATGCAGTGACTTATAAACCTATAATCCTGACTTTACTCATCTGTGAGGTAGACCAACAACTCATCATGGACTTTATCAAAAGGGACACATGTAATCCACTGACTGTGTAACAAACCCATTTTTGATGTGTTAAGGCTACATCATGTTTGTTAAATCTGGATGATGTCTTCTAGTAGGTCTCCAAGGGCAAGCATGAGGAAAAGATGGTCATCCTGCATAACTTGACCTGGCCAAAGCATCTGACACAAATCCAGACTCAGATATTACAAAGAAACTTCCCAAGTGGGCATAAACACCTACATCAACAAGTGGGTAGAGAAAGTGATCACAGGCAGGACACATAATGTCAAAGTGTGTGAAATTACCTCTAGCTAGAGTCCATTGACCAGGTCCATACCTCAGGGTTCTGTACTAGGCCCTTTCCTGTTCAGTATTTAAGTATCAGAAGTCAAGACAAACTTGCACATCCTTTGTTTAGCCAGCTTTGTGGATGACTGCAAATTGTGGACAATAATTAAATCCAAGAGTGCTCTTGATATACTGCAGAAAGTATTAACACACACAAATGATTGTTGCCACAGCCATGGAGACATACTAGATCAACAAAAAGCATTATTCTTTCCTTTTGAATGCAAATACACAAGCTAATTACAATATAGACAGCACACCCCTATAAGCAGACCAAGTGATGTGTGACTTGTGTACTCAGGCAGATAGTAAGCAGAACTTCCACCAGCATATGGCCACAGTGGTGACAAATCCCTTTTATGTAGCATAAATCCTGAGTATAGGCAGGCCATCCACATCAAAGGACATTATAGTCCCATTGTCCACAGCCCTCATCACACTAATAACTGAGTTCAATATACCCTTTTGTATGTACCGCAACACACATCTTCCAGGGATGATTTACTCAAGTGTATCACTTTTGATACCGTGAGCTTCCACATATCTTTTTGTTCAGATATAAGTATTCTTTGTGATGCATATCTATTAGGAGTTGACATTGCAGACTTTCCTCGAAGGTGTTATACAAGATGCATGTGTGATACGTGTTCCAGTGATGCACACAGTAAATACATAGCACATTGACAACATTGATGGCATGGGTTGCATTCTTCCAAGTGCGGATTGTGGCATATATATGTGCCATGCAAACCTCTCAACTAGCCAGGATTGCTTGAAATTTAAACTACAGGTGTAACAGTGTCTCTCTTAACACCAGAAAAAAAGCAGTCATTTTTGAGGAAGGAGTGCTTGAGTCCCCTTATGGATTACTGACAAATCATTACAGTTGTACAAGTGTGTTCATGCAGAACATGTAAATAACTCAAAATCTCAAGTTTTATATCAGTGCCACAGATTAATGGTGGTATCATTCTGATATTGTCCAGGACTGTGCATGCTTCTGGCTGCTGTTGTCCATTTGACTGTTGCTATGTGTCCTAATTGGTTGAGACCTATTCTGACATTTACATTAAATTCATATTCAAGCAACTCATTTTGCACATCTTCACAATATGCACATGCATGCACCGTCGTTGATAAATGTCCTCTCTAGTGATCATGTCAGGTTGCTTATATCACAATCAATCATCTCTACTGATATGTGACCTTATCTGAGAGTCATGTAATATACAATAACTGTGTGATGATATGAATATACCCGCACAAGAGATGTAATCAATAGTACATACTGTATTTCGTACATATGTGATTACTGTTCATGCTACAACTGTTTTATCTTTTGGATGTATGTACATTGACATCCCCTTATTTGGGGTACATTACCATGTTTTAATTGTCCCCTTCCCCTTTCTTCATTTCTACCATTCATGTCTGTGGCCCTTTTCAATACACACACGTCTCCAGGTTTGTGCATTTATAGTACAGATTAAGTACCCTGTATGATTACCCCCAAACCTTTATTTCAGTATGCCAAAACATGTGTGTACTGTATTTTGCACTGAACACACTTTCCTATAATGTGTCAGTATTGCATTCATTGCCTTAAATTATACCCTGGTAGTCAATGTGGCTATCTGAGCAATTTCACAGACAGGTTTGCAAGTGGGTAAACTTGTCTGGATGTCTGAATGTGCTTGCACTGCCTTACATGGTTTCCTGGCTGATGACACCATTGTTGGCCACAAAACCTCGCTCGTATACATGTATGCCAAATGCACAGCATGCATATGCAATTAGCACTGCTGTTCATTGTACAAATATGCAAATTCCATGTAGGCACCCTTTCCCTTCTTGGCTGAGGTCTATTAGCAGTAACAGCAGTTCAGAGTTGAGCCTGTTGCACATACACATGCAGAAGGGCAGCAGTAGCCCCTAACATTCTTTCCATGTAGTGTAGTTTCTGTGGCTGTATTCCAATAGGTTTTGGAACTGGATGTCAAAACCTAGACTGAGTGTACATGATTGCTTTATGGCTTATTGAATAGCTCCTCCACTTAGGATTGGTTGATTTTCATATAGTTCAGCTGCTTATGCCATAATTAGCATGCCACAATGTTTACTGTGTTCGCACGGCTCTAGACATCGTGTAGATCTGCTTACTGAATCAAACTGTTTTAGCAAGTCATGTAGGGTTGATTGAATCCCGCCACAAGTGCACATCTATACTTTGTGGTAACCTTTGTAAATTCCTTCAATATTTAAGCCTGCAAGAAATGAGTAGGAAAACTAAAATTAAGAGGAAACAAGTGTGCATTATGCTTGTGCTGTCTATTTACTCAGAGCGGTATACACTTAGTGTAGGCATTAATGAATCTCAGGGACTAACCTGTTTGTTCAGCATGAAAATAATGCCTCCATTATAATCCAAATAAGGAAATCAAATATGACATTTCTTGTTGCGATCTCTCACTCCTCAGGCTTATTAATTTCCCTAAAGTTGGTTTATACTTGGTTTCTTTGATTATTTGAATTTCACTGTATAATGCCTTAAACCTCATGTAGTGAGGGCCCATGGGATATATGTAAATGAACTTTTAAGCAGACACTATTGTTTCAGCTACATGGCTTCATGATTGCCCATGACTTTTTACTTTTTAAGTCTTTATGAGTATATTTAGGTACATTCAGAACAGCAAAGCCAAACCCTGCTAGCTGTAAACATGCATTGCTTCAGTCTTTTTCTGACCTCATCAGTACAGCATATGTTTACTGTATTTAAAAGGAAAAGTGAAAACTTGGCTGGCTCCTTTCTACACGTTTTACTGAATGGTTTGTTTGTGCGGCCTTTTTGCCCTTTGGTTTGGATGCCTAACTGGACTTAGGACAGTAGCTAAACAAATACATAGATATAAGAGGGTACAATGAGTAAATGTTGTAAATATGGTCTGGGTAGAATGCACAATATTGGGTAATAGAACAAGAAGTCAGGTTTGCCAGACTGGAAATCTCAAACCTGCACAAGGTAAAATGATGAAAACGTTACAGTTATGTCTAAAATAAAGAACATCATAATCTTAATGACTACTTTTCCTGTACAGGTAGGAAAATAAAAATCAGATCTTACAGAGTGGGATTCATGGCTTACAATAGCAAAATATAATAATAATAATAATAATAATAATAATAATAATAATAATAATAATAATAAAGGAAAGACTTAGAGCTATTATGAAATGGCTAATGAAAATGACTGAAGAGTTCTTCTGGTGTGGTAGTTATGTGTGCATTGGTTATTTATGGTGAACAATTAAAAATGAATTAAGAAAAGCAGAAAGGAAGAGGTTTTAATCTGCAAAACTAATTATGTGATCTACACTCATTCACTTCAGTGTGAAAATGTTACCTGCACCAACAAATAAATTAATGCAAAGAGCTGAAAAACAGAGCAGAACAACTATAGTAGCATTAAATGCAATTATTTTTCATATCATATAACTTCATAATTATAATCCAGGCAAGTTTTGGTGAAGGAAAAGGAATGTGATGGCAGAATGAAAGGCTTAAAAATACAATCTAAACATTCTTATTCATGTTTTGTTGACTGGATTAGTCCCACTAAGCCTATGGCCTTTTCATGAGATTTCCAACCTGGCATCCATACTGACTAGAGGAACGTTGCCTAGGTCTGAAGAAATTTCTCTCCTCATTTTGAAAGGGACTTGGAGAGTGCTTCTTGGTGGTGGTATGCAGGGGAATACACTGAAGATGGTGGTGGCCTAGGAATGAGAGTAAGAGTGCATGGCAGTCTGCGTTTGTATCTGAAGCTGGACTCACTGCAACCTCTGGTGGTATTTTAGAGAGATAGATAATGGAAGGGAGGTTGCATGGAGTGATGTTTTGGAGAAAATGTTTCCTTTCCAAAAAAGGATGATCAAATGAGGTTGCTTCAGGTTTCTTGCTGTTTTCCTGAACACTGAGGCTGGATTTTATAAAATAAACATTTTTGTGAGACAGAAAAGTAAACATTAGTGAAAATGTGAGAATGGGAGAAGTGGAAGAAGAAAGAATGAAACAGAGATTCACCAGAGACAGTACAGATATGTTGATAAGTAGCTAGATATAAAACAAATGGTGACTTGAGTACTGTGCCAGAAAAAGTTCTCCAAGGATACAGATAGAGTCTATGGAAAGTGTTATAACAAGCAGATCCATTTTATAAGATAACTATGTAAAGCTATTTGACTTTACAGTTACTGATATAAGGTTATTTATGCACTGTATTACTGAGACTCTAGGGTGTTGCCTTAAAAGCACATGAGTTAGCCTGTACATTTGTGGAACTATTCTCTCTTAACTTGAATACAATGATGTGAGAGCAATATCCTTTATTAGACTTGACAGTCCAGATGGAAAATAAAGTGCCTATGTGGTTTCTAAAGATGGCATTTCTGAAGAAGACATTGAAGCATTCTTGAAGGTTTTGAAACCTTTAGTTCCATGACTATTGTACTGACTGCTGATGAGAAGATAAGAGCTGTCATTTACCAAGTGCTTATCTCATTAATAAAAACAGAGGTGTTCTCAATTATTGGGATCCACTGAAATCATTTTTGTGTCAGTATCGAAAATCTGATAAATAAATGCTCATTAAAAAGATGCAAGCAATATAGGGAAAAGAGGCATACTGCAAATAAATTAATGTGCAGGAAACACACAACAGAAGGACAGACGTTTTTTGATGTTTGATGTTTTAGTTGTGCATTGCTTCAGAAAGAAGCATTATTTCCCAACAGTACAAGTTTATGGAATAGAGGGGGATATTAATATGTGCAAACATTTTGTGTTAAAGATCTGCGAGTTTACAAAATCAGAGTAGCCTATCATTTCTCAAAATGTATTTCCTCAGTAGTCGCTTGCCTTAGATGTCTTTCTGATATTTAAACTTGCATTCTCACTTTTCTTTCTAAGAAAAATCTCTTCCAGAAAGTGCCAGCCATAACCATAACATGCTCTGTTCTCACTGATTACTTTGCAGGAAGTTTTGTTTCCTGGCTGATATGATGACATAAAGTTGGGGTCAGCAGAATCCATTAGCTAGTCAGTGAGAGGGAGAAAGACATACAGAAAGAGGATTTTCAGACTGGAACAGTTTAGAACAGTTTAACCCAGTCTTCATTTGCATTCCTTTCATGTGGAAAGAAATGTGAGGCACCTTCTGTTTCATAATCCACAAGCACATCACATGTAGCACAAAGTTCATAATTCTACTTCATTTTGGCTAATTTCACTGAATCTTACCTTTCGTCTGTCCATGATTTTTGCAGAATAGACCTGATTTTGCCTCATATTTTCCCTCTGTTTATTCCTTGTAAAACTTGTAATTTTCTAGTAAGACACTGAGGATTGCAGTCAGATGCAAATGCTTGATATATCATTTTGCTCAAAAGTGTATGCTGATACACAACCTGTTCCATTAATAAATGGACATACTGTACTCATTAATGTGATATTTACTTATTTAGAAAAAAACAGAGGGAGGAGGCTCAACCTACTAGTGCAGGAACTGCAGGAAAGATCCAACTTTGCATCATCAAAGCAGCAAGCATGACGATGTGAAGACAGGAAGTACTGCTCTCGTTAGTCTGTGTACAGCCAAAGTTTGTGAGCAAGAAATACCAGTAAAATGAAACAACAGAACATGCAGTAAATCTGGATATGCAGAGCTGGAAGCTGTCCACTCATCCCAGAAGAAATAGAAAGACTGGAGCTAAAAGCAACAAAATATCTGTATATTATCTTTTACTCATGCAGCATCAATACTTCAAAAATGTAAATGTTCTGAGTAAAAAAGAAACAGAAAGTTGTGAGGTGATTATAAAACAGGTTGACAGTGAAGAGGGAAATAATGCATTATTAATAATTTGTGAGTTAACAAATTCCTTCAAGTAAAAAATATAAAGTAGTTAAGATAAAATGGGGAAAAAAGAATGACTCTTGTGAAATTGATAAAGGCAATGACAAATGGTCTGTTGGAATAAGGGTACATGAAAGAAAATACTATGGAATAAAATAAAAGTTCTCAAAGAAAAAACTTCACAACTCATACTAATTTTGACCAATTGGTCAAGTAGCACAAGAGTGAGAAAATGTGATTCAGAGATAGGTATGGCCACAATGAAGAAAACCTCATTACCATGTCTCTGAATTGGTTAGCAGCACTGCCAGATCTGACCATACTAGTACTCTTCTGAGTGCCCCCCCCCAAACACACACACGGACATGCGCACACACACACACACACACACACACACACACACACACACACACACACACACACACACACGCACATGCACATGCACACATGCACATGCACACACACACACACACACACACACACACACACACACACACACACACACACACACACACACACACACACACACACACACACACACACACACACACACACACATATGCACACACATATGCACACACACACACACACACACACACACACACACACACACACACACACACACACACACACACACATACACACATCCACTCAAGAATCAAGCCCCACCCCCATCTCTTGATCACACTCATGAAAACATTCAGCATTTCACTCTCACACACAAACCCACACGCACAAATACAGATTTTCAATTCTCTATCTCAATTCTCTATCAACTGATGATTGTACAATTTGGCTGTACACAGTACCAATAAATAGATAACTAGATGGATAAAAAACTGAAAAGATTGACAGCTGATTGAACTAGTCCTACTGAATTGAAATGAGATGTTAAAAATTGGAAGAGCATGAGATTGTGATATTTTTTGCAAGGATTAAACTGATGGATAGACTGATTTAAAGAAAATGTAATAAAAATGACTTTTTAACTAAAAGAAGTGAAATAAGAGATAAAATGAAAGGTACATTTTAGTAAAGCAATATGAGAATATAATTAAGTAGGATGCTTTTTGTACAAGTAGGATAGATAGATGGATAGATATATATGTTCATAGGTTGGTACTAGGCTATTGGCCCTAGGGCCTATACAAGCCTAGCCATAACAATTCTCTGGCTATTTCTTCCCACAGTATTTACTTCCCTGTAAACTATATCCCCTTTTCCCCTATAGACAGATATGAAAAGAATAAAGAAAATATGAGTGAGTTAATTGACAGTCAGAGATATTTCTTAAAGGTAAGAATGAAGAAAAATGTTTATTATGAAATGCTGTTAAGAGGAAAATCTAATTTATGATTTACATGAATATAATGGGGAAATGGGTATAGACTGAGTGAAATAATGGAGTTAGCTGAAAAGAAGAAACTAAATAAGTAATGAGTAGGAACGTTTTTAGAACAGATGCAAAGTTTAAAGCAGAATTAGAAAACTGAGTTTCATTGGAAGTGTTGAAAAACTTTTTAGGTTTGATATATGAGAACAGTGTTCCAAGAAGAAATGGAAGTGGATGTCAGATCTATAAAAGTTAGGGTGAAAAGAGAAGAGAATTTTTAAGGATGAAAAGAGAAGATATTTTTATATAGATTATAGATTACTGGTTTAAAGAAAGAATACAGAATGGCACAGTCACATAATTTGTAATAAAATGTGTTTAATAGAAGGGCTCAAATATGATATTAAAGACTCAAAGGTCTATTGCCTTCTGTCAGACCTCAACTACCCCTATATTGGAGGAATGTTCCTACGTTCAGGCTTGATTGATGATGTCCCTATTTGTGGATATATATTCCTTTTTTCAGACATGATTTACTTCACACAATTTTCTGAATCCACCTCATTGCATGTGATCTTTGAGAATACAGAAAACCACACTACATGACCAACATATTAGTGACAACAATAATTTAAAGAAAGGGCAAACACATCTTACCACACCCTTTTTCTGAAACAAAAATAAATGGCCTTGTCTGGCAGAATTTGGCAATATAGTTAATTGATTAAAGTCTACAAATTTTATGCTGTCTCTTTGATAATGTGCTTACACTTTTCCATCATTTTGTCACTGTTTCTAAGCATGTATTTCTGAGTAGTATCTCACATTCCTATAGTAAGGGGGAAGAGTTATGTGCTTATTAGTATTCAAATGTTATACTAATTAGATGTCTAGATTTTTAGTTGGATGGTCCTCTATTTTTCAAGAGTCTGTGTTCCTATTTTCAATGTCTGTAGGTTGAAAGCTAAGTCTTGTTTAATATGGTAAGTTTGCAAGTAAAAATGTTGTGTGGTTTGAAAGATGTTTTGTTTGAGGAAATCTATGATACAGTAAATAAATCCATCATTGTGCATATAACAATATATGGCAAATATTTCACGTTTTTCTAACACAGCACCTTTGCTTGGCTTGATCTTGAAATTTCTCCATAAAATAATGCTGTAACTGAAGCAGTGGGTTTCTTTTTTAGATTTAAAATAAATGACTGAATAATTACTTCTGAAGTCACTGACTTTTCTATATTTCTTTTTAAATATTGTGGGTATTCAGAAACATTTAGCACACAGCATTATGGGAAATAGTGTGACAAGTAGTGAAACACAAGGTGGAGGTTATTTAGAGTGGCACAGCATGATTTTGCCAGAGACCTAGTGTGATATCCATTGTATGCAACTTACTGCATAATGCCATTGAAATTAAACCCTTCACATTAATGGAACTCACCTTTATTGCAAATGATGAGCTCAAACATGGTAGAACAATTCAGAGACTTTTAAGCTAAGAGCTGTGGTGCTTATGTGTATGAATGTCAAGATTTTACTTGTGCTAATATGCTGGGAATAGTAGCAGCCTTAGCTGAACAGTAAGTGTTAATTACTGTTCTTAGTGACAGTGCCTGTGATGTTGTGCTGTGCCAATCACTGAGTCATAGATAGGTCTGTCAGTGGCTAACATATCATTGCCTGCATGACCACAGTATTATTGACTACTATCGTATGGAGAGGTGTACCATATGGGAGTTTTCAGATGTATAGTTCATGCATGAATTCAAGGCAGAAGAATAAACTGCCTGTAATAATAGACATGAAAGTTTGTGTAGCACTATTCATTCTTGCTATGGGGATCTTTCTGTGACCAACAGGTGACACATTAGAAATTTTGCCAGCATCAGATTCATGAATCTTACTCCAGTCACTTGATATGATGATGCAGCATGGGGAGGAACATATATAACTTCTGTGAAAATTGGAAAACAGGACTGACACTTAGTGGGAATTTCCCAACATTGCCCATTTACAAGAGGTCCTGGGGTCATTGATTGCATCAACATTGCAATCAAGAGTCCACCTACTCCAAATGGTAACCTGTATATCAACCAGCAGAACTTCCTCTCCATTAACCCCTGGGAAGTCTGCAATGCACATGCATTTTATGTACTGTATCTGTGCACTGCCATGGTAGTTCCCTTCATTCCACCATTTCATGTGGGGGTAACTTCCCACAATAAAATCTATCTGGTAGGTGCACACACTGCTGAGACAGGCCAGGGTGCATACTTCCCATGTAAGTAGGCAACAGGCTGCTTATAATGGTGTTGGCTGGAGTTGAGTGCACTGTTATAGTGGAATTTGCCTTGGAACCATGGATGAGGATCCCCATTCAAAACCAAGAGACCATGGCTGACATGGCATCCAACATCATCCATTCACAGATACAGAATATTATTGAACATGTACTTGGACTCCTGGAAGGTCACTTCTGCTGCCTGGCTACATCTGATGCTGCACTGCAGTATGTGCCTGAGATGTGCAGTCAATTATTTTTGGTGTGCTCCATGTTGTACAATTTGGTAGTACTGAAGTAGATACAATTTGAGAACATCACCATTTTGCCTGACAGACCCATTGCAACAGTGACTGGGGAGTCAAGTGCAGAGTCTTCAGAAGAATTGGATAAAGCAGCACCCTATACAAGGCAGAGCAGGAACAATACATTGTACTTCTGGGAAAGAGTCAGTGCCTGGTCCACAACTATGACCTATGATAAACACATCATAGAATAAAACTGATGTATGCATTAATACATTCAGACTATATATTACATTGTTCTCACTGACCACATTGTGCATCACTCATTACATTACCCACAATGGAAGGATGGATAGGCAGGACACAGTCATAATCGTTTACACAGATGGTGTGAGGCACAGTGCTAGGTGACAGCAATGCTAGTATATGGATAATAGTCATGGGAGGTGGCTGCCATAACCATAGCCATTCAGATGGGCAGCAGATTGGGAAAGGTCAAGGATTAAATTCTCCTGTGATGGTGTAGAAGTTTCATGTTGCAGATATTGACCGGATATACCATATGACCTGTAGTTGGATGCATTCTTCTTGAGAGATGGTGTAGCAGAAGCATGTATGGCGACCCCAATGTGGCTTTTTGTGTATGGAACCAATAGGTGGAGAGTATTCACAACTTCAGTAATGTCCACAGCTAGGCATTGTAAGCTGGCAGCCAACATGGAATAGTGATGGTGTGGAACTGCAGGAACCAGAGTGACTGGTCCGATGAGCCATCAAAGGGTTGGAGGCAGATCAGCATCATTTTCTGCAACCATGAGACTGGCCATACCTACATGTGTCTGCTGTCCATGGATGAGAGTGATACAGTCTCTGAAACAGTGCATGCCATCTGTGTAATCTTAGCCTCTGACTGTGCACCTCACATCCTTACCTTGCATAGCTATGGACAGTATGGCTTGTAAAGCACAATGATTTCCAATTGTCGCATGCCTCATTCATGCACCAATGGCTGGCACTGTAGTTACCAATAATAACCTAACCATGCATGTTTGCTCTAAGTTCATATATAGCATGTCACTCTGCATGTGCTGCAGGGTATCCTGTTGTCCATCAAGTGTTGCACATCCTCATGCACAATACATCCCATGCTCACCACTTCCATCAGGGTGTGTAGCAGCAGTCTTTGCTTGGATCACTGACCCATACATATGCTGACTGATGCCAAGTGTGGCACTCATGTCATGGTGGCAATAAATACCAGCACACTTCTACCTTGTGATGGTGCATACGTTTTGAACTTAGTGAACTTGATGGCTTCCATTGATGCAGATGACTCCTAAACAGCCTAGGTCTGGGTCACATGGGCAAGATGTCATATGCGGAGGATATGTATCTGCCATCAAATGTTAGTGTTGCTGTCAAGTCACCACATCATCAACCACAGATGACCTGCTGACATCAGACATGTCTATCTTGCTATGCCAGTTCTCTAGCAGTCAAACCTGTGAAGGCATAAATATAACATTCCTGTGACAGGGCTGAAACACAAGGCCTCATCCTACAACCTGTGACACTCATACTGGTACATGTTGATCATCTGAATAGCATGCAGACACATACATATTTTGTGGTGCGGGATGTAGAAGTTGCAGCCCCAAATTTATCTATAGAGGAAACTGCATAGGAATTGTTCTTGATAGTTCCTTCACACATGTGGATCAGTGCATGAATTGAAATGTATCTGCAATTAGCTGCCTGGGGCATCCACTACAGACATTCAGCCAGTCTTCACTAGTCCAGCTCTCACATCTAAAACATCACCAGACAAGGGGTTTCTTTACCTGCCATGGGCAGGATTCTTCTACCTCTGTGAATTGTTTCTGTGTTGATGGTCCTCGTCATGTGTCCCTAAATATGCCTTTTGCCTTGGTCTTGGCATTAATTATTGTATTTGGTCCTGTGAAGCAGCTGTACTAGACTACTATTATGCCTCCCCACAGAATTGGTTCTGCACCTCACCTTGTGATACATGATCCCGGAAAAAAACATTGTCTGCATTTAGATTAACTCTTTTCCTATAACTAAAAGGCTCTTCAAAATATGACTGGTATTCTGAATTGTTAACCCCCTAATATCTCACTGCTATCTCGGTCATACTAAATAACCACAGCCATTACATATTTGGAGTGCAGTCTTTGCCTACACTTGATATGCCACTGTTCAGTCTGTTCCCTACTCAGTTGTACGAACCATGCCATGGGCTACCTTCTCTGTAATATCTGCTACTTATTTAGTTGACAGCCTTTCTGCAAACCGTTCATGATTAACAAGATTTCAGCACATTCCTGTCTTTGAACCTCTGCCCACACATCTCAGTATACACAGCCCACCTTCCATCCATAATATTTTTGCAGATATTATAAACTTCTGTGGATCGGTTTTCTACATCTAAATCAAGATACGTGCTGTATTTTTTTTTTTTTTTGTAAATTGAATAGTCTGATTAGACTGTTCTCCTATTAATTAATTGTTAAAATTCTCCATAATACTCTGTAAAAGTTTGTAATAGAATTAATGACCAAATACGTAAGACTTTGCATTATCATAGGATACAATTGTTTACTGTGTACAGCCAAGACAGAATTATTTATTTGATCATTATTGCCTCATGTGTATCATCAACAGCAATTTGTTTCATGTATGTTGGTTTGTACTGTCTTTGATCCATAGCATATGAAAAGGGTCAAATACACTCACCCAAGTATCAAATATAAAAGGACAAATATACTCACCCAAGTATCAAATATAAAATAAATAAATAAATACATTTAAGTACATAAATACATTCATAGATAAATAATAAATACATACAATTCCTAATGACTATGACTATCTGTACTGATTTATGCATCCTGGCCCATCTACCTTCCTCAAGTGGTTGCATTTCATATATTTGCTTAAGCAGCATGTTTCAGAATCATGAGTACCATGCCCCAAGTGTTAGCATTGTAATGGATGTGTACATCCAGGCAGCTGGTACTGGGTGCATAAACTGTAAGAGACACCAGCATTTGACAGAGATTCCAGATTGCTATGTTAGGCTACATTAATGAAAACTTTATTCCAAGGATAATAATGTATGTATCATCCATGCCATACAATGTGAATTTTTCATAGTGTAACTAGGTCATACATTACTTAAATCAATGGTCTGGAAAAGTTTTATGACTACAACAAACATTTTATGAGAATATTAGTGTGGTACAAGATTAACACTCTTGATAAATAAACAGATGCCATTTTATTGGTGCTGTTTGAGAAAAAAAGGAAGCAATACTAACAAACTGTAGTTCGACAACTTTAAAGGACTTGAACTGCCAATTTTGCTTTTATCAGAATCACTACCTTTTTGAAATGAAACATTTATAGCTCTTAAGTGAACAGGTTTGTTTATAACTTTCTTGTCACTGTAGGCAATGTTGTTGTTGTGAATGAGTTAATAAGCTATTACACCTCGTTTTCTTCATTGCCTTTAGAGATATGGGCAAATTATACTTTTGTAAAGTTCACACAAGCTACCACACTTCAACATTAAGTCAGTTGTAAGAGGGCAGCTAGAAGACTCCTTTGCAGAATTAAATTAAAATATGCTGCTATGGTTTCAGCTAGCTCCATTTCATCCATAGTTCTGGACAACACTATGTGGTTTAATTCAAAGACTTTCTGATTTATTGCCAGCCTTTATGCATTGACAAAAGTCTTGAAAAAATCATATACAGATAGAATTTTGACTGCATTAAAAACTACAGTTTAATTTCAGATGCACAGCATTGTTTCAGAAACACATTGCACTTTACTTATATAACTATATGAATAACAGCCCATTAATTATTGAAGTTTTTTTTCACATGATGTGAGCTTTTCAGAAAGTCAACCATGATATCCTTAAGCATAAATCAGAAAACTAAACTTC
The DNA here is from genome assembly GCF_019279795.1 of Protopterus annectens. NCBI lineage: Eukaryota > Metazoa > Chordata > Ceratodontiformes > Protopteridae > Protopterus > Protopterus annectens. The sequence goes on from NC_056732.1 coordinate 276,711,127, forward strand.
AGCCCTGGGAATCTTAATTGGAAGCAATATTACCTTTACAAATTGAACCTTTTGGGTTACTGTCAATGCATTATCTAGAATTGATCACTTTCACTTCAGAGTCTGTGATATGTCCACTGTTCTTCATTCTTTCTCTTTGTCAGTGACATAACACTGGCTCTGCTCTCTAATCATCACACTTTATGAAGACTGGATTCTAAAACTCAAGTAAAATATTTTCAATCTTATAGCAAAAATGATATTCTGACTCCATAGAACTGTGTCACTGAGTTTATAAAAATAAGCTAACTATCCATTCCAATAAATTTGGTAGAATGCTGCTCACCATCATTATTGATCCAGCCACTCTAAAGCGTTATAATCCACAGAATAAGAGTACGCTCAACAAGTAATAGCAAAATCACACATGCGTGATACTGAAGGTCCAGCTACATTTTAAGGTATATACAGAAACAATAGTGCAACAAATAATGTCATAACTAAAATTATTAACAATTATACTTACTAGTCCCAGATACTAAAATAGTATCAGCAAGAAATGTATTAATCTCTAAACTTGCAAATGGCTTACCCCTAGTAGCCTTATAGCCCAGCAATAGAATGTGAAAACCACAAACTGCATTCAACAGAATATGCAGCTTTGTATTCTTAGCAGACCCAAGAATGCACCACCTTGATTTTCTTGAAACAAATATGAGTAGTTGCCATTTATCAGCAGAACAACTCCACTTCTAAACATTTCTTTTCAAAATACAAAAACTTCCATTACTGCCCTACTTTTCATTTAAACCTTTAATTTGAAATAAGTAACTACCACCTTGGAAACAGCAATGACAATTATCCTGAACTAATCGGTATTTAATCTAGGATGTATATTACCTCAAAGGGGAAGTATCAATATGATTTCCCACTTCCTTGCATATGGTTTGAGTGCATTTGCTGTTAATGAATGCATTTTGTATCAATGCTGCATCATAATAGATTTGCACTACTAGTGTATATAATCACTGTTGACCTTTTCACTACTATTGCATTTAATCACTTTGTTAATATGTGTACTTTATTTCATGTAATCATTGTATCTTTATCTATGCTAAATGTGTGAATCTTTCTGCATTGTAATTGAGACTATGCTATACATTATCTGTTCTGTAATTATAGTTTCTCTATTCCCTGTGTTATGGCTGAAAAGGATCTTTGAACCATTTGTTTAGCCAGTTACTAGAACCATTTTCAAGCTTGTGGACAAGTATAAAGTTTGCATGGCTTGCAAGGAGGTGCCTTGTTTTCTATTACTGCACAAGAGATGCTCATTTGGAACTCTACAACTCCAAATCCTACCTGCCATCTTAGCTTTCTTTATGAAATTAAGTAGCAAGTGACATACCTAAAACTAATGAGACATCTCACTGTTACAATGTCCTCTTAAAACTAGGGCTAGCTTTGTATCCAACCATAATAGGAATCCATTACATCAAGAACTTCCATATTGTTTTCTCAGAGCTATGGACTGTGGGTGGTCATTGTCAAATCACCAAAAGCATTTTAACTTATTGCCCCATGAAATTGCCCTGTTGTTTGCCTAACAGTTTCAAACAGAGAAGATGGGATCTCACAAACATGAATCAAGAATGCAGGTATATTGGATTTAGTCCTTTACCTTTATCCACTTTTTCATTTCTGAGTTGGCTTGCATATGCACAAATACATGGTGCTGGTTGACTGACCGGTGACTTTCAAGCAAAGGATACTCAACGTCTGAAAGATTCTTCTTGCAAACTATCACACACAGGAAAATGTTGAGCATTTCACTGAAATACTGGTCTACTACCTACCAGTTTTATTGTTTGGTGTCAGCTCACTTAAACTAGACTGTCATTGTATCTGCTGCTGCACAAGGGTAAACTTGTCAATGAGGTTGGTGGTGTACCACTAAAGTTTATTGTCTGCTACAGCTGTTTAGTGCCACTTCTGGGATTGCTCTTGAAAACTATACACCACACACACACACACACATATATATATATATATATATATATATATATATATATATATATATATATATATATATATATATTATGCAACAATTGGTACACTCCCTATGATCATAAGCAAGGATTTTCATCTCAGTTTGAGTGAAATATTTTTCAAATGTTTGATAAAAATTATGGCAGTGCTTGTGAAAGCAGTGCAATTGGCTGTATCATCAAGAGAAAAATGCTATATTCAGCTTCTCGATCTTCTCTCTTTCTTTCCTTTTCTATGTAGCTTCCTTGCAATCATTTTAAATGGATGTATGCAAAGTAATATTACTTCTGTTAAGTGTCACAGTCTTCCTACACACATAAATATATTATTAATCATAAATAGTATTCCCAGGATCCATTCTAATTCATTCAGAACTGTGCTTACCTCAGCTTACTCCAAATCAGTTATGCTGGCCTTTGATACTTTGTTTTTGTTATTACTGGTTATTTTTTTCATTTTAGGGCCCAGATGAAGATTTTAATTGAATGTAAAGGCAGCAGTCATACCTCTGAAGTACAACCTGCCCTGGATGCTGGTTAAGAGAAGAGTGCTTTGATTAAGTTTAGAGATTTGGAGATAGTCCTGCTAGAAGGTAATTCTATAAGCCACTGAGGAATATACTGACAAATCAGAGGTTAATATTTTGAATCACACTCACATACAGTCAACATGTCAAACATGAACTAAGGATTGCTACACTTGAGATAGACTCATTGACATGATGCAACATGGAAGTGGATGACATGATAAGTAGGAGACTGGACATCCTCTGCATCCAGGAAACAAGATGGAAGGTCAGCTCAGTAAAGCCACTTGCCTTGGGATCCAGAGTCTACGACTCAAGGGAGGACAGTTTAGAAATGGTGTGGTAACTGTGATGGAAGGAGAGACATCAACAGTAATAAATGTCATCAGACTTAATGATAGACTCATGACAGTTAGGGCAATATTCCTAATCTCAGCTTATGCCCTAAAGCAAGATTATGATAGCAAGGAAAAGAGTGCATCCAGGCAGACATTGCAGGGCCTAATAGATAAAGTAGGACAATATGAGTTGGTGTTGGTAATGGGAGACATGAATGCACATATCAGGGCAGATGGAACAGTGTATGAGGACTGCCAGGGTATACTTGGGGACAATAAGAATAAAGAAGGAGATTCCATTCTAGACTGCTGTCTGGCAAATGGCTTGTGGTAGCCAACACATGATTCAGCAAATTACACATTCACAAGAACACAAACAAGAGTGGCCAACATGCTACTCAGGTAGACTTCCTCACAGTAAGGAAAGGGTACTGAAGTAGAATCAGTGATTCCAAAGTGAAACAGTCGGCATAAACTACTGGTTGCTGCATCAGCTGTAAGCAATGGTCAGAGAAGGCTCTAAGGTCAGAGACAAGCCAGAAGACCTGGAAGTTGGAGAGAAAGCAGAAGAGTCAATAAAATATTCAGGGCTCTTGTACCTTAGAAAGAATTGGAAATAGGTGGAGATAAAGAAGAATGTCAACACCTCAAAACAACATGTGTGAACACTATATGCAGATATGCCTCTGAGCCAGGTATGGAAATAAGGTACATAAGGAAAGCTGGTGGTGGAATGCAGAAGTCTAGGAAGTCATCAAAAGAAAGAAGGCATGCATGAAAACATGGGAGATAGAAAAGTATGACCAGGCTAAGAAGGAATACTGTTTTGCTAACAAACAGACTAAGATAGCAGTTGCACTAGCAAAGAAAAAGGCATCATACACAGTCTACCAGCTTCTGGAAAGTGACCCAGCAAATGGCACAAAGAAACAAAAGCTATAGTAATGCTTCACTTTGAGATGTTGCAAACATATAATTTGCTTGCATTTTGCTGAATGTTAATAGCTTGTGCTGCAGTGTTATTAATTCTCACTGTACTTATAAATGGAAATAAGTAAACTTAGATGCTTGTTACTGATTAGAGTAGCTTAAGAACTAAGAAGAAGGAGGAAATTAGCAGGTGCTGTGTGCTATGAGTTGTTATTTTCACATGCTGTAATCAAATTCTAATGTCAGGATGTGAAACTTAGATCAAAACAGCAGTTCACAAACATACATTCATATTAAACAAGCAGGAGTTCTTATGTATATAGTCAAGTTTTCTTGCAATGCTAGAATTAATAAGGTGAGAAAACATCTTATGAATAATGTGCAAATGCACAATGGATAGGATATTTATTATGTAAGATTAATAAAAGAGCAATATTGGTAATTTAAGAACTATATACACATACTATAATCTTTACCAGAGAGCTGATGAATAAATAGCTCTTTGATGGGAGATTTTAGAAACACAAGATATATAGAATAAGGTAGAATGTCAGTGGGAAAATAAGGCAGAAAATATATTTAAATAACAAACTGCTTTTAGGAAAGATGTCTATTACATATACCTGCATATGGCAGAAATACAAAATGTATGACATTTATTTTACATAGAAAAATCATATAAAATACTTGAAAATAATCTAAAAGCTGAAATTTGAACATTGGTCATGCAAACGTTGAAGCTTTTTACATGATGTATGTTATTAGATTCACTAAGACTACCTGAAATAACTAATTTCATAAGTCAAAGGTGAAATTTGAGTGTCTTATTGCTGAATCAGCACATCCATTTTGATAGAAAATAAAATAGATTTTTCTACATGTTTGAAGCTGGAAAGAGAGAACAGAATTTGAATTGAACAAACTGTAACTTTTGAATAGAATATAGACTGCAAATATTTTTGCCTCCATATAAATAGCAAGACATTCTCTTTGACCAGAGTAATATACATATTTTTATGAAGTAGTTTAATAAGCTAAAGGATTTTTAAATATTTTGATATTTTCTTGTTAAGAGTGTTAACAATTTTGATATTTGATATAGTAACTTGTACTTTAAAAATTAATTCAGAGCTTTTGTTAGATCTATAAAATATGTGTGTATCTTTTTGTGCATTGATTTCCCTTTTGTAATATAATTTAGTATGATAAGGTTACCTATAAGTTTACAGATGTCTTTGATATTCAAGTCCCTCTCGGTTATATTTATTTATTTAGAGATTTAGCTATAATAATGCTGAATGAGCAAATAATTTAGGAATATGTAATTGATAACTTATACCTCTATTACATAAATAGATATATAGTACACTATTTTCTGGATTATTTAATAATTAAATCAGATACAGGTGACTAGAAAAAAAGCTAAAATACTGGCATCAGCTAAAGCTTTAAATAGATGGATTAATAATAATAATAATAATAATAATAATAATAATAATAATAATAATTTAGTTGATTTCACTCATTAATCTTATGCACATGAGATACAAACTAGAACAGATAGGATTTATGCCTCTGTAGATTTACTTAATAAAGTGTATTGTTTTAAAACTATCTATTGTCCTTTATCTGATCATAAAGCACCACATATTAATATATTAATGGATATAAGGAAATTTCAGATCATTTATAGAATCCCAGTATATATGATGAAATTAAAAGAATTTAAGAGTTACCTTAAGGAACAAATCAAGAATGTTTTATTTTTTGAATGATAATGGTCAGGTTAGTAAACTCATACCATGGGACTCCTTAAAAATGAATATTAAAGATAGAATGGGAAGATGGGCTAGCAATAAAATGAAAAAGTTGGATAAAGAGTTGTTAGAAACACAAGTTGAAATACACAAAATAAGGTCTGAATAACAAGCAAAGAAATTAGATAATACTGAAGTCATTAAGAAATGAATGGCAAAATATCAAACAATTTTAGTGCATAAAGTGGAGATAGCTGTAGAAAAATAAATTGCACAGTTATGGAATAACTTCAAAAAATCTACATAAATTAGCTAACAGAAGTAAGATCTTAAGCAAAAAGTCACAAATCAATACTATGCAAACTCTTCACACTAATAAGCTTACTTCAGACATAGAGGAAATGCTTAGTATTTTTAAAAATTTCAATGAGGATCTTAATAAAGATAAAAATAATAATAATCCTGATGATTGCAAAACTGACAAATATTTTATGAAAAATGTTACTAATAGAGTTAAGGACCAACAATTATCTCTGTTGAATAAGCTTATTACCTTGATAGAAGTTAAAGAAGCGATAACGAAAATGGTCGCCGGATAGACTGCTCCCTATTCACTGAGCTCCTCAATACTCTGATACTACCAGCAATTTTTAATAACTTTTAAGAGAATTTTTTCCACAGTTTTTTCTACAGAAAGTATCTCTGGTATATCTTCTTCATTCTGGGATTATTCATTTTTGGAAAAAGTGCAACTTTTATATTATTTTACCTCAGACTATCTTTTGGCCTCAACAGTCTCTGGACACGTGCACTATAGAAGCTCCTATCTGGGTCAGTATTCCTGTTTTCACACCTCTTTTCTGGGCATGGCTGGCAACTCTGACTCCATGGAGACGCAGACAACCAAGGCCAAATTCTCCTCTATGCTTTCTCCAGAAAAGGACTCTGGCTCTAAAAGATTAAGAACCACCAAACAAGTTACTGAGAACATTAAATTAAGTACTAAAGATAAAAATTACTCCAATTTTCATTTAGATGATTTGAAAATGGCACTACAGCCCATTCAAAGTGCTATTCAGTCTTTTTCTGAACAATTTACTGACTTTGGTAAAACTCTAAGACAGATTAATGACAGAATGGACATAATTGAAAATAAAAATCTGGATATGGAAATAAGAGCAGACTCCATAGAACGTGATTTAAAATCCAAAGATGTTCTCATTACAGAAATACAAGCCAAATTACTGGATTTAGAGGCAAGGAGTCGCAGGAATAATATAATAATTAGAGGATTACCGGAATCTTATGAAAACCAAAACTTAATTTCAGTGACTTAACAAATATTTGATGCATTACTTAACTTTGAGAAAACTACTAACACCTTAATTGTTGAAAGAGCGCATAGAGCCCTGCGTGCCAGACAAGACTCTACTTTACCTCGGATTATTTATACAAGATTACTAAATTACCAGGACACTCAAAGTATTTTATAAGCAGCCAAGAGTAAGAAATATCTCATCTGGAATAAATATAAGCTAACTTTTTCACAAGATTTACCCCTACAAATAAAACTGAACTGACAAAAATTATCACCTTATTGTGCTGACCTAATCAAAAGGGGAATAAAATTTCGAATGAGGTAAACACACTTTCTTTTAGTTATAATGACAGAAGTTATATGGCTTCAGAACCTCAAGAAGCTAAGGATATCTTTTTGAAATTATTCAAAATCCTTCCTGACACAGTCATACAAAAGTAATTCTCCTAACCACTGCAAGTACTTTGGAATTTAACTGGTGATTTTACATGACATTGTAAATATTCTTTAAATAACTGAAGTTATGACAAGCTTTACCACACGAACAAACACTCTGACTTTATAGTGTGTAATATCTGTTTTTATTGGTTTATAGAGTTGATAATATCTTAAACATCTTTATTCCAATATATGAAGGTGCCATAATTTTTGAGAAACTCCATTATAGTTTGTTTATGTGGATATATGGTTTCTGTATGAAATATCACCTAAACAGAATGGAGGGAAAATCTTCTAGACTCTCGTGCTAAAGTAGCGCCACCAACCTGGTTAGAGTTCTGTTGTTTTGTTTTCTGTTCATAGTCTCAAATTATTTTCCCTCCTGTTTTGCCTGCATGATGACGTTATGATTCCCAAGGAAACTGTGACATGTTCGTCCTGTTGAAATCATCCTGAGTGCCGCTACGTTGTCTGCAACTTAACTGCTTGCTTCTAAGGTGATCGGTAACTGTAATTTGAATCCCTGAATATTCTGATCACTAAATACAATGTCTTCCTGGTTTCGTACTGTTGTACCTGATGAAAACTGCTAAGACTCTGCGCCGTTGACTCCAACTGATTAATCCATCACGAAGTTTTGCAAGTAAGTTATTTTCTCTTGCTCAGGATGGCTATTCTGATTTATCCACTGCAAGAAGCTTGTTACGAGGTCAGGATGCTTCCCATGGACGTACGGAGGTTTTGCTGCCTCTGTGCCTGTGATGCAGGCTATTTATCAGCCTGACTGTGAATTAACTTCCCTTTACATGTTCCATTACCTCAGTATGTTGTGCATTTAGTCAAGCATTTATCTTTATACTGTTTTATATATTCTAGTTAGTGATCTAGACACATAATTTTAAATGTGTTTTCTGATCACTAAATACAATGACTTCCTGGTTTCATACTGTTGTACCTGATGACAACTGCTAAGACTCTGCGCAGTTGACTGCAACTGATTAATCCATCATGAAGTTTTGCAAGTAAGTTATTTTCTCTTGCTCAGGATGGCTATTCTGATTTATCCACTGCAAGAAGCTTGTTACAAGGTCAGGAAGCCTTCCACGGATGTGCAGAGGCTTTGCTGCCTCTGTGCCTGTGAAGCAGGCTATTTATCTGCCTGACTCTGATTTAACTTCTCTTTACATATTCCATTACCTGAGTATGTCGTGCATTGAGTCAAGCATTCATGTTTATATTGTTTCATATATTCTAGTTAGCGCTCTAGGTGCATAATTTTAAATGTGTTTTATTTTATTATTATCTGTTTCACACTGAACCTGGGATAGTGATTAACTAACTAGGGGTCCATTATTTGCTGTTGATCCTTCATTATAAACAAATAATAAGTCTTTTATTCAAGTTTAGGAATTTATATGTGACTTGTACTATTTGAATTTATATTTTTAGACATAGTTGCTAAGGGCTATATGATGCCTTTGTTATAAATTCTAATGTGTATGATTCAAACACCTGAATGATAAATTTATATATAATAGAATATAAGAACAACATGATACATAAAGAGGCTCTCATTTATTTTATAATAACATGCTATATATTTTATTAATTTTTGAATGGATTTTAGATGTCACGTGATGTCATTTTTATAGTAGGACTTTAGACTAGTTTGGTTAGTATTCTTACTATTTAGACACCACATTTACTAGAGCCTTACTAATTAATTTAATCTAAGTGAAGAAGATTAATTAGTGTTAACTGTTTAGATATATTATTAACATAAAATATTACAATTTTATATTTAACTGACAATACTCCATTTCATTAAACTACATATATTTTTAAGGTTTATGACATACATTTAACCTTTTTTCATATACATTTATGATTATCAGTGTTTAGCCATATTATTGTTTTATTAACTATATTTATGTTCCACTATATCTCCTTACAAATTCATATCATAATGCTGTTTTAGCATGGTTTATTTGCATTCATTACAATCATATTTACCTGTATAGGAGCTTGTGAATATACAGATGAATAGGGAATGTGTATGCCAGGCTTTTTGTGTTTTGATAGATATGTAAATATGTTTAGTTTTGATAACTTGTTTATAGTCCTTTTTAGGACTTTACATAATTTTCTTTTTTTTATTTTGATGTTAAGGGTGACCATGTACTTACTTCTTTTGTATAGACGTTTTTGTCTTCCTTCTTTCGTTAGGTTAAGGTGGACAGGCACTGGGTTAGGGAAGAAGGAAGAAAATGAGACTACAATGAATCCTATACTGAAACGTATCTGTACTCAGAATAATCATTTTAACAAAATTAAGTTATGTTTGTTCCTTTCTTTCATCTTCTCCTTATTTATAAATTTATTTAGTTTATTCCATCAATATTAATGGACCTTAGATTGACGTATGGTTAATCTGTTAACAATAGATTCCCGGAATGTAAGAGGGATCCAAAATAAAGACAAGAAATCTTTATTGTTTCATTTAATCTATAAATCTCAAGCTCATATATGTTTTTTACAAGAAACACATATACCTAGACATGATTGGTTCAAGGATAAAAATAAAAAATGGATCCAAAAAATTATAGCCTCGGGGGATACCTCTAATTCCAGGGGGGTGGCTATTATAATTAAACAAAAATTTCAGGGGATTATTATTGAAGAAAAATATGACAAGGAGGGTAGATGGTGCTACTTTACTTCTAATATATACAATCTTGATAAACCACTTTTGGTTCTAAATTTATACGGTCCTTGTAACCATCAGCATTTGTTTATTTTACAAATATATAATATCCTCTCTTATTACAAAGATCATTATGTTATAGTGGGCGGAGACTGGAATGCTGTAATTAACCCTGACATTGATCGAACTAGTTCTTCCTCTTCATATAATTACCAAGCATCTTCTGCTCTTGAAGATTTAATAATGGATTATAACCTTATAGACCCTTTACAATACATTAAATCCTCAAAGAAAAAAGATATATACACTTATTATTCAAAATGTTATCATTCTTGGTCAAGGTTAGATTTCTTTCTCTTATCTAATTCTCTTACACAATCAGTTTTGGATTTTATTATTGAGCCCAGATTTCTTTCAGATCATTCTAGAATTTTATTAAAATTGAATCTCGAGTTTAAATTTGCTTATGCATTCAAACAGAACTGTTGGACTTTGAATAACAACTTGCTCTCTAATAAAGAAGTTAGTAAACTGTGTATAGAAATAATTCAAGAGATGGAAAACAACTTAGACTCAACAGTTATTCCCTATGATATTCAATGGGCGGTGTGTAAGGCAAGGTTAAGGGGTATGTTTATTGGTAAGGCCTCATACCTTAAAAAACAATTCAATAATAAAGAAAGATTGTTAAAACTAAGAATTCAGTCTCTTGAGAATCAATATAGATTAAATTCTGATCCTGATGTCTATAAACAAATTATAAATTCTCAAAAAGATCTGATTTTATTACATCAAAATAATCTTTCAATACAGGAACAAAGATTATTAGTTACCTACTCTGAATGGGCTCAAGTACCTTTGAAAACCCTAGATAGAATAATTAAAAATAATTTTGATAGGTCCAAAATATCACCTATACAATTCAAAAATAAATTATACAACACGGACAAGGAAATTATGAAACTCTTTGGGTTCACTTCAGTTCACTGAACTTTCAATTCACTGACTTTCATTTCACTGACACCATTTAACTGAAATTCATTTCACTAAAACTTCATTTCACTGAAAGTTCATTTCACTGACAACTATTATTAGCAATAAAATGGAATATTCCCCCTTCCCCACTGTAGTGCGACCCTGGAGTTAGAATATATAGTTAGGGGGGTGTGGGGGGCGCAGCCCCCCACTTACTTTTCTTTTACTAAGCAATATTATATAAAAAAGTAAGAATATCATATGAAATGAAGTGGGGGCTGCGCCCCCCACTCCCCCCGATGTGTGGGGCTCTGCCCCCCACACTTCCCTAACTATATATTCTAACTCCAGGGTCGCACTACAGTGGGGAAGGGGGCATATTCCATTTACTTTGTAATAATAGTTGTCAGTGAAATGAACTTTCAGTGAAATGAAGTTTCAGTGAAATGAATTTCAGTGAAATGGTGTCAGTGAAATGAAAGTCAGTGAATTGAAAGTTCAGTGAATTGAAGTGAACCCAACTCTTCACATTACTATATACTGATCTTTATTCCAAATCTTCTAATTTATTAGTAAATTGTCATATAAACAGTTTTCTTAGTTCTATAACATTTCCTACTTTGAATGAAAACCAGCAAAGTATTATTTCGGCCCCATTAAGTCTTCTTGAAATATCTAAATCAATTGATAGACTCAAACTTGGTAAGTCCCCAGGTCCTGATGATTTTACTTCTGAATTCTTTAAATTATTTAAGTCAGTAATTGCACCCTTCCTTCTTAAAGTTTATAACTACATAAAAATAAATGACATTTCGGATCTTTATTGGAACACCTCAAAAACTATTCTAATTTTAAAAAACAACAAAGATAAAACAGACCCTCATAATTATAGACCCATCTCATTAATTAATTTAGATATCAAGATTTTATCCTCTATTCTTGCCAACAGATTGAAGAAGGTTCTATCATCAATAATTTCCCCACAACAAGCAGGTTTTATGTCTCACAGACATGTATGGGATAACACTCTCTCTTTGGAATCCATTATTCATCTTACAAAAAATGACAACAACCCAATATATGCATTAATTCTTGATGCATTGAAGGCATTTGATAGAGTGAGTTGGGATTTCCTCTTTCAAACAATGTCCTGTTTTAATTTTCCCATCACATATATTAATTTTATCAAAACCCTTTACAAAGAATCCTTTACCAAATTGTATATTAACGGATCCACATCACATTCTATAGAGATTACTAGTGGCACGAGACAGGGATGCCCCTTATCTCCCTTTCTTTTTAATCTATACTTAGAACCATTACTTTTATACTTAGCACAAAACACATTTCATAGGATTCCTAGAATTTTAAACAATAATTTACTTTTCTCTGCTTTTGCTGATGATTTACTTATATATTTTCAAACTCCTATTACAGATCTTAAAAAATAATTAATTCCATTGAGAAATTTTCTCTAGCGTCGGACTATCACATTAATTCCCAAAAGACTTATATATTCCCCGTAAACCATCTGGCACATAAACCATATTTATTTCCAGTCTCCTATTTTCATATTACTTTTGGGGTTAAATATCTGGGTATACATATAGATCATAATAATCTGTCTTCATTTCAAAATAATTTACTTAAAATATGGACATCAATAATGTTAGACATGTGTAGATGGGAACTTCTCAACTTATCATTTCTTTCCAAAGCTGCAATTATTAAAATGAATATTCTTCCCAAATTTCTTTATCAATTCAACTCTTCTGATCAAATCATTCCTAAATCTTTTTTCGATAAAGTTAACAAAGAACTAGCTAAATTTTTGTGGTTCCCTAAAACAGTTAGGATTTCTTACTCTAAATTATCAACTTCTAAAGATAGGGGTGGTTTAGGTTTACCAAATTTGTATCTCTATTATTTAATTATTTATTTAGCAAACTACTGTCCATTTCTAAACTGAATATCATTCATTATAATCAATGTCCAATTTGGATGAAGTTATGGTATCAGTATATTTTATCCAAAAACATAAACCCTGTTGCCATTCCATTTATCTCCTTAGATATTTTGAATTCACTTAAAATCTCAAACTTTCTAAAACACAAGATCAAAGCATTTTAGGACTTATTAAAACTTATTAAATTTTATAATATTTTTCATCTAATACAACCACTTCATCTGAACCCTAACTTAAAGTTAGATAATGCACCATTTAATTTAACTAAATATCCCCTTATAAAGAATATGAATGTTTGGGATCTTTTGAAACACAAAGATTTGTCTTTGGCAAATCTTCGAACTACACTGAAAGTCAATTGTAAATATACTATGATTCTGCATCAGTTAAGAGTTGTAATTATGGCTAATTGTGCTTATATAATCCCAAGGGAGACAGATTTTAATAATATTGATACGGTAATTAGAACATTATTATTACCTGAGAAAAGGTTATCAAAATCTTATAATTTGATAAACAAATTAATTCAAGACTCATTATGTCTCTTTTCTAACTTCTGGGACAAACATAATCCTCAATTAAATGAGAAACAAAAACTCTTGGCCATTAGAAATACTTTGGAACACTCCCCATTCAAGAAATTGTTCTATACTCAGTTGATGATAAATAATAATGCTTATCATACTCCCTCCAAACTTAATACATTTGATGCAAATAACTCTCCTTCCTGCCCTTGTTGCTTTTCTCCTAATGCTGACCTCTTATATATTTTTTGGTATTGCCAATTCTCTCATAAACTTTGGACCTCCTTGAAAGTAAGGTTACGGAAAATGGGGTATCACAAGTCAACTCTTTCCTGGGAGACTGCAATTCTACACATACATAAGATACATCTGTCTAAACCAGATACACATAAACTCATATTTATCTGTTCTCTTATAAAACTTTACATTTCCAGAAATTGGCTTGACCGTACTAAATTGAATTGGAATGCCTTTAGAACAATGCCATACTTGTACGTTTCAGCACAAAAAACTATGTTGAAAAGTCCTAAAAAATGGCTTTAAATAATAAAGTTTTAGAAAAGGTCCTTTCTATTATTAATTATGAATATTAGATTATAAACTTTTATCTTTTGTACAGTGTGGGATTTATTTATTCTTCTACTTTATTTTCTCATATGATTGTGGTCTCATTTTCA